>NC_142524.1:26628857-26991357 GCF_964205215.1 Stylophora pistillata
ATGAACAAAAGGGGCCGTTTTTTCGGCATTTAAAATAGTTCTATAATTTGAGTATATCAACAAAGTTGAAATGGTAAATCGGCCACCGTTATGATTATAAAAGCTGATGTTTCGAGCGTTAGCCCTTCTTCGGAGCAAATAGGGGAATTGAAGGTTGCGTGTGCTTTTAAAGGCAGAAAAAGGAGCTACGTGATTCCCATCAATCAAGTAGCTCCTTTTTCTGCCTTTAAAAGCACACACAACCCACAATTCCTATATTCGCTCCGACCAAGGGCTAACGCTCGAAACTTCAGCTTTTATAATCGTAACGGCGGCCAATTTACCATTTCAACTTTGTTGATATACTCAAATTATTTCATTACCCCCGCCGACGCAGCCCCAAACAGTTTCTTTAGAAACTATCAGCCTTTAAAATAATTCTAGCCGCACGTCTCTGAAAACGAAAAAGTTTCTGAAGACTTTCCTTACTACAAGAGGCTCATATCAAACTGCTATAAAGGAACAGAGATTTTATAATCGTGGTTAAATAAATATCACGTTGATTCCGTTTTAGATAAGGACTTATATGACGAAAGAGACCTATCCGTTTCACAAGTTTTTTTGCCGAACTCTTCTATCTGACGATCAAAAGCAACGTCTTTATCTAATGTTAAACCAAGAAGCTTGAAATCGGTGACATTCTCAATGGAATTTCTATTCAAATTAACATCAATTGAAAGACAGGCAGCTTTGTTCCGTAGGCGCCTCCCTGTTACTAGCATGGACTTGGTTTTTTGATTATTTATGAACATCTTATTTTGTGCCGACCACTCAGCTAGGCGTTTAAGATTCTGATTTAGGGCGTGGTTGATGGCTGAGACGTTTTCACAACTAGCGCTTTTTGATAAGGTCGTATCATCAGCATAAATTTCCAGTGTAGAGTCCCGTATACTCAAAGTCATATCATTTATACACAAGGAAAAAAATGGGTCCTAAAATTTTTCCTTGAGGAACACCTTGGAGTAACTGTTGACTAGAGGAGCAGCAACCATTTACACGAACATAATGGTTCCTTTCTGTAAGATATGACCTAAACCATTTTACTGTAAGGTCTTTGGCTCCTTAAATTGACAGTTTCTTCACTAATAATTAATGATTTATGACATCAAAGGCTTTTTTGAAATCGACGAACGTTAACCCTGTGACCATATCATTGTCCATATTGAAGAGCAGTTTGTCGGTTAACTTAATCAGAGCAGTTGCAGTAGAACGATTCGCACGAAAGGCCGATTGAAGATTATACATCAGATTATAGCTTTGAAGGTGATCAGAGAGAGCTATTGCTACGGGAATCTTTTTCAATTGGTGTAACCTCCGAATTTCGGTAAAATAAGGTACTTCAAACGATCGATTTCCTAATTTGGGCTTGACAAATTCGGTAAGAGCCACGTCATCGAAAACTGCAACGCTCGGATCACTAGAGGTAATACGTGAAACAACATTAATAAAGGCGTCATTCATTTTCTCAGCGATTTCCTGTTTGTCGGTGATGGTGCCATTTTCCTTATTAAGTTATTTGATGATGACTGATTCTTTCTCTTCACCTCTTAACGTTTTTAACGCCCTCCAGATTCCTTTAGGATTACCTTTGTTTCTATCTATTGATTCCTGAAAAAAGCACCGCTTAGAATTCTTTATCAAATTGGATGTATTGCTAGTTAGTTCCTCGTTCGGAGTTATTCCAAAAATTTCAAGGTAATCACGGCGTATGTATTGAGGTAAATCTTCTGCTTGCTTGACAGCTTCATTCGCAGTTTTCCTGGACTCGTGGATTTCATTCTTGAGGCCTTCTATGATGCTACTTTGGTAGAGTAGAATAGAGTAGACATCTATATTTATACAGGATAGCTCCTTCAGTGTAGTAAACACTGGTATCAACGGGGGTCCTGTTCCCACCCATTCCCCCCAGGGCTAGGGGAGGACATCCATCACACAGTAATCTCGTGCGTGGGAAATTAACGTCTCCTGCCCCTAACCCTGCAGGAGACGGGACCTCCATTTATTCGTCGCTATCCGAGAAGAGTAGAATATCTAAAAAGTTCTTGATGTTATAGAAAGGTGGCATATTCTTCTCAATTATTTTTAGACCTTGAGTGTTGGTCCGGCCAGGGCTCGAACTCTCGACCTCCCGCACAACAGTCCAGCGCTCTATCCATTGAGCTAACCGGGAGGCGGTTAGAGAGAGCTTCTCGGCGACACGTTTGTACTGATCCAGAAGGTCATCATATTACTTCGATAGCAATTAAACTGTTTTCCTCAAATCATCAAAACTTCCCCTTATTTGTTCGATTTCCAGCTTTAATGGTGTGATTTGCTGTCTTAGGAGTTCCCTTATCTCCACTTTTGTAGCCATATTGGCAATTTAGCGACGATTTGGAGGGAGACCTAAAAAAAGCGGACGTCCGCCATTACGCCATATGTTACTCAACTTTGACATCTGGGAAGTACGACATATATAATTCAGTATAAACGAACCCTTTCCCGTTTACTGTGACTTGCAATCGGAATTTGGCTTTAAATGGGCCTTGAAACAGTCATTTTCTTTGATTAACAAAGATATATTTAAGAAAATAGATTTTGGTAAAGATTATTCTGTGAATGAAAATGATAGTAAAATAAATTGGAACTCATACCGCCTGTCCTTATCAAGGATGCAGTCCCTCGCTGATCACTCAACACATCTGCGGACGAGTTGTAACTTCTCCACAGATGGCATCCAGTATAGGGACTACGGACGCGCTGAGTTAGTAGATCACGACATATTTGGTAGATGGGACTCAGTGCGCAGAATGCATGAGTAAATCAACATCATCATCTTTTATTTTCCTTATTTTAACGATAAAAATATTTAATTACAGCGATAACAGTTAGAAGGCGAAGATACCCAAGAAGCCACCGGGCTTGTGGGAGAACCACCTCACTTACAATAATAAATCAAGTAAAGAAAAAGTGCTGCAAATGTGCGGCTTGGCCAATTCAGTGATTATTTAAGTAACAACTCTTGGAATTTCGTCTTAAAGCTGAGAAAGTTTGACGAACGAGTGACTGAAATAGAGAGAGAGTTGGAAATTGTATGATCTTGGTAGAGAATTGTAAATTGCTTGAGATTTGTACGGCACAAATGCGTTCGATAATTACTGGCTGTCCTGGTACCATAGCTGTGAATTTGGCTATTCCTTACAAAAAGATTGAGAAGCAATGGGGGTAATAAGTTATTTTTTAAGTAAAACAAAAATTTGGCGATTTCAAACCTATTGACTTGGAAAATATTTAAAATTCCTAGCTTGTAGAATAAAGGAGCAGAATGGGCTCGATAGTCTCAGTTGGTGATAGCCCGCACAGCTAGCTTTTGCAAATAGTAAATTCTATTTAAGTTGGATAAGTATGTGGACGACCAGGCGGAGTTACAATAGACAATATAAGGATAAACTAAGATGTAGTACAAAGTGAGTTTGGTAGTAGAGGATAGGGAAAAGCGAGACCTAAATATAATTAAAACCTATTGATTTAGTGATTTGTTTACATACACAGCTGATATGGTGTTTCTAGGCGAGGTGATCGTCAATATAGACCCCAAGGAATTTAGTTACCTTAGATTGTTGCCGGTAGGGGTTTACCTCCAAAGGAGAGAGAAATGCTGTGGTTAAATTTCTTCTGTCTGGGTTTAAAAAACATCCGGGAAACTAACTGTTCTGATTGTACTGCGATGACAAAACAAAATTACAACCAATGGTGGACCATGAAGAGTCGCTCAAAGGACTGTACAGTTGATGGATATTTAGGTGCAGTACAAAACGAATACAATTTCGGACGGTATCATGACTGGGGGATAGATATAAATCACCGCTGCACATCTTCCCTCGCTTCCACCAGACAGCATTGGTTTGGAGCTAAACATAATTTGTAAAATCATCGCAGCTTGTAGTGCTAGAGTTTAGTGAGAAGTATGTTTGATCGATCGTTACATTTCTTTTTCGCCCTAGCGTTTATAGGATTATCTAGCAAATGCATTTTGTCCTTCTAAGGTAAATCTCACTAATTTGGGGGTGTACATGCGCGCTGATGTTAGCGTTACAGCAATTCAAAACTACAAAATATGTACACCCTCGGCTACTTCCACATTTCCCACCTGTAACACTTGAAAAAGAACACAACTCCGCTATTCTTGAAGGCAAACAGTGCGAATCTTCTCGATAAAAAGCTTATCCCCGTCGCAACGTGAATATTTTGGTCGTCTTGAGCAAAACAATTGCAACTTCAATTATTTCAGTTATTGAAACACCAAGGGAAAAAACAAACACACACGTGCACAAAACAAAATAAAAAGGAAATAATAAAAAAATATAAAACTTGGAGGTGATATTTAAAATGAAAAGACGGCAATAAAAATGAATTATACTTGTACTGTACTTAACTGTACCGCTTAAAAACAAGGACCTTCCGACGAGCTTTCCGCCTAAACTGGACATTTCAGATATGTTTTTCATAAAAATACATTGTCTGTGACATTATAAGGTAAATTTTAGTGTAAATTGAAGTAAAAAGAAGAATTATCACTCCTGATACTAACCATTTCTTACGACAACTTTAATATAACTGCGTGCGATGTAGTTAAATGGATCCGTGATATCAATTCTCAGTGTAAAGAGCGTGACTCAAGAGGGAATCAAACCATTCTCGTGGAGTTGTTCTCAAGCTCAGGTAAGACATGAAGTTCTCTTCATAATGACATATTTTGAATGAGGGTTTCTAAATGATGGGGGGGGGGGAACAATACAGTAGCAGGATGTGGAAGAACTGGCCTCAAAATCCTTCGGGATAAGGGAGAAATAGCAATAAGATACAGGGAGAAGGGAGCCGAGGAATATGAAGGAATAAGGGAGACGACGATTCTTACAAGCACTCTGAGTCGGAATTGAATGATTCTGTAGCGGCCGACACAAGCGAAGCAAAATTTCGACGACAACTATGAGTTTCGCAAATGAAGACACACTATGAAGCGAGGATATATTTTACGGACAAGCCTTGAATCGTTTTATTTAACGTAGTCGTGGTATCCAAGTACTTATCGTAAACTGAAATATGAATTTATAAGGAAGAAGCTAAGCTAAATGCGAATAGACAAACCAACATTCCAAACATTCCGATCTAAAGGCAAGATGCAAAGCTAGCTAAAAACTCAAACAAACTCACAAAAAAACTATATATAAGCTCAAGGAAAGGAACATTAGCACTTACATAACAGTCCCGCTTATAAGAATTGAACCAAAACGAACTTCAATATAAGTTAGGTATTCGGAAGCGAAACGGGAAATCCAACAGACACTTACTCTAACACAGAAAACTGTAGTCTTACGGCAAACGACAACAACCAAACGATAAACAAAAAAACTTCAACTGCTCTTATCTAAAAATCGCACACGTCAACATTAAAAAAGGGTCCGCGTGATTTGCTTACGAGATTACTTCGTAACCTCAAAGCACGCGCACGCAAGTCGCACGCGCACAAGTTTGTTAACGTCTTCTTAACAGCAGGCAAAAGCGTGGCAGCCGTTACAGATTCTATTGGATTTATTGCTCGAAATTATCATTTTATTTGTCTTTGTTGTCTTTTTCGGTCGTATGGAGATTAGACATATGAGACTCATGGCAGGAGATCACAGAATTACTGAAACGTCTTTGGGTGAATAGATCTGTGTTAGAAGTAGAGAACGATTTTTGGTGCTATGAAAACGTGTATTCGGCCATGCACGACTGCGGTCGAGTCGCTCTGAAGAAATGAACTACGGCACAGTCGAACACGTGTGTCGCGCGTGTTCTGTCACGCAACTTGTCACGATCTGTATAAATAATTGGGTGTAATTTGAACTTTTTTCGATTCGGTCCTTGTGATCTTTTGACGTTTAGACAGCTGATCTGGACAGACTCTGGACAGACTGGACAAAGATCTAAATAATTCAATCCAAAAATACCGTTGACTCACTGTTGATTCGCGTCCCTTCAGTGGTCTTTCTTTCGAAGATTCCACCAAAACGCGGGCAGCTCACAGGGCTCTCATGATAGCTCGTTCTTATTCTGGATTAAGTTCTTCATTGTTATCCATGGTAAGTGTTTCAAAAGGCTTAATTCTTAAATTCCGTTGTCGGAATACACTCCTTTGAGTTACAATTTGTCAAACCTGGCTCCGGAATAGAGGAAATAGAAGTTTTCAAACCGGCCCAATGATCAAAATATAAATCTGAGGTCCCAACACAGGTCACACAGGTCAGGCGAATCGCGCGCACCACAGATTCACTACAATCATAAATTCAGGCGTACTTTATATGTAATTTGTTTTAATATTGGTACTCATGTAAGAAAATTTAGAGCCTTAAAAAAAACAGCATTTATTTATTAGAGACATTAGAAATGACTAAAGAGATGTAGAGATTAATCAGAATGATCCAATGTGGTTATACTTCCTTACTTCCCGTGCAGACCAGGGAGGAACTCTAGAGTCTCTAGAGTCTACTTATTTATACACGGTCACTGTTCTCTGAGTATACGTATTATTACCATTATTTCGACTGCAAAACTGAGCAAAATAGACTAAATATATAAAACCTTGGCATTTAAAAGTTAATATATTACGATTAGTATCGATTAGGCGGGAGGGGGATGTACTCTATAAAACTTTTTTTTTTATTTTTTGGATATAATTCAAGAGTTTTAATTGGCTGTGAGCCACCATCTAAATTACCATAGTCACCGGGTATCCGTTTAAATTTGGAGTTTTGAACATGTTAAAAACCTTTATTCGAAGTAATGAGGGTAATTTTCTCGAATAAACCCAGATTATCTTTCCGTAGGACGTCATGCTAATTTAAGCGGAGTCTAGGCTCCTATTTACCGATCTGTCGACAAATGGGGGTCTTTCAGTAATTAATCTTGAGACCGGACAGTGTTCACTGCTCTCGAGGAACAGTGAGGTTTCGACCCCTCATGGGTTGGCTGCTGTCGGCTCTACAGTTTACTTTTCCGACACGAAAACAACGAAACATATGTTCAAGTGCATGCTGGGAATGGGGATGATGCTTGAAGGTACGGATTAGCAGAAACTGCATCATTTGGACAGCCAACGTCAATTGTGGCAGAGGGAAGGTCAATTCTTGTTTGCGATACAGGTGTAAGCGCGATTTCTCTCATAAGTACCGTGAAACTACTTAACCTTGCTTACCAGCAGTATGGTGATCTGTTTGATGCTTTCGGTGTTCACACCAACATCAAGTATGTTCAAGCAACAGATGCTCTATTGGTTATAGATTGCTGCCTTCAATTTTATCGATAATGTCAGTCAGACATCAGGGAAATGTTTGGTCTGACAGCTGAAAAGAAACTCGATGGATCACTGGGCTCCCCTGCTTTCGACACTGTTGAATCGCTTTCCATTATACGCCAGATTCTCCAGTCACCACTCACCAAACTCCCCAACTTGAGAATAACAACCAAAGCGCTAACAACCCAGCATCTGTTTGCAAAAGCGCGAGCATCTGTTTGCAAAGCGCGAGCATCTGTTTGCAAAAGCGCGAGAACTTGGCCTGAATGAAGCTGTCGGTTGCTTGCACTTTGCTATAAACTTTCCAGGTATTGTAGAAGAGGTTATGAAGAGAATCACGAAATTCCCATTTATTTTCTATACTCATCCGAAGTCCTTCTACGAAATACTTCAGGACTTCATCAAATTTGAAGACATGCCGACAATACCAAAGCCACCATACGTTTCTTTGTCGCCTCATCATATCGTTCAGCTCCATGATTACCGAAAGACATGGCTTGAAGCTGTCAAAGTTTCAACAGTCCGTAGTGAGACAACTAAACACAAGTTCTCAACATTACCGGTTGGGCTTTATGAAATTAACGCCCCTGAGAGCGAGGATGTTGACTTTTCATTACTATTGACTGGGAATCTTTTCGTTTCAAAGCACACAGAACCTGAAAGACCTGAAAGACATGTTGTCTTTCACGAAGGGACTGTATTGTACAGAACTATGGATAAGATTGAAAACATCGCCATAAATACGGGGGATATATACGAGGGGATGGACACTGCTCATGCAGATAATACTCACAGAATAAAAGTGGCAGTAGTCTGTATTTTGCCTGGGAATCTACTAATCCAGCTATCGATTAGAGTAAATATTATGTTACCGAGATTCGTGTTGAGTTCATATCAGGTGAAGGTGGCATTACCCTTACGGAACAGCAGTTCGAGAAGCTATAACATATGCTGCACTGGATATAAGTGAATTTTCGTTCGATTTGCAAGACTCAGACAACAGCGAGAGCGATAATGAGGAAATTATGCGGTCTAACATGTTCGGAAGTACCCGAAATACGCGTTCAACAAGGAACATTCGCGTTCCTGCAAGATATAATGACCCTTTTTCAAAACTTGTCCTACTTTCTACTCGATTTGTCAATGCTTGCCTTTCAAATTAATATGCGCCTTCATATAAAGTGTAATTGTTAACAAAACAATTAAAGAGAAAAAGACAACTAGATAAGAGAGAACTCCCTTGAGCACAAAAGCAAGTCCAATAAAACAATTGTGCTAGAGAGGGATATGTTTGTGGCGTCACTAGCACCTTAAGTGATCTGACGATACAGACCAATATATTCATATTCTTTAAATATATTGGGAAACAGGGATGTGGGAGAAATGCCAAACAACCTAAGGGATGAGGAAGAAATTGTGAAAAAATGAAAGGGATAAGGAAGATTTGAAGCCTCTTCCTCCCCCTCCTAAATCTGTAAGTGACAGCAATTTTAGTTTTTTACAGCGGTCAGGACTAACTTAGTGGAATGATAAGGTCAAGGTGTTTTAGTCAGTATAAGACAGTTAAATGTAATGTCACACAGAAGATGTTTATTTGTACCTCCGTAATAGGCACTGCCTAAAATATTGATTTTGAGCGAGAAATGGAGTAACCACAAATGTGCATAAACTAAGTCATATACACTTTCAACGTTGAAAATTAGTAAAGTTCATCGAGCTCCTGTAGCTCGAAAAAATTAGTTGCGAAAAATGTTTTTGTTGTTTTCGGTCGACACCAGCCCTAGTACTAAACATGGATAGTAGTGAGGACTCCAGTTCCCGTTATACTTTTCAGAAAAGATTATTAGAACAACAGCACACTCGTTGAAATTTGGAAAGTGCTGTTTTTGTGGTGTTTTCAAAACAGCGTAATTCTTCATTGTTTGGCCAGAATTTACATATTGTACTACTAATCAAAAGAAAAGATGTAACATGATACTACATGTCCGATTTATGCTATTTGAACAAATGCGTAAGTTTTTAGAGCCTCCAGCGAAACGCTGAAAATTAACACTAAAAAAAACAACTTTCTTTGTTTTTGACCGCCCTCACATCTCTTTGCCAAAAATTGATAAAATAGCAATACAAACCAAATAAATACAATTTTTGCTGATAGAATAGATCAAATAACTCACAGTAAAAAATTGAGGGAATTCTGTGATAGGCCCAAATTCGAGTGGTCGGTTCTTGCGCGGACAGCCTCTAAAGTTGGGCTTTTAATGACTTTACCTTAAATTTAGCAACTGCACGGGCAAGAATTTAAAACTCTCCAATGTTAACCCGTTTAACATAAGTTAAACGGTTTAAGTTTTATCTGGTTACATATTGGCGTCTCGTTAGATTGGCAGACAGACTAACCATCGTTTCAGTTGAAACGGTATCTCTTACACGAGGATTACGAGTATTTCAGTGATAAATACATTTTACTCAAATTATTTCATACTTGCTCTATCTAATTGCAGTATTGAAAAGAGCTATATCACAGACTGGATAAATTGTTAATGCAATGTCCTTACACTGCCTCGTAATGTATTACTCAATTGAGCATGCCACAGTTATTCCTTATTTTACAGCTATAAAATTACGATTCATTACCCATTTTGCACTTGATAGCTGTTTCTTTTGGCGATTTGCGTTACTTGGAAAGGCTAAGTTACCTCTTGTAATAACTAAGGTTTGCCACAAATACTCTCGTCTATACTCTCTTTTAAGATACATGATTGCAAAGCCAGCTCAACCGCGGGAATTGCATCGCTCTCTCACTGAAATGTTACTTGTCTTTTAAATTTTGCTTGTTATTGTCTTTGCCGAACAAGAGCGACTTAACGAACTCCCCCATACCAAATGCCTCTCGCAGCCTCTCTTCATCCTCCTTTATATTATGTAGGTTAAGATCTAAAATAGATACAAATATGTTTATGAGAAGAACTGCAAGGGCAAGCATGAAACTGGCAGTAAAAAGATTACCTAACACTCTATTCACATCGTCGAGTTCACTAACATGAATGGTGTTACCCAGCGCTAGCTCAAACTCGGAGGCAAACGAACGAAAGAATGATGAAAATGAATAAACTGATTTCCCAAAAACCAGGAAGGCAAAGTGGCCATGTGCAATAAACAGTATACCAAAGAGAAAACTGAATGATAAAATGTCGTTTTTCGCACTAATCATTGTCCAAGCCAGTATTTGTACATGCGGACTGAGGCGAATGAAGTGGAGAATTTTGAACGTGGCAATAAACAAGGCAAATGCCAGAGCAGTATTTTCCATGTCAGTCCAAAAAATCGCATACTGGAAGCTGACCGTCACAAAAGGATTCCTTTGCAATTTTTTTACACTGTCATACATAAAATTTACCTTCAGAACATAAAACGCAATTGCTAGCGAGGCACTCGCGAATTGAGCAATGTCTATCCAGTTCCATATTTGTTTGAAAAATACACTTCCCATGCGACATAGTCGGACTAAAAGTATAGAGGTATACACTAACACTGCCAGCATAAACAACAATTGACACAGAAGATAAAAGTTATACGACATTGATTGAAAATTGAACAGTTTCATCGTGGTGATTTTTTCATATGTAAGTCCAAATCCAAATGGAAGAGCTTCATAATGATACGTAATGATGCTCATTAAATTGGTATTTAAGTTCAAGACTTGAAATTCCAGAAGAATTGCCCTTGTTCTTCTGTCAATCCAGTCCTTGTCTTTGACCCCTTCCATCATACGGATAGCAGTCGCTTTATCGTATCCTAAATCAAGAACATATCCCCCACCGCCATATATGTGATGTTGGGCCCACGATGGAAAGTTATTGAGCTCCTCTTCAGTTGAATAACGCCAAGGTCTGGGACAAAGCTGTGATAGATTATTCCACTTAGTCTGTGAATCTGACAAATGAATCCAGTGGGGAAGATATAGACGAGTTGTATCTTCTTCTGGGGTCGAGTAGAAATCGTAACACTTGTCAATAATCGTCTCAACCTCCTCAGCGACTTGGCAGGAATCTCAATTAAAAAAAAACAAGTCCATTTGAGAAGTCACTACTACAGAAGTAATAATCCGAAGAGTTTGCAACGATAGCATTCGCGTTGAAATGGAAGGGTAATGGGTTTTACAATAAACCACTGGACGAGTTTACGGATAGAATTCGATAATGCTGAGCACCTGCTTATTTAATGAGAAGACAAGCACAAAAGGGACGAGCCTTACCTTCCTTTATCCGAAGCTGACGGAGTCGAGGCATTCCAATTAGCATGGACACTTTATTGCCAATGTACTCTGGCGTGTGCTCAACCTGACCATTGTACCACTCACCGGCATACGAGTCATGGATAAATTTACCTAGCATGTAAGTCCACATCTTTTCTCCCGTGTTGACCTAGAATTATAACAACAACCTTGATAAACAGCCTAGTGTAAGAGAAATCCGTTCACAAAACATTCTAGCAGGCAATCACTTTTCTATTTCGATGACACTTACAGAAGCCTTCAGTGCTAGCATCGCATTGAAGCAATACCAGGAGATTTTGAGTACAGGAAAGTTGGAAAATAAATACAAATCTGATCAGAGAAAAGTTATCTATTATCTAACTCCTCAGTATTTCTATATACCTTGTAAAAAAAGGTGAAGCCATCCCGAGTGCCTCTGGTCATTAGATATCTGTGATGATCCTTGTCTCCATAAGCGACAATCATTAACAAAAGATAGAAAAACATAAATGCAGTAAACTGGCGAACAAGTCCGAAGAACTCTTCCTTCCGTAATTCAAAAGCCTGTCGCTCTCTCATTTCCTTGGTTAAAGACTGTTCATTTCTGTCACCTGTCTTGCTGCTAAGGTTTGGTTTGTTGAAAATTAGAATCAATAAAAGTGCAAAGATGATAACCTTGGCGGGTTGCCAGACGAAGACGTCCTGGACACAGGAGACTACTACAGAGGCCAGCCATCGGTCGGCAGTTTGTTTGCCCCACTGAAGGCTGTAAAATACTGTCATGGTTGCAGATACAAATGTCGCCGATAAACAAAGAAACCATGCCAGGAATAGAAAGGAACGAGGGAGAAGACACCATCTGAATCTCGTTTTGTCCATGGGCTCTGGGTTATAGTTTTCTTCAGTTTCGTTGACGACTCTCTGTTTTGGTCTTTTCATCTTTCGGTATCGAAATAATGCAGTTGTTATTAGGCTCAGTGGGGCAATAATCAATGAACTCTGAATACCAATAACCAGTTGGCGTAATGACATTTGCAAAGGACCAATTTGAATTGACTCATCGGGAACTCTGGTCACTTGATAAAACATGGCGTTACAAACCATCGCCAGATATAATAAACAAAGGCAGCAAGAGGTTCTCTGGACCCGGGTGAAGTGATTGCGTGGTGGTCTGGTTATCACAGAGGCCCATAAATGATGTTCAGCAAGGTCTCCAGAACAAACAGTATGAAAAAGGGTTTTGAAACTGCGACCCTCGTTACCTGGATCAGCGGACTTTATTGATGCTTTCAGAGATCCAGTTCCTTTGTGCAAAGCGAGCCAATTGTGGTGGAAGAAGTCCCACTTCTGATTTGTTACCACATCGGCAAGGCGAACTTTATCGAGAAACCAACAGGAATTCTTTCCAGAGTTGTCGTGCCACAATTCTATCTTAACCACAATTCCGAGTGAGTTTTCAAGGTGGAAGACAAACTTGTCGATATTGCCTCTTGCAAACAGTCTTCTTCCTGGTGGTGCATTGGCGGTTAAGTTTACAGACTCTAAAATGCCATCGGTTCCAAAGATCTTAACGAACACATTGGCAGTTGTGCCGGCATTTCGCCAAACTCCTGTAACTACAGTGAACTCGTACTTGTATGTGCCATTTTCAGTTGGTTTCACATGTACAGTTGGACCCAGCTATCAGGGTAATAACAAGGGGTGAGAGGAAAGTTCGTGCATAACAATTAAACGTCAATTGATGGTATTCATACCTGAACTAAAAATACCCCAATTTTCTTTCAGCCCTAACCGTTCATTTCAATACAAGGAAACAAAGCAAACTAACAACAAGCACTACAATATACTTATAATCTCAAATTGCAGTATCGTCTCTTTGTTACGAAAATAGTGTTGCGTGACATGCATGACCTACTGGAAACTTCGTGAAAATTCATGGCTTGTTTATTTTAAGATATTATGTAATCGTTTCTAAAAACGGTATATTTGTAATGTTACTATAATTAGACCTTTTTTCGAAAGTTCTAGAATTTTATCGCGTAGGTACATATATAGGAGAGGTTAAGCGAAGTTTTACCCAGTTTTCACAGGCGAAGAGAGTTGGTCGTGATCAGTTGTGATCAATGAAGTGTGACGAGGCAGTGTTTGTTGAATTTGGCGGAGGCCGTGAGTATTTTAAAGTTGATTGAGGTTGGCGGAGGCCGCGTAAGTTTACAAAGTTACGTGCTAGTGTAGAGTTTATCAAGTGGAAATTATGTTCATTTTGGAATAAATCTTCTTGTTGCTGTTCCGAAAACCCTGAGTTCTGTTTAGACTGCAAATCACCTGCCGCTCAACCATTGAACTCGTAACACTCTTTTTTACTTGAAATAACGAGTTTCGCTTGGACACTTCTTTTTAATTGAAACCAAAGCGTTTAAGAATACAAACTTTCAAAATGAACTACATTCGTATCGTAAAAGAGTTTATTGTAATCACGAAAAAATAAAACAAACCTTTCTTTCGTCTTTTAAATCAGCTTTTCTCGCCCATATCATCACCAGAACGTAGACACCAAAAATAGAACAGACGGTTGCAAGCACCACGTAGTTTTCTGTTTCCTCTAGTCTGGTAAATTCGGTTAAAACTTTGTCGAAGTCTATCGGATTCGGTGCAACAACAAAACCTCCTCCAAAGCCTGTGAGGTGATTACATCGACAGTGAAGCAGCTGATTGTTTGTTTCATCTCCAACCTAAATTGAATTATACATAAATGATATATACCTCATTATGCGACAAAATATATTACACGAACCTGAAAATGTCACTTGCTTGCTAACTAATTCTCAATTTGCTCGATCGGGTGTACATAAAGGGGCGAAAGGGGTCCTCATCAAAGATTATATTGCTTGATTATCATCCTTTAAATCAAAGGAGCGATGCCAGTGCAGCCACACTTGTACCAAAGGTTCGTTATTTAGTTAATGTACTCATAGCACTGAATAATTTCTTCTTCAATGTGTTTCCACGTTTAGCTCTACTTATTTCGCCAAACTGAAGTGCCAAGTACCCACCTTTATAACCAAAAGGGACATGAATAACGTTTCTGTGTATGGCACAACACATGACAACATCTAAATGAATAATGAATAATGAATTATTAAAAACTTTACTCTTCCACTGACCTTGCAGCCTTCTTTACTCCACTGGTCCTGGGTTAAATCAAAATAGTAACAGCTGTATTTCCGAACTTTTATTGTGTAGTTCTGATCTGTAAAAGGATTATAAATCAAAGTTCTGTTGTATTCTATCCCTTTCACAGGAGGTGGCTTTGGCTCAACGCAATCCCTTCTCTCTCTTCTTTTTCCGAGGCATGATCGTCTAGTCCGAGTACGATTTAGCTGGAGGTGAGTATCTTCCACGTACAAAATCCCGACATAATACAAACCAGTTTGATTAAAGTGTTCCGTAGACATGACCTGGTACGGACTTCTTGAACATCTTGACTTCTGTTGACCATTAACGTTGTCCCAGCTGCAAGACGAATAGTCAGGCACAGTGGACATATGGCTGTAACTGCTCACAGTTGGCCGTTCTCCGAGTTTAACATACACCACCATTAAAAGACTCTCGTTTGTGGGTTGAACTTCAAGAATCATGGAATCGGAATTGTCTGCTAGTTCAATAAAGTGGTATCGCATAATTTGTGGTCTGATAAAGTAATTACTATCATATAAGCCGTTTCCAGAAGGATTAAGTGGTATTTTAATGCCGATGTCAACGTCTTCTCCTCCAACAGGTAATGCCCCTGTATCGTTTGTGAACTCGAGACTAAGAACTTCTGATTTGATTTTACGGTAGCTTTCATGCCAGCGGTATGGATTGAAATTGGTTTTTATCATCTGCAGATAGAAGAAGTAAAGAATTGATGATTATAAAATAAGAATTACTCTCATTAAGATATGTCCCGTAATAGTGGTTCTCACTTATTATCTATAGAAAAAAAGACGCATAGATAACGTCATCATCGACAGCTTTTTGCTTTCTTACTACCTTAAATCAGTACATTCAACGTTACCGTGGGCCCGTTCAGTAATTAAATCATAGTGCTCCCTTTCTTGTCTTTATCAGATTCTGACGTCATCAGTGCTCTACTATTGAACAGAGGCATGGTAACATAAGATCTATTTGGTAATTGTTCAGCATGTTTAATACATATGATACCTGATACTCAGCCCACTCCACTCTGTCATTTCGAAAAGCGCTATTCATATTTTGTGGTAGACGAAACCCCTCATTTCCAGACACGTTCAAACTTCTCTCTTGAAGTCCACAGGATGACTCTCGGCCAACTAAGATATTCATGCCGGGTACTTGTAACCTCTTCGGGGACTGAGAAACTGCTGATCTCACCGCCACAGTTGTAAGCAATGTTCTGGTAATGTCCATAGACTTCAAAACAGTATCCTTAGCCTGGAAAATATACAAGAAGGGAAGGGAGACTGATATTCAGTATTTCATTGACACCACAAGTCTACTCTACTGCCCACTGCCCCCCCCCCCTTTACGTAGTCCAATGATGGGGAGAGGGGGGCGGCGGGGTTTGTCATATGGATTTTGGCAGAAAGCTTTCGATTTTAAGAATAATGATCTGAACTAGGGAGCACTTTTGGAGTATAAAAATTTCCGAATGCGAAGAGGTTTACTTCTGGCTTTATGACTCACTTACACGAGTTCGAGTGTGTTGATGAGATGGGTCATTCAATATCTGTTAAGTCCATTAAGAAAGCTTACCTTCAACTGTTCAGGTGATAAGGTTTGGCTTTCTCCACTGAAAGCAGCTACGTCTGCTGATACTTTCATTAACTCCACTGTTCCAAAGAGCAAATTAGAAACCCCTCGAAAGATAAACCTTTCATCTTCTGCATTCATATTTTTGGCTTTGGAGAGCAGCAGAGAAGACATGTTCTCTAGCACTTTCAGAAGCAGATCCTTGAAAAAATGGTTTTCAATACTTTTTACTTCGAAGAGTCAGGTTTTTTTGCTTCTTAAACTTGATTTAGTATCACATCATTGCACATTAATGTTTTCCAAACATTATCGTTTGAGCTTTATGTAATGCTAAAATACTGGTATTTACAAGAGAAGGAACAGTTACTCCTAAGTCTAGTCAATCTAGTCAATATACTCGTCTGCCGACGCTTATTTTGCTTCCGTAGCATGGAACGACTCGAACATTGCTCGAACCCCCCCTCCACCTTCCACAAACTTGATTTGTAACGGTCTTTACATTGCCCTAGAAATCTGCCAATACTGCGTTAGGGAAATGTCCTTACTCTTCATGTAAAAGACGAGGAATACTGCATCTTTTAATCATGGGTTTGCCAAAGTATCACTGGTGAACCGCCTTTAGATAAACTTTACTGGCATTCCGATGTGTCTTATCTATGGCGATAACACAAAAGCTAACTCAAGAGTCTATTTTGATCTTTTAATCCAGAATCGAGCGCGATGATAAATGGGTCACACGTCTCATCAGAGGAATTGCATCAGTTTAGCAAGTTAAGAGACGAACTTTACCTCGGCGAGAGGAGATAACTCAGTTACGTTCTTTCCTGCGGAGGCCAGAAAGGCGGACATAGACGCTATACTTGATAAATCAATTTCTGTGAGCTGAAACCTCTTCAGGACAATGTCTCTCAGCTTAAAAAAAAAATACAATCGAAGCATCAGTATTGAAATATGCAGACAATTCGATATCTAAATAACCCAAAACCTCGACACTTACTGCGCTTTTCATCTGACTAGGTGCCGCTGAGCTGTAGAAACTTCTTTTGGACACCAATTCTTGTTTTTCTAATGTCAAAAGCATTGCTGCCATTAGCTGCCACGCCTTAAGAGTACCCTCTTGGAATATGAATTGTTCAAAAAAAATCGGGGACTTTCCTAAAAGTTCAAAAAGGTCTTGTTGCACTCGCGGTTGGTGCGGAATTACCTGCAGCAAAAATCATGGTTTCAATTATAAAAGTAAACCAAATTAATTAATAAAGATATTTGTGCTAGAGCGAATCGTAATTTTTTTTATTTATATTCGTGAATCAAGATTAAAGATAATAAGATATTTGCATGTCCACGTCAACGAATTTTCTATTTAAACGTGATCCGTGAGTTAAGAGCTGAATTAAACGTGACTCGTGAAGCACTTTGTCCTGCGTGATGAATTTCTGGCTAATTTGTTTTTTTTGTTTTTTTTTTTTGGAAAATGTACGTATTGTTCTCGAACGACTGCGGTTCGGTTTTGAACAGATTTTTGAAAAGAGATGGACTTAATATGCATATAAAGTCTATCTCCTTTCTCCTAACTCTCTTTTGTCGTGTAAGAATGGTCAAGGCTAAAAAAAGCCAAATGCTAATTCGATGTGATGGTCTTGAATTTTGCGTGAACGTGAAAGAGTTTTGGATATTAATCGTGACGCGTGAAACGGCCAAATGTTTTTGTTGACATAGATAGAATATATTGAGTCGGTATACCTTTACTGTTATATCCACCTCAGATGTAGCACCATTGCTCCTTGATACAAATACCTTGACCCTGGATTCATATCCGCTTGAGTAATTTCCTTGCGGTAAAACTAATTGCTGATTCGCGTCCTGACCATGGTATAAAGTATGGTGAATGTTTCCTTCTCCGATAACCTGCACGTCGTAAGTAAACAACTCATCCAGGGGGAACCAATCAAAGCACTGCAACTGAAACAAAGTATAAACAGCCTCGCCAGTCTCTGGGGTTATAACGCATGAGCCATCCCGTGGGAGGACTACAGTCCTAAAGATTTGTACGGTTTTAGAGGGTGCTTCATCTTTAAGTATCACAGTTAACTCTAGTCGATATTTCATATTGTCCTTTAGAATATTTGGATCAACTGAAAACACATTCGACCTCTGAGGGGTGCTGGAAATTTGAATCCAAGTCAAGTTTTTATCTTCTTGGTAGAGTATCCACTCAAACTGCACGTGATTGCCACAGGAGTAGCCCAGGTAATCGGCTGAGATGGTCAGCGGTCCTGATGGATTGATGTTTAATCGATCGCCCAAAACGAACCTGCCAAACCGAAAAAAGATTCAGTTGCAACCAATGACAGAGTCAAAGATATGAGACAGCTTAGAGAAGAGGAAAGAAAAATCAAAAACGGGAATAAAGTTATTGCTAGTCAGTGCATATTAAGGGATGATTCAAACAAACAATGCTCGTGGCGATATCTCATCTTTAATATCCTTCTTATTGTTGTTGTTGAATAAGTACAATCATCCATTAAAAGCGTACTATTTGCTTCATGGACCCTCTAGAACATAAATGAATTAAAGAGGAAACACTTTACTCGATATACTAACAAAAATGACACTTCAGGAGGACTCCCTTCTATCACATGTACTTTCTTTGAGTCGCTTGACCATCTGGCGTCTTTTGTTACAATAAGCTTAAAAACGTACGATGCACTTCTATTATTCATTGCAGACGCATTTAAGGTAATAATAGGCCCCGTGAATTCCAATCTTCCAACTCCTGTGCCGAAACAGCCTCCATGTGACTCACCAGAGTCGTTTAAGAAGATGGGCGCAATTTGAATGTCATTAGAATTCCCATTTGGGAATTCCTCATCTGATCTCTTACAAAGCCAAAGAAATTTCAGTGTCTCCAGGGCTCCATGGCCAAGATGAGGATCATATGACTCAGAACCATTGAGGGTAATAATTTGCTTGTTTCCTCTTGTGATTTCAGTTTCACCAGATATTGTTGCAACTAGCGGTGAAGGACGTATAATGATATAACCCTTATCAAACACACTGTGCGTCAAATTATTGCTCCCTTGGACTATGGTAAGAGAAAAAAACAAAGCATGCACCATATAGGCATATTGCAAATGGTGGTCAGTGAGGGTCCATTTATCTTTTTCCGCCGAAACAACAGTTCCATTCAATATGGCGTCAGAGTTGTTTAAGGTTGGATCTGCTAGGATCCAAGACATGTTCTGAGTCCATATCTTTGAACATCTTACTGCAACGTTCGCAGTAAACGTGTGATGTGAGCTGAGCTGAACCACAGTGGGTTGATCAGCAGTGCGTCCTACATCATTTATACGTACTCGTGGAGTATCGCACAATGTAGTACCTAAAATGGCGGGGAAATGATGATAGGCTTAAGACTGTGGTTCAACACCCACTGTCTATATATCTGGTTCTGTTAAGTTGTGCCTTTAGAAGTTGAACTGGACCCATTTCTACCTTAAATCTACAGATCCTACCATATCTCTAAGGTAAGGTAAAACCTCTTAGAATGGTCATAATGATAGCTTTGAGTTACAAAGGTGTAATTTGAATGCCTGCACTGGCACAAGATTGCTTTATTCGATGCATTTTCATAAATAAACGAGCCTTCATTTTCATTTCGCCCATTGTTCGATGGGGTCTGGCCATTATTTATCACATGGGGGAAGGCAGGTGGAGGATTTTGATTGTGTCACAGGGAAATATATCTGATCCCAATAAGGTGATATTCTCATGACCCCCTATCCCCTCTAATTGGCAGCTAATCGGCAGACATTTTTCTCTTGCCCCCCCCCCTCCACTATTCTATCGGTGATGATCCCTTCAACACCTCTGGAAACCATGTGATCTCCCCCAAGTCTTCCCACCCCTTCCAGGCAAGAAATAATATCACTTGTCCCCATAACATGCGCATCTTCGGAAATTATCACGGGTATTGTTTGTTAACCAATCATATAAGATATGTTTGTAGCACAGTTTGACGTACCAAAACAGAGATGAGCGTCCACTTCGGAGCAGTTACAGTCGTAAGATCCGTCCAAGTTCGTACAGTTGGCACTGTCAGCGCAACGGTTGGGGTCTTTACACTCGTCCACGTCTGTTATAGGGCCAGAGTAAATTAACCACGATTAAAAAAATTATGATAAACTTAGATGATCAAATTAATCAGAATAAATAGATAGATAGATAGATAGATAGATAGATAGATAGTTTATTTATATAACTTTGCAACCCAAAGTTGAATTACGTCATATTTACATGGTAAAAAAATAATATATATAAATATATATATATGTATATATATAGCGGTTATAAATTAATGACAGGAAGATCCTTTCACCGTTACTCTGAGTTTCACGCAGCTTGCAGCTGTAGCTTCACAAAATTTTCAACCGAAACATCCTTAAATTGAGCTACAGCTGCATGGGCAGCATTAAAACTGTCATATCTAACCATAAGAAATCTGAAATGCGGAAACTCGCACGCCCTAATGATGGAGCTAGGAAAAGCTACAACTGTAGGAAACCTGACATATTTCTGGCAGTTGCCTGACGATTGCTTCGCAAGAGGCATGAAACTCAGAGTTGCAGTAAAAGTTCAACTAACCTAAATCTTGAAGTATAAATATATATATATATATATATATATATGTATAATTATATAGATATATAAGCGAAATACGCACGATGTAGGATCCAGGACAGTGCTCGACAATGAAGGAGCGATTACAGTAGCAAACGGACTACTCAAGTTACGCACATGTGGATTTTAATACAGCCTGTTTCGTAGACCAACAAAAGTTGATCCACTCATCAGTCAAACTCCATACACACTGAAGCATCGTGACGGTTAACTCTAACTCAGCAACGTGATCACATGACATTGTTTAAAAATTCAAATCTTGGAAACTATGAAAACCGTGCGCGCGCCTATAATACCGTTAAGAATACTTGAGAATATATTCTCGCCGAGGTCTACAATTGATATTATTTCTCTTCGCTTGTTTAAAGAGGCTTCATGTGGATAAGACAAGATAAAACATTTCTCAGTGAGGCATAAATTGCAACGTTATGTGGCGTTGGAATATGCTGTAGCCCTAGCAATAATTTTCCTGTAATCGCTCCTTCATTGTCGAGCACTGTCCTGGATCCTACGTTGCGTATTTCGCTTATATATATATAAATCCCTACATAGTTAAAGCGATTAAAACTAGATCTACAAGCCCAAACTATTAAAATATGGAGTCAGAAATCTTATACCTTAAGTGCAATGAAACTTTTACGAAATCTCTGTCTTAAAAACCGGGTTAAATAACGCTGGTCAACAGACATAATTGACATAATGATTCGCTACAGACCAAGGTTAAGTAAAAAAGAATTAAAACCGTAGCCTTCTTAAAGTCAGTTAGTGATGTTATTAAAGTGGGGTGGTATAGAAAGTTTCTAAGGCGGCGTATTGATTTAGGAATTTGTCACTAATCACACATTATAATTAACTCCAAAATATAAAAAAATTAATTGAAATTTCTTGAGATTTTTTAGTCTGATCAGTTTGAGAGACGATGATAGCATTGACTTGTTTCAGTGGCGAGAGAAAACATCTTCTCGACACATCTAGCTCTATATAGTAGATACGAAACCTTTTGTAGGATAGATGCAATTTGAAATAATGTTTAACGTGTATTTCTCTTTTCACATGATAGTATTTTTTACCAATGCAGGTACTTTCATTCCAAGCATAATTTTCCATAAAACAGGAGCAAATGTAAGATCCTTGAGTGTTGATACACTCTGATACAGAGACATCACAGTTGTCTATTTCCTGAGCACATTCATCGACATCTGTTGATCATAGAAGAGATTATCAGTCATTTTAATTCTGTCTCCATGTGAATGACAATCAAAATCCAATGATAGTCGACCCGGTTTCATTCAGCGATACAAGCAATTGATAAAGATAACATGTGTCTTACGAATTGCGATTCTGAAGAAAATGTATTGTACTTGGAAGATCATGAATTTTTAGAGCCCTTATTGCTTAAAAAGTGGGACATTTCATTGCAAAGATCATGAAATGGAACTTGTGCCATGCCCACCACCTTTAGAAAGCACCGTACTCGTCAAAACAGAATTTGCAACGTTTAGGAATCTTAATAAGTAGTTTCTTAGAATGAATGAATGAATGAATGAATACCTTTATTTAAGTGTCAGACTAAAATAGCAGTACATAACCACTAAATGGGGACACTACAAAATAAATTAAAAATGACTAAATCCATATATTAATTAAAGTTAAAATGCTAATTGAGCTAAAAATACTAGGATTGGTTAACATGCTAAAAATATTTACAATATGTACAAGATAAAATGTACATTAAAAAACTTTTTTACATTAAGTACTGCATAAAATACAGTTGGTACAGTAACAGTTAGAAATGGACTTTGGAATAAAAGCTAGCGCTAAGAAGTCACGACGTTTCGACCTCTCTGAGGTCATTTTCAAGTGAGTAAGTTTTCCAAATCAGCATAAATATGTTGAAGCAAGTTGAACACGATAAAATGTGGCGAACGCTAAAATATTAGCCAAGTTTATACAAGTAAAAATATCAAGGATAAAATAAGGGTCAGGAAAGACAAACCGCCTCTTGTGAGTCAACAATACGTGGTGTATTCATTTCAGTGTGGCCTGTGTGATGCAGGCTATGTCGGCTACACGTGCGGACACTTACTGCCCAACGAATTGAAGAACACAAAGGATCGGCAGTCGGACACCACCTCAGACAGGAGCACGTCATGGAGCCAGAAGACATCACACAGAGTTTTTGAATCTTAAGGAAGTGTCAGAACAAATTTGACTGTCTTGTTTTTGAAGTGTTTTTCTTTATCAAGGAAACAGTACGATTTAATTCGCGGCAAACTATTTGTTTAGAACAATTCGTGCTATGATTATGTTTTTGAATTATTCTTTTATTCTTTTATTCTCTTCCATTGTATATTGTTTACACATTTTCACATATTATAGCGTTCGCCACATTTTATCGTCTTCAACTTGCTTCAACATATTTATGTTGATTTGGAAAATTTACTCATTTGAAAATGACCTCAGAGAGGTCGAAACGTCGTGACTTCTTAGCGCTAGGTTTTAGCAATCTTGTAATCGTAAAAGAACAAAGATAAATAGAACATACCCACGCATATGCTGCCATTATAACTATATCCGGACTGTTTGCATGAACAGTTATAGGAGCCAAGGATGTTGACGCAATAGGCGGAGACGTGGCAGTCATGCGTGCCATCGGTGCATTCATCTATATCTGAGTAAAAGGTACAGTTTTGGGTATCAGTGTCACTCCAAAAATAACAATCACTTCCAAGAGAGAATCAACCAATTGCAGTCCATTTCGCCTAAGTTTATGTAAGAATCTGTCATATTTTTTTCGGTTCTATATGGGCCAGAGTGTACAAAGACAGTTTCTCATTTTTTTCACTAAAAATCATGTTGTGTTGTCAGAAATTGCCAGTCTAGAGCCTTTTTATTCAGATAATGACGTTGTCATAAATCTGAAATATAGATAAGGATAGGACATTCACTTCTTCCTTCGATTCCTGTTAACTTTTCTAAACCCACCGACCAGTATATAAAGTCGCATGCACCCAGTCGGGAAAGGAATATCCACGAAGTGATTTACGCGGTCGACAGCGTATGATTTTCATTCTCATTGTTAGGCCAGTTAGCACCTTGAAAGTGATTGACCTCAACCTAACACCAGGACACATACAGGTCGCATTTAAGCTGCGATTGTTCGGGAAAGACTTCAAGGTTCTTCGTCCTCGATTCGATTGTAAAGAAAGGTCGTCATCATTTTTTCCTTAGCAATTCTATCTGACAACTTAGGGCTAGATAAAGGTCAGCATATTTTGAGTTCGAAATCGATCGAACGATCATATACTCACCTTCACAGTTGGGAGAGACACCAAAGAATCCATTACTGCAGAGACAAGAATAATCATCACTGCCATTAACGCATTTCGCGGGAAACTGACAATTTGTCATCTCAGGATCTTTACTGCAAACGCTGATTCCTTGCATCTTCACTGTAAGATAAAATACGCAACAATACGACCGTGTTAGTGTACAGATCAAACGGAGAAGCACGAACACTAATGCTTTAAGAGTCTCCTAGATGTATTGATATCATATTCTCATGTAATGATGCGTTGCCTAATCGTAATTCTCGGCGGATAGAGTTACCGTGCGTCGTATTAAGAGCCTTCCCCCGCCTCCTTCCTCTATTTTTATTGAGAAACGTCAGGCCCCAACGCTGGATAAACCACAAAGAGGCAACTTCTTTTATGGCTTTTCTCACTATCAAAACGTGGGTTGACGGCTACACATAATCATTTGATACCCGCCGCCCATCCCTATCATTGATAACCGCCGCCCAGTCAGCCCAATGGATAGTGGGCTGGACTGTTGTGCGGGTGGTCGAGGGTTCGTGCCCCGGCCGGACCAACACTCAAGGTCTTAAAATAATTGAGAAGAATTTGCTACCTTTCTATAACATCAAGAAGAGGTTAGATATTCTACTCTTCTCGGATAGGGACGAATAAATGAATGTCCCGTCTCCTGCAGGGTTGGGGGTAGGAGAAGTTAATTTCCCACGCACGAGATTACTGTGTGATGGATGTCCTCTCCTGGGGTGGGATGGGTGGGTTTACTGGGCCCGCAGTAACTGACGCAAGCTGTTGCGGTGTCCCTGCGGGTTGGCGAAGCTAATAAACTAAACTATACCCCTAAGTCTATAAGACACTGCTGACTTACGTGCACCGAGACATGATGTCTTTGATATTTCATCAGCTCTTGCCACTAAGTCGTTGAATTCCGTCATACGAAAAATATCTTCCTCTCTTTCCGTAATTGTCCTCAGATCTGACATATCGATATTCTGGCCAATGGCAACAGCAAATATTCGAGCAGATTTTGAACGGAGAAGTGCAGTCGTATTTTCTACTGGAATGTAGGACGGATTGAGAGAATTACCACGAGTTTGTTTTCCATCAGTTAGCAAGATAACTAATTTCTGAGTCGCGTTTTCGCTTTCTGATGAGAAGTAGTCATCATAGGCCAGCCGAAGAGCAAGATCAATGCGGGTAGACCCTCGAACATATGGAATATCATCCATGGCTAGAGCGAACGCTAGTGATGTATTCTTTATTCCAAGAATAACTTCATTTGAAGCTTGAGTACTAAATACAATGACAGCAGCTCGACTGGCTGTCTCTAGATCATATCTACTTGCCACGATTTTGATAAACTCTTTTTCCTTCAAGTAATTGTCTGCTTTGACACTGACTGATGCATCCAGCAAAAATATCAGATCCAGCGGTGCTTTGCATTTTTCCGGAGCTGAAACAAAAATGGGCTATCTGACAGACTGAGCAAGTTACAATGCGACTTAAGGGAGTAGGATTTCGAGGTCATTAAATGGCCTTAAGATCTCGGGGTTTAAAGAATGTTGATCACCTTTCACCGCTGGATAAGACTATTGTCAGATAGTTGGGCATAATGTTTCTATGAGCTCGAAATTTAGTTGTTTGCTTAAAATAGGTACTTCTAGAGTTAGTTTGTAGGAAATAAATTATAGACTTTGCTCAATGATTTTTAAATTTGTATCTGATTGCCTCCGCTTTGATTATGTAACGGAGCTTATTCACACCCTCCCCTAGTTATCTTTATGACTCAAATGTGCCTCCTCCATATAAAGGAAAAAAAATAGAAAAAAATGGTCAATATTGTTTTTCCCTTAAACTTAAGGCGTCTTCTTGAGTTGAACATGAATAACCAATTTCATTTGTTAACGGCATTGTCTTCAAGCAGTAGATTTTTCCTTCGAGAGTTATGCAGAAGGAATCATCCATTCATTACCACTTTACCGAAAAAAAATGCAATTTGTTATCTGTGTCTTCTCTCACACAAAATGTATGTCATTATACCAACCTGAGCAGACCATGCCATTACCGGAGTACCCAGAGACACAGGTACAGTTAAACCCACCATCATTGTTGTGACAATACGCAGCTTTATGGCAGGGAGAGGGAAAATTTCGACATTCGTCGATATCTAATGAGTAAATAAGTTTCTCCGTTAGGAGTACAGTTAATTTCCTAATTAGAATGCGAATAGAGAACACAGTGTACATTATCGAACGACTTCTATCATCATGGTCGCTCAACATTTTAACCCCTATGAGTGACTATTAAGTAATTTATCCTCACAATATCGCCCTTAAATTACACAATACCTTTTATGAGAATGAATTTAAAGGTATTTATCAGCAACTAAATCAGACGAAGCTATTGATTGTTAGAGTTCAATAGTTTGTCCTTTGATCGAATTTGTCAGTTTTCCTTTAGTGACAGCAGTTGAAATAAACATATGGTACTTGTACAGGTTATCAAAAGTAAGAACAAATTTGTCATACCCACGCACGTGTTGCCCCTATATGTGTAACCTGACTGATGGCATAAGCAGCTGTAAGAGCCGTCTGTGTTTGCACAGTAAGCTGGGTCGTTGCAATTGTCTGTTCCATCGGCACACTCATCCACATCTGAAAGGCAAAAAATAGAAGAAAATTCTAGTAATTCTCAGCTCTGTTTCTTTGTCTCATTGTTTGCAATTTGGTTCAATGGTTGGTCGGTTTGCTGGTATAACCCCAAATAATAAGGTAATGCAACTGGATGTATTCAAGCCAAGGTTTTAGACCGGTTTGTTCGCAGTTGCCATAATCGCTTGTAATTTCAAATAAGCGGCCCGATTTTCGTTAAGACGACGGCTAGAAGTGATGGATTATTCTAAAAAATTAGAATTGTACTCTTTGACGGGGCTTAATCCTTTAACAGCCCTGTCTTAGAAAATGCTCTTCGAAATGCTACTAGACCGTTTGGTAGTATTTTTTTCTATTAGTGTTAACCTGAGTACCAAGAAGATCAATCACTCTGACGACATGTGTTACCCAAATAAACTGTAAATATAGGTGCAATCAATCAAGTTTTATTCAAAGGTTTGTAGAACTAATGAGCCTGTGGCCTTCTGCCTCATTAGAAACGTAAGAAGAAAGAGCACACTTACAGATCTAAACACAAAAAGTAAGTTAACAGATATATTGCAATTACTTATAATACTCAAACTAAAAATAATTATCTGAGAAAGGAGTACAATTCCTGTCCCCACGCCGACTTAATTCTCGATGTTCATAGGTTAACATACCAACACACATGGTGCCATTGTAGTTGTATCCTGATTGGTTGCATGCACAGTTATATGAGCCATTAGTGTTCACACAATAACTGGAGGCGTGACAGTCATGTGATCCATCGTTACATTCATCGGTGTCTTAGAAAAGAATGTTTGAAAAGTGAGGTGAAAGTCTCTTTGAAAAAGCATTCCTGTTCAAGATTTCAAACGGGAGACCATGAAGTGTTTAAGGACTTCAAATTTTTATGTGGAAAGAAAAATCAATGATCTTTATCCTCACAGACTCGAAGGATAATCTGAGCTTAGAAATTTAACAGTTAAGAAGTAGTTGCTAGCACTAATCCTCCGTTTTTTCATAGTATACTGGATTTTATAGTCAAAGGGACTTTTTGCAAGGAGTTCAAGAGATCAACCTTCCAGCCGGCAATACATGCGGTCTGAACTGTTCACCTTCTCATCTTTCACAGGCGAAACGGGAGCTTTCAATGAACGGAACTCACGGGTTGCTCGTAAAAATTGATAAAGAAAAAAACTTATCTTTAACTGTCAAGAAATTAGCTGTCAAGAATAATTTCTTAGGAATATGAAGAACAAACCTTCACAATTGGGCGGTTCACCAAAGTAACCGGGTCTGCAAACGCACGATATATTATTGGTTGTGTTGACACATTGGGCTGGAAACTGACAATTGGACAACTCAGGATCATCGCCGCAAAACACAAACCCTTGCGTCTGAACTAAAAAAGGAATAGAAAGACAAAGGCTGTTTGATACACATTATTGCAACATCAAAGTTAGAGTGAATGAAAAACAGAAAAGAAGGTAATTCATTCTACTGTTAAGTTCTAGTCTGAAAATACTTTAGACAGCCTTTTCGTCTCCAGAAACTTTAGGTGATTTAAAACGCCATAAGCTCTCGATCGAAAATTAACCTTTGACAAAAGAGTATATTATTAGGTATTTCGAATCCAAAAAGAGAAAATAGTTATCTGACTTACGAGCACCGACACATGATGTCTTTGATATTGTGTCAGCTTTTGCCACTAGGTCGTTGAATTCCGTCATACGAAAAATATCTTCCTCTCTTTCAGTAATTGTCCTTAAATCTGACATATTGATATTTTGCCCGATGGCAACAGCAAATATTCGAGCAGATTTTGAATGGAGAAGTGCAACCGTATTTTCTATTGGAAGATAGGGCGGATCGAGAAAATTGCCACGAGTTTGTATTCCATCAGTTAGCATGATAACTAGTTTCTAAGTCGCATTTTCGCTGTCTGATAAGAAATAGTCATCATAGGCCAGCCGAAGAGCAAGGTCAATACGGGTATACCCTTGAACATATGGAATATCATCCACGGCTGTAGCGAACGCTAGTGATGTATTCTTCATTCCAAGAAGAACCTCATTTGAAGCTTGAGTACTAAATACAATGACAGCAGCTCGACTGGCCGTCGCTAGATCGTATCTACTGGCCACGATTTTGATAAACTCTTTTTCCTGCACGTAATTCTCTCCCCCGACACTGCCTGATGCGTCTAAGAGAAAGATTAGATCCAAGGGTGCTTGGCATTGTTCGGGAGCTGCAAATGATAAAAGCAACGGTAGCTGTACAAACTGAATTTTATTGTAATGCACACTTAGTCCTTAGAGGTCCAGAAAAACATTCCAACAACATGGCGGTGACGTAGGCGTGTCATTTTATTTTTCTTCTGATTACGCATGTAATTACCATAAATGGTAACTGCACAGGGAGAACTAACTGAAATGCAGGAAAGTGCTAATCATGTTGCCTTTTTGTTTGAGAAGCTTCTCACTAAAAAGAAAAAAAAAATGTCTGCATGTTTGTTCATGCCAGTGTTTGCTACTGGGGGACGAGAGTGACAGCGAGCTTCATTCTGGACTTAACCTTATACGACAACTTTGTGAAGATACCCACCTGAACAGATTTTGCCATTACCAGAGTACCCAGGGACACAAGCACAGTTGTAGCTACCATTGTTGTTGTAACAGTAAGCGTCTTTGTGGCAAGCAGCAGGAAAACTTTCACATTCGTTGATATCTAAATGAGTTTTGCAGTAAATGGCTTGTTTATAGATCTACTTCATTCCAATAATTTTTTTTTCGTTGAAAGTGGGAGTCAAAAGAAAAATGGTCTCCTTACTTAACATTTCACAGAGAACAATGCAATCGTACTGGTATAGCTCCTAACTACTCCAGCAAAAGGTCTCAAACGTAAGATCTGGGGGAGCCAATAAAACTCGTTCCACACATACTTGACAGATCATAATAGTTTTGATATTATAACAATTAAGAAACATGGAATTTCATTTTTTTTTCTTTTTTAAATCCACATTACGGCTATCAAAGTCCAAGGAACTATTTGCCCACTTAACAGAAGGAATCTTTAGAACCAACCTTCACAATTGGGCGGTTCACCAACGTAACCAGGTCTGCAAACGCATGATACGTTATTTGTTGTGTTGACGCAATGGGCTGGATACTGACAATTGGACAATTCAGCATCGTCACTGCAAAACGTGATCTCTTGTATCTGAACTAAAATTAGTAGAAAAATAAAAGTTATTTTTTAAACACCCGTAAAAATATTTACTATAGGGTTCTGTTGTATCTTAGGTTGTATGTTACTGAGCAGAGAATCAGAGAAGACAAAGAATCGCAATTTGACAATAGTTTCCATGATTTACTATTACCTTACTGGGTTCTGAAATATTTATTTTCAGATAAAAAATCAGAAGGACATCTGAGACGAAGATCATCCACGCTATTGTTAATTTAAGATCTTGGCGACCTTAGCTTTTCGTCTATAAAATATCAGGAAACCAAAAGTTCCTTTTACGGTCCTCAAAAACAAAGCAAAACGAAACAAAAATACTTTCAACGGAATCGAAGTTAACAATTAGGAAAAATTAGGGGAGGGTAAATAAGCTGTGAACTTACGAGCATTTACACAAGATGTTTTTGATATTGCGTCAGCCTTTGCCACCAAGTCGTTGAATTCCGTCATACGAAAAATATCTTCTTCTCTTTCAGTCACAGTCCTCATATCAGTCATATCAATATTTTGGCCGATGGTAATGGCAATAATTTTGGCTGATTTTGATCGAAGAAGCTCTACTGTATCCTCTATTGGAATGTAGGCCGGACTCATTTGATTGCGACGAGTTTGTATTCCATCAGTTAACAAGATAATTAATTTCTGAGTCTCATCCGCGTTATTTCCAGAAAAGTATTCATCGTACGCCAACCGAAGTGCGAGATCAATACGCGTCCACCTTTCATCATAAGGGATATCATCCACAGCCGAAGCAAAAGATAATGAGGTTGTCTTCGAGCCCAGTGGAACTACGTTCGAAGCTGCATCACTGAATACTATAACAGCAGCTTTGTTCACGGTCTCTAAATCGTATCTGCTGGCAACAATCTTTATAAATTCCTTTTCTTTAACGTAATTGTCAGATCCAACACTCCCTGACGCGTCTAGTAGAAAAATAAGGTCCAGTGGTGCTCTGCATTTTTCTGGCGCTAAAAAGAGAATTAAATGCAACACTATCGTTCTTCTCTTTTCACAATAAGAAGATATAGCACACAATGCTGAAGTTTTCTTACCTTGGACCTAAAATAGTTAAACTTAAGAGTTTTAAGTTTTTCTCTTTCTGCGATGTAAAAAACAAAAACAAAAAAAGATATAACACACAATGCTGAGGTGTTTTTACCGTAGACTTAAAATGGTCGAGGGTCAGTTCTTCTCATGGCAGAAGGTATCACGAAGAAGCTTCTTGGAGCTCTGAGGAGCACTCCGTGTTTCTTGAAAATCAGGGAAATTTGTCATAGCATTCCAGTAAGCTGTATTTTTTATGTAGTCCAGCCTACTGCATCGTTATTATATAAAAAAAAAAATGTATTAAAAGCTCTGATCTCTTGGAAAAACAACCGTTGTAAATACCTAAGCAGAATGTTCCATTGCCACTGTATCCCGACACACAGGTGCAATGGTAGGAACCCCCGAAGTTATTGCAATATGCATCTTTGTGGCAAGCACCCGGAAGTTGGCATTCGTTGATATCTGTTGAAAAGGACGTTCAGCAAAAGCTTACTGACGAATAGATTTATTAGGCTACATCCTGAGAAATGTAAGTTAACAGATGTACCCACGGGCGGCCCAAGCGTACTGTGTGTGTGTTTGGGCTCTAAAGTTCATTAACGGCAATAGCTAACATATTAAGATCGAATTTTAAGCGTATGTGGGGGCCGTTAAAAAAAGAAAAAATTATGAAAAAAAATTGAGAAAAAATTTAAAAGGATAATAAAAGGGAGGAATAAAACGTGTGAAGTCTCCTCATCTTTTTTCCGTAGCCGCTTTGTTGCCAACGGTCGTTTTAACGCTTTTTTTGCGACCTTTGTAACGCGTGCGGTGTCACCTGTCAACTGTATAATAGGAAAAGTTATAAAAAAAAAATAAGGGAAAATTAAAAAGGATAATAAAAGCGAGGAATATATCGTATGACGTCTCCTTCCCTTTATTCCATAGCTGCGTTTTCGTTTACGGTCCTGTTACCGCTGTTTTTGTGACTTTCTTTGTAACGCGTGTGGTGCTACCGATCAAGGCTGGAAACTTCAACCGGTCCCGAACACCAACCGTCGCCACTAGAAGGCCGATAAATTCCACACGATCTCCCTAAAATTTCCACCCGCGAGAGCGCTTAGCTATTACCCACCCGTGCCAGTGGCAAAAGTTTCCAAATTCTGCAGCATCGATCCGTATGCCGCTCCGTTTTACCACCCATTCTGGCTAAATCGCTTTGTAGGTACGCGTAATCCTTTTGCCCTTACTACGGCATTCAAATATCAAAGGGCACCTGACCAAATAAAAGTCTCTCCAGGGGATCGTTAGGAAGGTTGTTCAGTTTGCCCTATTGTGAAACAAAACTGTCTGGGGAGTCGTGCGTGTAATTCGACCCGATGCGCTATGATATTAGAATCCCGTAGTAAGGACAAAAGGATTATGTGTACCTACAAAGCGGAACGGGTAGGTAATAGCTAAGCGCTCTCGCGGGTGGAAATTTGAGGGAGATCGGTCGACTTTTGTGTAATTTATCGGCCTTCGAGTGGCGACGGTTAAGTTGGTGTTCGGGACCGGTTGAAGTTTCCAGCCTTGAGTTCTTTTAAACATGGTTGACCGGTAGCACCACACGCGTTACAAAGAAAGTCGCCAAAACAGCCTTAAAGGACCGTAAACGAAAAAGCAGCTACGGAAAAAAGCTAAGGAGACCTCATACGATATATTCCTCGCTTTTATTATCCTTTTTAATTTTCCCTTATTTTATTTTTTTTTTATATATAATTTTTCCTATTATACAGTTGACAGGTGACACCGCACGCGTTGCAAAAGTCGCCAAAACAACGTTAAAACGACCGTTAGCAACAAAGCGGCTACGGAAAAAAAGGTAAGGAGACTTCACACGTTTTATTCCTCGCTTTTCTTATCCTTTTAAATTTTTTCTTAATTTTTTTATAACTTTTCTTTTTTTTAAAGGCCCATACATACGCTAAAAATTCGACCTTAATATGTTAGCTATTGGCGCTAATGGACTTTAATTTAGACCCCAAAATCACACACAGTACACTTGGGCCGCCTGTGATGTACCAGGATCCTCCTTCATTTGTTTATTGAGAGGTTCATTCATGCACAAAAAAAAAAAAAAAAAAAAAAAAAACAGAACTAATTAAAACAAAGAAAAAGAAGTGAAGCGACATGGAAGAAAACAAAAGATGCAAGACAAATCAAAGGTATTTTATATTTTGGACACTTTTTCCCGCATATATTTTTGCTAAGATGTTTGTACTCGGCTATAAATTAATGATACTCACATATAAGTTGAAGTTTCGTTGGACAAATTCATCATTAATTCTACTTTAAATAAAGATGCAGTTCATTACCTTTGCACGATTGTCCATCGCCACTAAAACCAATTTTGCAAATGCAATCAAACCCTTGCGGAAGGTCAACACAGTCTGCGTTCTGGTGACAATTATGAGTCTGTTCAACACATTCGTCGGCACCTATGTAGAGAGTTTACGAAAAAGAAGAAGTTAGAAATGAAGTATAAAATTTAAAAAAAAATTTCATCTTTAGAAAGGGCTCTACGTTCATTGTCTCGAAGGCAAACTAAATTTTATGGTGTTGGTTTGCGTACGTGGCAAGAAAAGCTGAGAACCCAGCGAAATTCCTTGAAGGATGGACGGGTGAAGCTTACATGCAAAACTGTACTGCTCTTGACCTCTACGTGAGATACCCAACTTAAGACTTCTCTGACACCAAAACTATGAAACACCTTTGTCAGCGGTCTTTCCATCATTATCTCATACAAATGAAACAACCGATGACCTCTTTTAGGTCCGTTTGGCTATTTGTGTCGCCAAAGGAAAAGTTCGGTAACCTTGTATAATTATAAGCAGCTTCTGCAAGAGGCATTACTCCCACAGCTCGGATAGGAAACGTTTCGGCAAATAAAATGGATTTATTTGCCCCCATTAAGAAAAAAATAATATAATTCATGACTCCTGTATGATCCTCAAGGTTATACTTTGTTTATTGCTAATTTCTATCATGGCCCCTTTCGTAGAGCTTAACCAATTAACAATCATTTCTAGTTAATTATGTTAAGTGTGTTTTTGACAATGAAGCGGTCATCTTGCATGACCAAAATATACACCGACACAAAATTTTCTTGTTTAAATTAATCAAAGTGACATTTCAAACAATCCTAGAATTTTATTTTAGAAATCGACCAAACTGTCGACATAGGTATACTGAATACCTCTACACATTCGCAACAATGGAAGGATACATAGATTATAATTTTTAAGCTCCACTGTTTATAAGTTTCGCGCTGATTCAAGAAGCTGAAAATGGCTTGTGATTGCAGTTTTTTTGTTAGTTAAGCTGAATAATAACCCCCGTATACTGAGGATTAAAAATGCCATAAAAGGTACACTTAATAACACAATAGGGTAATAACTAGGTCACCGGTAACTTCTGAACTCAATGACTTTAGAACCTCCAAAATACCAAAATAGTGATCACATGGATCGCTACAACAATAGACTAAGTTCTGGCACGTGACTTTAGAACGACAAGCAGATTGACATATGGTGCACAAGGCAAACAAAATCGATATATAAGACATGCAGTGGTTTCGCCAAGATCGCCAGATCGCCCACCCAACCAGACGAGCCTATGTTTACAACAAAGGGGAATTTTAATGGCTATATACGGCCGATATTTTACCCGATTTCGTTTTACAAACTAAAAGGGAAGACATCCGTTGCTAATAAAAGGAAACTAAGATTAAAACAGACAAACAAGACAAAGAAAAACCAAAGAAAGTATCATACTTCTTTAGAGATATGAAAAACAAGTCCTGAGTCAAATCTCATTGCTTAATACGTAGCTCCTTCTAGGTTTACTTCCTTGCTATCCACTCATAAATCGTTTCAAGTGATGAATGTGTAATCTTTCTCAAGAAAGCAATCTGTATTCAGTGTCTCTGTAAGTGCCCTGGCGGCCAGCTAGCACTGAGACTATGCAAGTGCGACAAGACGATTACACTTAATGAGATCCGTACATTTTTGATCAAGTGAAAATATCTGAGCTTGCTTTTCTCACAACTGAGTTGGGTTTAAGAAAATGATCATCACTGCGTCAAATAGTTAAAAATTATCTTTACATTCATCAAAGATGGCTTAAATCCTGTGATACGCGAGATCTTGTAGTGTATAGCATTTGGGTTCATGCATGTACAAAAGTTTGCTAACCTTGGATCGAGTTACGCTGCACCATCCAGACCAAACATAGTGAAACGATCTGCGAAATAAAGCAAATCCTAAATGTTATTTTTCTTCCTGAAGTGAATTACGGAGACTTGCAGACCTTCATTTGTACTCCAAAAGCTAAAAATGACGCCTTTCAAGTGGGTATTACCTTTCCTATTGGAGAAGTCATTGTCCACACTTTGGTATACCATAGGTGACCTCTTGTATTTCGTTGGATGAATTAAGACGACCTTCCTGCTTTTACTAGTAAGTAAATCAATGATTGGCTCAATACATTTTAAAGAAGTATTTCACACATCCCTTAAAAATGATTCAGTTATCTTAAGTGCAGAATTCAACATTGCTCCTCGTTTTGGTTTCGTTTTGTTTTTGTTACTTCATTCAATTCGTTCCTTTTGAGAGCTGTAGCACAGTTATTGTAGTGAAGTCTGACTACAGTTGAAAGCTTAAATAATTAATTATTTCACTGATCGTAATTATCATGCATTTACCTTAAAGCTACATCTTATTTCTACTTCCCCTCCACCTGCTTTTGGGTAATATGGCTGATTAACACATGTCACCGTGAGTTCGTTCGCACATTAGATACTTTTGTTTTTTAGGAGTAACTCCCTCAAAATTTGGAATATGTGTCCTTTAAGATCAGAGTATATCCCGAATTTCGCGATTACACTGAAACACTAGATCAATTAAAAGCCTCTTGGGAAATCCAAAGTTAAAATGCAGTTTGCATCGGTCGGTTTGAATGGATCTCTATTATGAGATGATTCCAAAACATGCATTTGTAATGTTAACAAGCTTGTTATCCAACCTATATTGGTGATAAAGCAATCTATGTAAACTCTAACGCCTACAGGCAATCGCTGAATTGAAAAACTTCCCCTTTAGGCGATTTTTCGCGATTAACACAAAAATAATGGAAAGCCATACGTTTGAGAATTAAGTTTCTAACAACGAAATCTTCTTATTTTTATGATCACAACTTTCCAAACATTATGTCACAACTTTTCCCGGATCAACCATGTCGCGAGCTGAATGTGGGCTATCTCGAATAAAAGAGAAGGAATTACATGGCAAAACTCGCTTGCTGACTGATCTCAGCATGCCCTCTGTGCGCAACTCGGAGAAGTATTTTATTCATACCGCTGGATGACAAAGTAAAAAGCTTAACCACGTACATGTACTGCAGCAATTTAAAAATAGCAATAAGGATACAATAGCGGGTAATTTTAGTTAAAAGTAACACCTATTTTATTTTGAAGACACACTACCGGTATGAATACTAATAAACGTGAAGATGACCTCACTCATCACGAATCGATCAGATCTGTCTGACGATAATAGCACGATAAACGGCTCAATTTATAGATGAACGTTTAATCGTTTCTCTTGCGATCAAAGAGTCAAGCTAATCAATGGTGTATTGATCGCCACGTTTTGACTACGATGTTGCTTGTCTTCGTCAGGTGACGTGAATCGAAAGTTTACGTGTCGCTATCTTAACACCTTGCTTTGTAGTTATTGGTTTGTTATGGCGCGCGAAATTTGGAAGGCAAGAGAGGAGAGAGGAACGTGAAAGCTACATGTACTTTAAACGTAGCCGAAAGTTACTCTGCCTTCTTGAGCGTTCTCTTTATACTTCCAAAATGCATCTATATCCTCATAAACGCGCAGCTAATAGCTAAGCCCAATCCTTATATAAAATGACACCATGTTCTTGTTTTGGAGGGAAAGCTTACATGTACCTGCATGTACCGCATTCGAAATTCGATTCTTTGAAAAAAGTTGTCTACTGATGTTAAGCCTCTTTAAATCAATCAAGGAAAATAAAGATGAACATTATCGAACGGTTTCACAATAATTCTTAGCTAGATAAAGGCCAGAGCGCAAAGAAAGGTCTTCAGCCTAACTAATTATAATCATTTTCTGTTCAAGATGCAATTGCTTTAAACCGAATCAAGGAAACTTACAGCTCTTTCGCGAGCAACCACCAGGATGTTATTTTCACAAACATTGCCACCTGTGTTAGTAGGTTCGGGTTTGTTGCTTTGTTCAGTCGACTGTCGAAAAGTCTAGCAGCAGAGACTCGCAGTTACACTTGACGGTAACTTTACAGCAAAATACAATTACACCTTCATTCTAGTCCTCTTTGGATTTTCGATACCCCCTCGTGACGAAGTCCAATCGTAGATTTTAATATTCGAACGGTTCTGTTTTTTTTTTTTTTTTTTTTTTTATTTTGTTTCCATGATATGCGGCTAATGTTCCTCGTACGCAACCACTCAAAGAATAATGCCAGCGACCTTCCAGGGTGTTGGACATAGAGTCTCTAAGCATTTGAAACAAATTCTCTATTTGATCGCAGCATTTAACAGGGCGTATTCATTCATAAATATTATTTAGAAGTAGAATTATCTATAATTTTGGAGTTACTTCCTCTCAACCTAAAAATCATCAAAGGAATATACTCAAATCAGCATAAATCTTTCACAAAAGTATAAATCTTGGTAACTTGATATCAAATAACTAGTCTCTTCCAAGTTCGATCTTAATTCTCTTTGATTATGGAGAAGTTGCATGGAGCACAATCCTTACTGGCGAATTGACGTAGAACGGGTCACTTCCTTTTCAGGCAGCTATATATTGTTGTGAATCAAACTATATAGGTCTTACATTATCATGACAACATATCATAATTAACTATCACTCTTGTATGGTCTCTAAGCTTTTAAAAACTGACTAGGGTAAATTTCTAGAATAAAATTTGACAGATAAATAAAATAAAGTTTATAATGGTACTCAGTGGAAGCCTGTTACCGTAGGCGTTGTTTTGTTAATGTCTCCTACCAACAGGAATAAAACCAAAGTTATTTCTTGAATGATAGTATATTATTTCGACTACCTGAGTCATATTCTTGCTTTAGAGAAACATAAATTCAACTAGTAGGCTTTTCAAAATTAAAAAAGAAAAATACGATAAAAATCTATAGTTCCAGTTCAACATAGGTGGATGAGATAAATAATATATGTGAAAATGGAATGATGCACTCCCAAAAAGTCATCGTGATTTTCACTGTTGTCAAAACATGCTTTTATCAACACTCGGCTAAAACAAAAAAATTAAAAAATAAAAGCACACGATCTGTTAAACATACGATTGTGCAACAAATGCAAAACCGATTGTAACAGTTGAGCTAGAAATATTGTCGACACGGTAAAATGTCATTAACGTGGGAGAATAAACAATTCAAAACGTTTTCGCGACAGAGTTTGGTGAAAGTCGAAGTTACCTCTTTTCACTAGTCTTTGGTCTTGGAGACAGCTTGGAAGTTCAGTGTCTCCTCCGAAATAGCTGATCTAGGCTTAGCTGTGGTTGAAATGTCCCCAAACCTTGTCATTCATAATTTGGGTAATAAACAACGACAGCGATTTGCCAATTGCAAACAGCAGGGTTTCATTGCTGTCTTAATTAATTTTCCTTACCGTGAGTTCTCTGTAATTGCTTTCTACAACATTCTAAAACAAATTTCTTGTAGAGGCTTATATTCATCTGCTCCACCGTGCAAACAGCCATAACGAGCTTTTCTGTTTCAGAAGCAGGGGGGAAAGGACGAGAAAAATAACTGTTTTGTTTATATGAGGTTCAGGGTATACCGTTACTAAAGAGGCCAGTGAACGCCCTCAAAATCTTTGCAGAAGGCATACTGAAAAGAAAAAATCATGCTCGCCGATGGCTGGTTAATGCTACGCAAGGTAAGACGAAACTTTTACACTGCAGTCCCCACTCCGAGACAGCAAGTACACTGATTTGTTGTTTGATATCATTTTTCAGACTTTTTGGTTTTTCATTCAAGGACTAATGCTAACAACTGGGGATGGATTCGTCTATGCAGGTTCGAGTCCCTACCCATAAAATGCTTTTAGTCAAGTCTTTTAGTTACACAGTTTGGTAATGATATTTCAAATGCTAAAGCAATGGATTTTACCAGATTAATTTTATCTTAATTTTCTACCCTAACAACGGCTCAGTGAGAATTTTTCTCTTTTTTTAAATTCCCCTCATTTTCAAAACGCAAAGAAAGAGGTCGGTACGAATCTTCTCTTCATTTAGACAGAGACCTCTCACTGCAATCTGTATCTAATAAACGTTCATTTAACACAGTACCATACGCAGTGAGTTTGTATCTGAAGTAAAACGGTGAATTTTAAATTTGAACACTCTTGCTGCGAGGCTCGATTCGATTCATTATTTCACTGGTGACTCATGGAAAAAACAATAATCATTCGAATAGGAGACTCAAAGTGTGAAATTGAATTTATCTCATTGGATCTAATGGGTGGATAATTTCGGGCAAACATCTTCCTCGATGGATTCATCAATCCAGTATTAAAATGACTCACTTATCAATTTTGGTTTCTATATCTCAGTTATTGTTCCAAGTTCAAAGCGAAGTAAATTTTGAACTCTTTTCCCTTCTTATCTCTTAATAAAAATACAACGGAGGAGTGAAACAAAGCTATTATTTCTCTAGGGAGTTCGCAAAGATTATAAATATTTCTTGCCAAATTTTTATTTTATTCAAGAAACTTTTGTAAATATTAATAGCATGGTTGTCATGAGCATATTATCGTGACGTGAGTCGAGCTTTTGATTTTCTTATAAGACATTCCTCAAAAAGAGAGAAGATAGTAAAAGCGGGCTCTTGAGATTTTGAGAACATCTGAGAACAAGAATCAACCTGAAGGCAATTTGATTATATGAATTACACCTTGAAGCTTTCTTAGAGGAAATTGTTCATGAGGAGATATCATATTCTTTAGAAGTAAATTAGAATTAAAACAAAACAAAAACAAAACAAAATTAACTGGTGACATTGTCAATTATCATTGCACACAACACAAGCAAAAGCTTTGCATTAACATTAACACACCGTACGCACTGCGGTCTTCTTTATAATAGGGACCTTACGCAATCAGGACGGCAACGCAAAGGAAGACTTCGATTAGAAAATTAATTTCTACTTTTAGTTAGAATTTCAAAAATGGTTGCAGGAGCTTACTGTCTTATATGGCGCCACAGCTCAACTTCAGCATGACGCATAAAAGTAGCGTTGAGTTCCAAATGGAAATTAAAATAATTTGCCGTCGCGGTTTCGGTTCGCAGACGACGCAAGTTTTGGCGATTTCCCGTTGTTGTTTGCATAGGACGGCTAAGAAATGTACAAAGTTTCAAAATTCACGTGCTGAGCTACTGTTCTGCCAATTAGATCTCTTGTTTTTCCACGTCCTCGTTGCCGTCGCCGTCGTGGTTGCGTAAGGTCCCTAATATCAAAATCTGATCATAAAGGAAAACAGTAAAGCATGATAACTTTGCTGGTAGACGGAGACTTCCTTGATAATAATGAAACAATTTAGTGGAAGACTGAGTAAATTTTTCAAACTTAGAAAAAAAAAATGAAAAAGACATAATATCGTGGACTGAATATAATTTATTTTTCAGTTTACCCATGCACTAGTAATCCATGTACAAATGGAGGATCCTGTGTCGAAAAGGCTGATAATAGTTACCTCTGCGAGTGTCACGGAGCCTACACCGGAGAAAATTGTGAAAAAGGTAAGGACACCGATCAGATTGTTCTTTCTAAGGTGCATTTTACTTCCAACATAGTAACCAAAATGAAACTAGTTTTGATTGTTTATGTGAGATTGATGTGATTATAGAAAAAAACATTTAGAAAGCGCAAGATCCTTTGGTTCTTCAAACTAGTGCACTTTTTCAAAAAAAAAATTACTGATGAGAGTTGGAACTCAGTTGAGCGGAAGAAGTCAAGTCGGTGTTGCAGCCTTTGACTTTAATTTTCTTGATCTTGTGGTTTATCATTTTTCACTCAATGAAAAAATGTCACTGTAAGTATTATTAACAACCAGTACATGTATACGTCTGTGGTCAAATTAATATTTTTGTAACTTTACTTTCTCCTTCTAAACATCCTGTAGCTTGCAACGATCCGCTGGGCATGGAGGCCTACAAGATACGGAATTGGCAACTTTCAGCCTCCACGAAATTTAATAGCGCGCATGGACCCAGGAACGGGAGGCTGAATTTTGAAGGAGATGATTATAACACAGGGGGATGGATAGCTGGTGTACATGATACTGACCAGTGGTTCGAGATTGATCTGTTCAACTTTTCCACTAAAGTTACACAAGTGGCAACACAAGGGAGGGCGAATTATCCTCAGTGGGTTACCAGTTACAAGCTACAGTATGGTGACGACGGAGTGAATTTTGAGTACTACAAGGAGCAAGGAAATGCAGCTGATAAAGTAGGCTAAGAAAGAAACTTTCTCAGCGCATGGTTTCCAAAAAGTGTTTTCGAATTAACTATTCAACTGAATGCAAGTAATAAAGACTGATTCATAGTTCTTGGAACGACTGACATTGATGCTTCACTAGCTGCACCCTTATAACTGTTTTTGGGTTCCATTTCTCGCCACAAGTTTGGATTTTGCTTCTTGGTTGAAATTGACTTTTTTTTCTGAGTGTTTGTTGCTCAGTCTTCATGAGCATGAGCAACGTCCGTCATCTTTCCGCTGACTCGTGCCTCCATTAATGCCTATTCAAACTGCGAAATGTCTTGCCCTAATATAACGCTGTATCATTTTTTAACTCAGTATTTTCCGATAAAGTTTAAACATTACATTTGTAAATAACTGATATCTTGTCTGTTTTAGGAATTTGCTGGAAACTCGGATCGAAATACTGTTGTTTCTCACAACCTTTCCGTTACAATCGCTGCTCGTTACATCCGCTTTCGACCTATTACCTGGAATGAGAACGGAATAGGGTTGAGAGTAGAACTTTATGGTTGTCAAGGTAGGCATATTGAAAGTGGTTATGCCAGACTTATTAGCTTCACCTGTATCACCGCTGCTATTTATAGTGCTTTATTTTCAGTAAAGCGATATCAATGCTCGCAAAGAAGAGTAAAGAACAATGGACACTGTCTTTGGAGTGTCAGTCTCTAAGGCGCAGCTATGATTTGGCTGCCCGGCTCCGCTACCCCCATGGTTATTCCAGACAGCCATTACTCTATTTATTTTCAATATTGTTTTTGTGTGGCTTACAGAAACTGTGTAGCCACAGTATGGCACGATCTGATTTTTTTTTTTAAGTTATCTATTTGTCCACGAGAATCAATCGCCTGTCACGTGGTCTAGTTTTGTACCACGCACTAGTCTGAGTCAGCCATTTTGGTTGCGAGCGTAGTCTCGACTAATCTTTTCCTGGTGACCGTATCACGAGTTAGTGCTCCTATCACAAACCGACACACCCAGACCCGGCTTTTTTATAATTGCAGCTTCTGCAAGAGCTTTTACGCTGTTAAAAGAAAACATTTAATTGCTTGAATTTTCGGTACGAGTTTTACTACATTGAAAGGAGTCATTGCACTCTCGCAAGCCAACAACTATCGGTTTGATCTATCGGTGTGAGTTGCACCACTGAGTGTCTGAGAGTGTTTGAAAGTGTTTGAAAGTGTCTGAAGCCACCTGAAGGTGCCACAAAATGAAATAAGTTGTATCGTAACTGCATTCTCCTTGCACTGTTGAGAATTCATGGAGGCATACAGAACGACAAAAGTAAGTTTGGGCATTTCGATTGAACAATACCGGTCAAGGATTTACTCTCAAGGCAATTTCGTGAAAACAAAGGATATCTTACAACAACAAACATATGAAACATATGTGTGAACTGCGGTTATGAGACGTATATGAGCACGATCCTTCGCAGTAAAGCACTATTTGAGCAATAGTGAAAATCAGACCTGAAAAAAATTTCAGGCCTGTACGGGGTTCGAATCCCGTACAGGCCTGAATTTTTTTTCAGGTCTGATTTTCACTATTGCTCAAATAGTCCTTTACTGCGAAGGATCGTGCTCATATACGTCTCATAACCGCAGTTCACACATATGTTTCATATGTTTGTTGTTGTTTGATTTATCATCTACGGGTTTATGTCGAATTAATTTGATGGCCTGCTCCCAGTTGGCTTGTTAGCTCAATTGGTAGAGCGCTGCACTAGTATCGCAGAGGTCAGTGGTTCGAATCCCGTACAGGCCTGAAATTTTTTTCAGGTTTGATTTTCACTATTGCTCAAATAGTGCTTTACTGCGAAGGATCGTGCTCATATACGAAAGGATATCTTATCACATTTTAAGGATCATTTTGGCGTGTAATGCTTAAGATGTCCAATTTAAATGTATTTTACTTGCCAGTATTGAAACAAGTTATTGGCCAGCACAAAATATGGAATGATGTGAAGTTTTGGTTTTCATAAATTATTTTCTACAAAGCCTATATCCCATTGCTTATAAGAGCCTAGTAGTTTAATGTCACAACTGAATTGTGATTAGTATTATTTTTTTGCAAGTAATGCCCAGAATTATTCAAACCTTACATTTCATGACTTCCTGTAAGCTTGGCATTCTTCCAAATTCTCTTCATAATGATTCAGATTAGCATTGATATCTAAACTTGGTAGCAACACATGTGTATTAAGCTTTAATTTGGTAGACGACAACTCCATTTTTAGTTACTTGTTTGGTTTTGGTTAATTCATATCACAATACTGACATACATGAAAAGTTACACTCTTGATTGCCTGAAAACAGCTAGGTGCTTTTTTTCATGTATCACTAGTGCAAAAGTAATAGCTCAAGTACAATGGTAAATTACTGGTAGGCTCAGTAACAATAAATCACACTAGAAACCAATCAGATTTACACAAAGTAGGTCGTGATAATTGATACACATAGTAGCTGACCAAAATAAACAAAAGCTTGGATATTTCTGCGCATATTGATAAGCACTAACAAAATTGCATTTCTGAGTAAGATTTCAGCTGAAGGAGAAATTCTGATAGCATGTCGAGTTCACCATTTACATGATGATATCAAGTTCACCTAGTCATTTCATGTCTCCGCATAGCTTGAAATTAGGAAACATACTGGCATGAAATAAAAATATCAATAATAAGAAACCTTGAAAGATTCTGATACTTTAAACCATATGATACTATCATGCGCTTGCCTATACTGAACTCTGTTGTGTTTAAGTCATGTCGCTGATTATTGTTCCTAAAATCTATTCTGGCGACACTCTATCTCTATTGAACCTTCTGTTAGGTAAAACCTCCAGGCACCTATCTTTTTCCCCCTAAATCCTTCCATTTACAACCCTATATCCACCTGCCTCAACGAAATTTTTCTGTGTTCTTTTAACGAAATTTGAGATGTTATAATTCACATAGATTCTTGTTCTTGTTAATGCATATTGCTGGTGGGTGTCTCATTTCTGTTTATCATTTTTCTTTTAGAATGTGGAAAACCTCTTGGCATGGAGAACTTTGCAATCTCAGATGGAAGCATAAGTGCTTCATCCCAGTATTCTTCGTATCACGGCCCAAAGCTTGGTAGGCTAAATTATGAAGAAGGCAATGGAGGTTGGAGGGCTGGCACTAATGAAAACTCCTGGCTGCAGATTGATCTCGGGCAATTGTTCACCAAGGTAACAGGAGTGGCAACTCAGGGAAGACATAGCACCATTCTTCCCCATCAGGTGACCAAGTACAAGCTACAGTACAGTGTGGATGGCGTGAGTTTCCAATACTATAGAGAGGAAGGAGAACACACGGATAAGGTAAAATTATCTTAATAAGTCAAAATTCTCTTAATAAGGCACAATTTTAAAAGATACAAATACCAAGCGACTTAAGATGCTATTCTATATCAAGAAAAATACATAAAAGGGTTAACATCATGCTAAAAATCCTTCAAACCATTAAAGGGTCAGAGCTTTACACTTGCTCGTGTTTTGAACAAATCTGGCGAAACTCTTTTGACTATTAACACCTTTGCTACTTTTTCTTTAAGCTTGGGATTTCTCTTTCTTTGAAGCACTTCTGACCCTGGCTATTAATATAGTGACTACGCCGGCTATTGAATAAATCCGGCAGATTACAAAACGTACCGCCCTATCCAACCGATAGAAATTTGTTACCTGAATGGTGAAATTCACCTTTTTTCTGGTATGGGGCACCAAATAAGGAAAGGTTCTATCATCATTTATGCTCAGGCTTGCTAGATTTATAGCCGTAAACAATGATGCACTGCCACAGACCATACCTCAGTTTATTTGTTCAGTTATTCATTCATTCATTTATTTTTACTCCGTCTTTAATCTTTGGCAAATGGATTAATGTCTAGGAATTTGATGGTAATGCTGACCAGGACACTGTTGTATACCATGGCTTGCGCCCACCAATCACGGCACGTTTCATCCGTTTTCGCCCAAAGGCTTGGTCGGGTGCGGTGGCTTTGCGGGCAGAACTTTATGGTTGCATAGGTATTGTGTATTCATCCGTTTTGAATTCATTTAGTATTTTTTTCTGAAACTGGTTTATTATTCACAATTCAAAAGCTTCATCTCCGTTGAAGACTCGTATAGCTTTGAATTTACACACCTAGTCTAATTTCGGCCTCTCTTTTCCCTTCTGGAGGAGGCCTTTACAACAGAATACATCAACAATAACGGTTTAAGAGCTGTTAAAGGAAAAATACACAGTTTTTGCCCTAAGAAAGGACTGGTACTTTTAGTATGGGCATGTTTACACACGCACACGAGGCCGGTGGAAGCGATGGATGATTTTCAGCTTCAACAAAGCGTTAATAGTGGAAGAAGAATATTTTCTTTTCTTCGCGCCATGAAAATGTCTTACTAGGAGAAGAAGTTGAGCAGCGCCACTTCAAGGGCTTTTCTCTATAAACCTTAATTGCTACCGTAATTTGAGCCAGTCAATCCACCCTTAGTTTGTATTCTTGGTCAATGGATTAAGTTCTGTCCGTGGACATACTAATATTTTTTTTTTCTTTTTTTTCTTTTTTTTTTTTTTTTCGCCGATTGCAGCTGTTAGTATACCAGATGCAAGAGCCATTTATCCTTTAAATAGATTTTTTGAAATACGAGACATGAACGATAAACAGCCTCAGGGATTCTCTGGAGAAGTATCCTTTGCAACTGGTCCAAATGCTGACGAAGGTGGCGCTTATCAATTACATGGGAATGCTAACAGCTACATCGAGTTTCCAAATGATCAGGGAGGGTTAGATATTAAAACCTCTATCACATTGCTATGTTGGCTGTATCTTGATAATGCGGTAGAAGCGCCTGTACTTCATTATGGTGGAAAACGTTCAGTTTGGGGCGTTCATATCTGGACATTGCAGGATGGATGGTACGTTCACTTCCACCGTAGAGATTACTCGTCCACCGGGTCGTTAACAATCAATCAGCCCTTGGAAATAAATCAATGGCATCATATTGGCGCCTCTTATGATGGCAAGACTGGAACGGCGAGTTTATGGTGGAATGGCGAAAGAGTCGCACAACGGAATCTGGGGGCTGCTACCACTATTGCTACTCAAGATAACGTCACGGTTGGTGTATTGAAAGGTCATAGCACATTTCTTACTGGAAGAATCACTGCAGTACAGTTTTACGATGATGCATTGACAGCAGAGCAAATAGACAGGGTAAAACATTTTGGCTTAGGTGAGAATTTAAGATAAATACCGTTGCAAGTAACTAATCATAGGCGAATCAAATAAGGGCAACTTTAGATCGGCGATCGTCATGTCTTATGCAGGGTTCTCTGTCCATTATTCTTCAATGATTATGCTTAGAATCGAGGAAAGCTAAGGCAGACCTCAGTGCTGGTGACTAATTTTGAAGCCTGCTTTGCTTTCCGTGACGGATTTCTTTTAGACATTCTACACGGAAATAGAGAGAAATGAAACAAACTTTTGAAAAATGGCTTAATTAAGTGCTGCCGTTAGAAATTACGAATAGCAGTTAGAAAGTTATCGCAAGAGAGAAACGTTCGGAAAAACTGCCAGCGTTTTTGTTTTTGACTCAATGCCTTGACTATACCACCGTTTATATTTTTTAAAGATTATAAAAGTTCCATATTTAAGCTAATTTAGGCCACAAATTCAAGCATGCATTTTTTTATCAAGCATGCATGGTGATGACGATGATGATATATGTACAAAAATGGCAAATTTCTTTTTCTTATTACTATTTCTGCTTAGATAAAGATGAATGCCAGGATCAGAACCACAAATGTCACGTAAATGCTCAGTGTAACAACACTTTTGGCTCATATAACTGCACTTGTCTAAATGGGTACTCAGGAGATGGTGTAAACTGCTGGGGTACGTACTACTCATTGGCACGTATATTATCAAGTAAATGTAAAGCTATACGACCTTGTGTCTCGTCTTAGGAGTCATCTAACGGCGTTTCTGTCCACGCGATAAAAGACGCAAAAGAAGTAATTTGGAGTAAGCTGCGGCCTTAGTATACTTTGGTAACGTTTTAATGCCGTTTTAACTTGAGCGTGCTACCGAGGTATTCGAATTAAGTTACCTAGGTAAATATTTCACGTGTGTAAACGCCAACTGATACCCTGGTATCAGTTGGCGTTTTATTCGCTCGAGAGAATAGAAAGTTAACTAAGGTAAAAGTTCGGTTTACCCTGCAAGCAGGCATGGTTAAGGTCGGTAACCAAGGTTTGGATGACAGATACATCCGCTTGCGGTCGCATAGAATTTCACATTTCGCGGTGTCGGGATTGCGCCAGTCTCATTCGATCATGTTTTCGAGACCAGGTTTTCACGTTTGGTTTCGGTCTACGAAGAAGTTATGGCAAACAACGTACGTCGTGATATTCTAAAATTTCCGTTTAATAGAGTCTCCAACCAGAATTGGTTTCTCGGCCACGACCACACACGTATAACGCGTCTTGTCTTGCGAAGGGCAATTTGTAGCAGAATTAATCGCTTTCTCCTCGACCTCCTTAGGTGCTGCAAAAGTAAGAGCTGCTGCAATCTCGATTCCTCGGTTTGCTGATCAAGAACAAGAAAATAAAACGCGATGACTACAAGAGCCACAGCTTCTCTTTTGAACGCGAGCATTTTATGAGTGGATATAGTAATTGCCGCAGATTCGATTAGATTGTGATTGATGATTGATGACAGTTATTTGAGCCAGTATAAACACTGTACAAATGTACCAAGGTTTAGTCAGTTAATGTTTACCTTGGTAAACGCTTCAGTGTTAACTCGGGGTAAGTTGCATTGTCAACAATTCATCAGGTCATTGCAACAAAGAGCACCTGTCAAAATTCGTTAGATTGACGTATGATAGCAAACGAAGTTCGTTCTAGTATAATTGCTTTTGCTATTCAGTGATGTACACTTAATATTAATGACCACTGGTGTCTTATTTTCTTCTTTCGTTCAGATATTGACGAATGTACCATAAATGTGCACAACTGCGACCCATTCGCGGTTTGTAACAACACGAATGGATCTTTCAACTGCACATGCATTGTAGGGTATGAAGGAAATGGAAAAAATTGTGTAGGTGAGAAATGTTTCTGTGTTCAGCTACCATAACTAGGCGTTGCCTCTCATTCATTACGGCAATACACTGCCAGCTTAAAAGACACACTTTTATGCTATTGGGAAGGAATTGATACTGAGTGTTATTGGACGAACCCGAGACAATAGAATCGAAGAAAGCTAAGGCAGACCACAGTGCTGGTCACTAATTTTGAAGCCTGCATTGCTTTCCGTGACGGATTTCTTTTAGACATTCTACACGGAAATAGAGAGAAATGAAACAAACTTTTGAAAAATGGCTCAATTAAGTGCTGCCGTTACAAATAACGAATAGCCGTTAGAAAGTTATCGCAAGAGTGAAACGTTCTGAAAAATTACCAGCGTTTTTTCTTTTGACTCAATGCCTTGACTATACCACCGTTTATATTTTTTAAAGATTAAAAAAAATTCCATATTTCAGCTAATTTAGGCCACAAATTCGAGCATGCATTTTTTTTATCAAGCATGCATGGTGATGACGATGATGATATATATACAAAAATGGCAATTTTTTTTTCCTATTACTATTTCTGCTTAGATAAAGATGAATGCCAGGATCAGAACCACAAATGTCATGTAAATGCTCAGTGTAACAACACTTTTGGCTCATATAACTGCACTTGTCTAAATGGGTACTCAGGAAATGGTGTAAACTGCTGGGGTACGTACTTCTCATTGGCACGTGTATTATCAAGTAAATGTAAAGCTATACGACCTTGTGTCTCGTCTTAGGGGTCATCTAACGGCGTTTCTGTCCACGCGATAAAAGACGCAAAAGAAGTAATTTGGAGTAAGCTACGGCCTCAGCATACTTTGGTAACGTTTTAATGCCGTGTTTAGACTTGAGCGTGCTACCGAGGTATTCGAGTTAAGTTAACTAGGTAAATATTTCTCGTGTGTAAACGCCAACTGATACCCTGGTAAACGGCGCTCAAGAGAATAGAAAGTTAACTAAGGTAAAAGTTCGGTTTACCCTGCGAGCAGGCATGGTTAAGGTTGGTAACCAAGGTTTGGGTGACAGATACATCCGCTTGCGGTCGCATAGAATTTCACATTTCGCGGTGTCGGGATTGCGCCAGTCTCATTCGATCACGTTTTCGAGACCAGGTTTTCACGTTTGGTTTCGGTCTACGAAGAAGTTATGGCAAACAACGTACGTCGTGATATTCTAAAATTTCCGTTTAATAGAGTCTCCAACCAGAATTGGTTTCTCGGCCACGACCACACACGTATAACGCGTCTTGTCTTGCGAAGGGCAATTCGTAGCAGAATTAATCGCTTTCTCCTCGACCTATTTAGGTGCTGCAAACGTAAGAGCTGCTGCAATCTCGATTCCTGGGTTTGCTGATCAAGAACAAGAAAATAAAACGCGATGACTACAAGAGCCACAACTTCTCTTTTGAACGCGAGCATTTTATGCGTGGATTTAGTAATTGCCGCAGATTCGATTAGATTGTGATTGATGATTGATGACAGATTTACCTTAGTTATTTGAGCCAGTATAAACACTGTACAAATGTACCAAGGTTTAGTCAGTTAATGTTTACCTTGGTAAACGCTTGAGTGTAAACACGGGGTAAGTTGCATTTTCCGCTTTTCATCAGTCATTGCAACAAAGAGCACCTGACAAAATTCGTTACATTGACGTATGATAGCAAACGAAGTTCGTTCTAGTATAATTGCTTTTGCTATTCAGTGATGTACACTTAATCTTAATGACCACTGGTGTCTTATTTTCTTCTTTCGTTCAGATATTGACGAATGTACCATAAATGTGCACAACTGCGACCCATTCGCGGTTTGTAACAACACGAATGGATCTTTCAACTGCACATGCATTGTAGGGTATGAAGGAAATGGAAAAACTTGTGTAGGTGAGAAATGTTTCTGTGTTCAGCTACCATAACTAGACGTTGTCTCTCATTCATTACGGCAATACACTGCCAGCTTAAAAGACACACTTTTACGCTATTGGGAAGGAATTGATACTGAGCGTTATTGGACGAACCCGACACAATTAAATTCCTTGACCCTTTCCTCTGATTCCATAGACATTGATGAATGTGCAATATCAACTCATAACTGTCATGGAGTTGCTCACTGTTTCAATCATCCTGGATCCTTCAGCTGTGAGTGCCGGAAAAACTACATTGGAGATGGGATCTCATGTGAGCCCTTTGGTAAGAACTATTTCAAATTTCAGCTTCAGACGGTTTAGCTTTTTATTTGTTATTACCATCAGTATGTTGGCTTTTTACCCCCTGGACAAGAAACATTAAATAAAGGGTACGATTCCACCTAGGCTTTGAAAATCGATTATTACGAAATGAAGTACTTGGCGCTAATCCATAGTTAATAAAATCCATCAGGAATTAAAACCAAATTACAAGATATGATACACAAACGCGGGTAAATATATCATTTATTCTTAGGAGATTTCTCAGTAACCATCAGAAACATTTCAAAAGACAAGTATCAGGCCACACCTGTGCAGCGTTCAGTAAAAAGTGTCCAAGAAGCCATAATACAGGGTCTAAATAAAGATTTAACTATACTGACAAGCACCTTTGAATGGAGTGTGGTTAGCGAAATGGAGCTAGCTGCGTCGGAGTCAGCATTTGGAACTATAGTTAGTCAAGGGACAACGGAGTGGACCATAAACAAACGATCTATACCAGCTGGCATCTATCAAGTCAAATTTAATGCTACACTTGCAGTGGGAGAACCAGCATCTCCAAAGGTTCTCAACGCCTTTGATTATGGCTTCATTAAAGCTATTGCAGCCCCTGTGCGGGCCATTCTTGATGGGGGAAGCAGTGTACGATGGGGCTCCAACCAAATTGTCACCGTGAATGGCTCTTTAAGTTACGACGCAGACATTGGTCCTGGAATATATACTGGGCTCAATTTCACTTGGTCCTGTCGGAATGACACTTTTGTAAGCAACACTTGTTTCGATTCTTTTCAAAACGAAGAAAGGTTAAACTCTGCAATCATTGCTATAAATTCAAGTAAACTCCAAGTCAACCAGACCTACTTCCTACAGCTGACTGTGTCTAAGGATGTTAGAAGTTCCCTCGCCGGAATGTCATTTGCAATAGCTGATGGAGAGGTACCTCAGGTGACCCTTAGGTAATTGTTATGTGGCATAAACGATAAATGGGAGAAAATGTAATATTCAAGGACCCTGGAAACGGAAGCTCTTATGATGTTTTTAGTGTAAGAGAACAAGCTTTCCAGAAGCAAACTTGCTTACACTGGGAAGGAGAGACACAACGAGAGAGGTACAACGTTCCAATGACGGGTTGAGATTCTGCCAAAAATAGAGAAGTAGAGTACTTATCACAATTAAATGAGTATTTTACGCTTCAGTCTCTCTTAACCTTTATCTGGCTGTAGAACTTAAATAGAATACTGGAGCTTTGTTATGACTACCCCAAAACTAACTTTGAATTGCTCTTGTAAAGGCTGGCAGATGGTGGTTTGAAAGAATAATTCGCAAATATAGATCTTATAAAGAAGTCTTTTCATTCTTGAAGTTAACGTATTTCCATTTATTTGAAATGTTTTTCTCCTTTATTTTTCTTAGATGCTTTGTAGATTGTGGCACAATAGTTTCTGCTTCAAATAAGCTCCGGGTGACATCAGAGTGTCTTAATTCTCCTTGTGATGGATCTGTCTACGAGTGGCGCCTCTCCAGACTCAGCAGTTCAAACAGTTGGGAAAACATACCTATTTTACCCAACATGACTTCCACTGCTGTTAATTCTACCAATATGATCATCAAGAAAAATTCATTACAATCCAAATCGATGTACAATTTAACTTTAACTGTAACATCTCCAAAAGGAGCATACGGTTTTTCTGTGCTTCTCTTTGAAACCGCTGGGGAGCCTCACAGCGGAAGTTGCGCGTCGTCTGCCTCTGAAGGCGTCTCACTGGAAACTGAATTTACTTTTAAGTGCTCCGATTGGCAGGATACGAGCTTACCGCTGACGTATGAATTTGCACTTGGAAATGAGCCGATATCTTATGGCACCTCACCCTTGTCTGTGTCGACAATATTACCTGCAGGATCGCCGGAAAATGATTTTAAACTAAAAGTCACAATTGTTATTAAGAATGCGGTTGGAGTATCTGTTCTACAGAATTTACTTATCAAGGTACTGCAATTGATTACATACGAGCTAACGTTTTGATGAAATAATTATTTGCGCTTACTCATGATATACGCATTTCCAATTTCATTTATAAACACTGTTTCAAAATTCTTTCTGTGGGCTCGCTAACCTTTTATCTCTTTTTTTCTTTCTTTATTTAACCTCCGATATTTTCCAATTCTATCTCAGTGTCGCTTGGCTAGCTTATGATTATAACTTAAACGTCAAAAAAACCATCCTTGTTAAGAAAATGTTTCGATACTTCTAACTTATCCATTCCAGGTAAGGCCATCATCTGGTCTTGATCCATGTTCTGCATCACCAGACGAGGTTGCAATCAAGTTAAAAAGTTTTGTAGTCGGGGAAGGTAATAAGCTCGATGAATTCCTCAACAAGGGTGAACTCAGTCAAGCTGTTCAACTTGGTATTTCTGTTTTCAAGTCAGCGAATGAAAAAACCGAATGTGGACAAGAATTAGACCCTAAGGACAAGGCATTGGTACGTTACAATACTGTTCAAATACAGTCAGGGATATAACTTAAAATTTACTGATTAATTTTTTTTTTGTTTTTGTCAGAACACGTATAGCGATTTCCGTTTATTTATGTCGCTAGGCATACTTAAAGAGCTAGTGCGACGAAATTTTTGCATTTTATTTTCCCAATTTTCTGGTGTTAACTTCTCATTTAGACCCTAAACTATAAGAATAAGCGTAATTAAGTTTCTCAAATTTTACGTTATTCCTTAAAAACAGCGCCGCGAAGACATTAAAAATTCTTCCGCCATTGCTCGAATAACACACTAGAGAGCCCGCGAAAACAACTACAGCAGTTTTAGTTGTGACGTCATCGACTCACTTGGACAACGTCGCGAAGGCATGCCTTTGCAAGAAATACGCAAAAGAAAGCTGGGGAACAATTCTTTCGAATTCTATTCCTTCTTTCCTGCGGAACAAGAAAAGCAACTCTCTCTCGGCATACCAAATTAGCCACATTTGTTGAGCCGTTGACGTCACTTCCGTTCTCGACCCAGTTTCCTCTTCTTCGCGCGGAGTTGTGTAGTTCGAAGACTGCTGGCTATTTCGATCGCGAGTCTACAGGAAAAATAATTTTACTTATCAGTGGAGTTTTGCCTTAAGATTTGGAAAATTTGTTACTTAGGTTAAGTACTTTCAACCTCTGAGGAGAAAAGAAAAGGTGCATTTTTGGTCGCTGTAGCACTTTAAAATATGTACAATAAATAATTTGAGGTAAGCCATTTTTTTCTTTTTGCTAGATTTCTAATACATTGATAACGAAGTTTACAGCCATAACACCAGAAAGTCTTGAAATGTCTCGTATGGTTATGTCAGTTGTAAGTTTGGCCATGGGAGAAGGGAATGAATGTGGCAGTTGCAGTGATAGTGGCAGTAACAGCAACAATGACAATATGGTAGGCCACTTTTTTTTTCCTTTTAAATCCTTTTTAAGGTAGAAATTAACATAAATTCAAGTTTAAACCTAAAGATGATTACCGTCAATGAAAGGGCATCTGTAGAAAACTTACACCGAATCAAATTGCGATCGAATAACTTGTTGTGGAAAGGTGAAAGCTTTAAGCTTCAAATTGGTTCAAGCCCGTACCTCCACAACGCGATATGGACCCTGCGACATACTAAGCAACGAAGGCACATATTCTGAATGACGAAAGCTTTACTGGGTTCCTTGACCCCCACCGAAGCCTCCGATCGAAAATAAATAAAATGTTTTGATTTGTAGCTAAAACCCGTCGTAAACAACAGGCTTATCCTCATGGGTAAATCATAATAAACGAAATATCTACTATTTTTCAGTATCTTAATAACTCTGACTTCAGTAGGGAGAATACATTTTGGTTTTATTTTCTCAAGGAATTAACGATGCGCTTGACGGATAGTACAGCAAATATGATGATTTCCACCCTTAACGATCCGGAGGAGCCTTTTACACCGCTGTTGGAACAAACAGCTACAAGTGTTACAGGCTGTCTCACAAATGTTCTAAAGTCAGCTGCAGGCTCGAGTCAGGATGAAACAGACTCGCTTGTTACCCCACCCTCTCCAGAGGTAAAGATCACAAGTAAAGTTCGAAATGTAATTATCACATATGTCTGTCCTTTCCCCATACAATTCCTTGTTCGGATTTCGTATTTCGACAGCTAATTCAAGATGGCTCAATTCTAAAGATAAGAGTAAGTATTAACTAAACAGAAAGGCGAGACCGATGAGTCCATCCGAAAGGAATTATGAATAAAGATCTTTTAAGGTCTAGTAAAATGGAAAAGTTATCGGGCGGGAATGACTACGTTATCATGTCCCTGAACACTAATCTTTGATCCTCCTTTTAGTTCGTGAAAAAGGCCTCTGAAAAACTAAGCAACATGAGTGATGCATTTTTCGGCCGCTTGGTTCCATCAGAAGATCTGGTCCTAAAAACTCCAAACTTGGCAATATCTTTGAAAAAGGTCACAGCTAATGATGCAAAAGGACTCAGCATGGGAGATGGACCAAGTAAATTTAAACTCCCAAGCAGCCTTGGAAATATAGGTGGTGGAGACATAAATGCAAAGGTAACACCTTCGAAGCTATTTTTATTCTAACACGCTTGCTGGGCATGATACATTAGAGCGCTACCTTAATTTGTAATTAAACTATGGTAAGCAACTACGTTTACCTCATTAATTTGATAAAAGATTCTTTAACACCATTTTTTACACGCAAAGTCTACAGCAATTTCCTTTACTTATTATCAAATAATGCCATATCTTGTTTTCTTTTTCAGATGCAGGCTATTGATTTTAACCCTTATACCTGGGACAATAGCAGCAAGAAAATTAAATCACGTATCACGAGTCTTGAGCTTAAAAGTAACAGCGCGGCAAATATAAATGTATCAAATCTTGACAACGACATCGAGATTATCATTCCGATTTCCAGTCCACCGCAGAACTCCACCAACGGGACGCAGCACAACTTTCTTAAGCCAAATCAGATGTCAGCTCGTAGTTATTACGCAGAACTAGCCAATGTTCCTGTCTCTCTTAAGTTGGGTGAGGTCAAAGCAGGAATACAAATCAAGTTGTTCATAAAATTTGGCAAAAGACCAACGATAGATGATTTTGACTTCAATTTCACACTGATCTTTACATCTACATGTGACAACCAAACAGATGTTAATTCAACCTGTCAGAGATCAGTCAGAGATAAGTCTGTGACAGTGATACCATCCAAGTCGGGTTTCCTTTACGCGGGCGTGTTGTTTGAAAGCCCAAAGAATGAAAGTCAACATTCTAGGCAAAGAAGATCCTGTTTTGGTCATCGTCGAGAAAGACGGTCATGCGTTGGCGTTAAAGATCCCCCACCCAAAGGATTTCTCAACACTGTGGTTCCGAAGTATGATCCAAACACTGACCTTAACTATAGTTTGACCATCACCCAGTCGAGTTGTTTGTATTGGTCAGAAAATACAGAAAAGTGGACTGCGGAAGGTTGCCGGGTAAAAATGAATACTTTGATAATATTTCTGGTGCTAAGTACGCTGTAGTGAGTCAAGTTCACTGTTTCCTCTTCTTCAATGAGGAAGCGATTGATTAGTCATTCCGAACATAAATTACCTATGGGAATGAAATGTTAATCTAGACTTTCAAAATAACTGTAGACATTTTCACGCTCATTGGTCGAGAGCTATTATCAATAAGGTTAAAGACGATAAAAACCGACGTTTCATATAACCCAACGCACAGCACTCCTCGCCATGTCGGCGAAAAACAATTTTTCTTGCGAAAAAACAACAACTTTTGAAAGTATGGACAGCGAAAAAATGCCGAATTTTAAAGATCGGTAAACTCCGAGAATTGAAGAAAAACTTCTCGACGAGGAAGAGAAAGCAGACTGAGGAAAAATCTTCAGTAAGTGAAAGCCGGTCTTCGGTTTGCGAGGTTGAAAGAAGACGAACTTGAAGATATATTTATCAATGTAATAAAAACTATTGAGGATAACAAAGCCTATTACCACCCATCTCTTACTTGCATTTCATTGCAAAAGTCATCACAAGACACAAATTAAAACAAGAAAACCTAGCACAAAAACAACAAAGTAACACTGAATCGATCATTTCAAGCGCTGATGATTTTCTGAAAACTTTGGTGCATAAGCTGTCATGAAAATGTAAGTGTTATTGCAAAAAAAATTGACTTCAATTTCAATTGTCTATAACCTTATTGATAATAAAATTGACTTAAAAATGTTCAAAATTTTGCAGTGAAATCATTCGGTTGCGCCTCGTGGCTCCCCTTAAGTTTTCAAGTATTTTGAGGGGTAAAACTACTGATCAACTTGTTGCTTTTTAAATATTCTCTTTTTATCAAACGAGTTTCAGGGTTTATTACTGAAGGAGTGACCAATTTCTCTCGGGATTAAAATTATTGTATTTAATCAAGATCGCGATTGAGTTTAATTTAAAATTATTCATCGAAGTGGAGGTGAATAATTTTTTTAGTATATGCCACACAAATACCAAAAATTAGTTTAATTCTTTCAATTTACAGAAAAATTGTAAAATATTGAACTCCTAATGCACTTTTTTGTCTCATTAGCTGCTCGAAGGTGAACAGTACTTGCTATTTATTTCTGAAACAGCCTATCAGCGCGCGAGAAAAGCACTATTCACTTTTGTAGTATAAACTAATGCACAATATTTTGTTCATTATTTTGCGTTGAGTTGAGTTTTTCGTTTTGTCAAAGGTTAGCGAAGATTCGAATACTACCCATCTTAAATGTCTTTGCAATCACTTAACATCATTTGGTGGAAACTTCATCCAGGCACCAAATCCAATTGACTTCGACAAAGTGTTTACTGAGTTTTCAAACCTTGCTGAAAGTGGCAACATTTCAGTTCTTGTGACAATTGCCTGTTTTTTCCTTCTGTACTTCATTGTCTTGGTTTTTGCAAGAAAGGCTGACAAGAGAGATGAGTTCAAGGTAATCAAATTTCAAACTTCAGACGAGTATTTCAAATTATTTTCATCTGAGAGTGTTTCCTTTTTTCCAGATTTTCCCTCCTAAATTAATACCACTTGTCAAGGAAGGAGACTATTATTACGATATGGTTATAAGCACCGGCGTTTGGAAACATTCAGCAACAACAGCAAACATAAGCATTAGTATCAAGGGCGAAAATTACGATCAGAGTCAGATTCCACTAAGAGAAAAAGGGGAGACGAGCGAGCTTTTCGGACGTGGAAGTATCAACGGCTTTGTTCTCGTGATGAAAGAATCAATGGGCCCTCTAAAAGAGATTACTTTGGATCACGATAATTCGGGTGATAATCCGTCTTGGTTTGTAGAGACCGTAGTCATCCAAGATCGTCAGACCGAAGAAAGGTGGGTGTTCCCCATTAATAGGTGGCTTGCTTTGGAAAAAGACGACGGCCAAATAGAGGTTACTGTGGATAGCCGATCTTACTCCACCTTCTCAGCTCAGGTTCGTTCACGTTTTGCCAGGAAAATTGCCGACAGTCACCTGTGGATGTCAGTGTTTGGAAAAGCATGTAGCAGTACCTTTACACGTGTGCAGAGAGCTTCATGCTGCCTTGCAGTTCTGTTTAGTGCAATGATAGCTAATGCCATGTTCTATAACATTGGTGGTGAATCTGACGGTGCTATACAGGTCGGGCCATTTAAGTTTTCTTGGAAACAGATAGTCATTGGGGCACAAAGTGGCATAATTATTGCTCCTATAAACATTATTATTGCCTTCCTCTTTAAGTCTAGCAGACCAAGAAAGAAAAGGAGCGAGAAATACCAAGTGATAGACGAGGCCCAACGACTTTTGGATGAGATAACAGACACCGGTTGTATGCTTCCTCATTTCTTTGTCTATATAGGCTGGTTTGTCTGCTTCTGTACAACCATGACAGCAGCAACGTTTACGCTGTTTTACAGTCTAATGTGGGGAAAGGAAACCTCTGAGCAATGGCTTGCTTCTATTTTAATTTCCAATGGACAAGATATTTTTGTTGTACAGCCAACGAAGGTCATGATGGTAGTCATAGTTATTTCCTTTCTCCTGACCACAAAGAACAAAGGCAAATGCGAAGAAGAAGAAGAAACTGTTATCGATTCGCAGGAAGTTGAGATAGATTTTTTGAGTGATGATCCCAAACAGCGCTTTAAGAAATATCAACGAGAAAAAATGAGGGAGAGATCCAAAAAAGAAGCTCAGTTAACAAGCATGACCAAAGACATTATTCTGCATTTAATATTTGTCTTTCTCTTGGCTATCGTATCTTATGGAAACAAGAATGGAAATCGTTTTCTGATGACAACTGAGATGAGAAATCGAATAACTAAGTTTAATCTGGTAAGATTATGGTTTCAGCTGAATAAAAACCCTCTCTTTTCTCGAAGCAAAATGAGCCCATCTTGCCCGTTCAGGATTGTCCGCTTTGATCTCGTGCCAGAAAAAAAGTTTGTAGCTTACGTACAATGTTGGCGAGGAAGTCTCAAAAAGCGGCTGAAGAGAGTCAAACAGGAGAAAAAACGATCCTCGTGGGTTAATTGTAGTACAAACACAGTTACCTTCCTTTCGGATGTCGAAATGAAAAAGGCATTCTTGATTGTCATCGTATCTTTTTGCAGAGTAAATGAATTCTTTGATTGCTTAAGCTTGTTGGGAAAAGATGGCTGGAGATTAGTCTTGTTCTTTTTTCGCGTTTAGGCTTCCTGTCAGTCACTAAAAATGCGTCAAAAGAACTCGGCTAATATCCAGTAATCCTGGCCTCACGTCTAATCAGTTAGGCATATCTTAAATTGTTCTTTCTTGGGGATCACAAAGTTTGTCCTCTCGACGGGTCCGTAGATCTTAATATCTACACTTTGTATCTTTTTTATTCTCCACTCTAGGTAACGGATGCACATAAATTGGAAGCATGGTTGAAGAACGAATTTATATCAAACATTTACAATCAGGCGTGGTATAATGGACTTGAAGAGAAAAACGATGTGTACATCGAGAATAAGATGTCGATATTGGTGGGAATGCCTTGGTTGAGACAGCTAAGAATTAAAAAAAGTAAACTCAGATGACAATAAATCTTTCTCGTATACCAACAGTTTTTCACAGCGTATTTTTCGTACAATGAGGACAGGCAAATGGAACTTCTAAATCAGTGGACAAAGTCCCTAATACACATTTGAAAATTGCTTCTGAATTTTTTTAAATAGTTTGAAAGAGGAAAACATCATACTGATCTGATCAATTGAAATAAGTGTAAATACATGTCTAGTGATACGAAAATATTTTATCTTCTCGAAAATAGGGTGCTACGCATTAAGACTCATACACATGTTTATAATGCATTTTAATTTGCTGCTTACGACTGGACTCAAAGAAAATTTTAAATCCCAATTTTCAGCCCGATATTAAGAAACTTCACTAGCGTTTTTTTGGTTTTTTTTTTGTTTGTTTGTTTGTTTTGTTTAGCTTTGCTTATGTTTTTTCGGCATATTTTTCTTTCTCTGTTTCAGTTTATTACCATTTATCATGACCACTAATAATTACTACCTCTCTTTCCTTTTCACTTAAAGAGTCCTGCAGAGCGCTCCCGCAAATGATATCAGATTGTTATTACGACTATTCTCCAGAAAACGAGGACACGACTTTGCTAAGCCTTCCAGGTTGGATACCTCTCGCCAGCAATACATCGTGGCCCAATGCTCTCCAAATTTGCCCTAAGCCTTGGCGATATCAATCAGCAGCAGAGATTCGCAACGATCCCATCTTAGCGTCGTACAACTCGTATGAAGGGGGCGGTTATGCGGCAGTCATGGGATATGATGGAAGCACTGCAAAAGGCGTCCTCGACGAGACTATTGCTAATGGATGGCTTGATCGCCAAACTAGAGCTGTAATTCTTGAGTTTGCTGTTTTCAATGTCCATACAAACTTGATCAGTATTGCCACATACTTTTACGAGGCCATAGCTACTGGTGCAGCCTACACTTCGAGAAGATATGAGACAATTGAGTTGTACAGCACTGAGTCGGGAGCTCTGATGTTTTTCCTAATTGGCCAGTTTCTGTTCATGGCAATGGTTCTATTCTACGTCATAGTTATGTTAGTTCATCTTTATCAACAACGCTTAGGATTCTTTAAATCTGTTTGGAATATGGTCGATTTCTTCATAATTATTTTCTCTGTGGCTTCTGTAGCAATTTACATGATCAGAGCCAAAAGCGTATTGAACACTATCAAAACTATTCAAGCCAATCCTTACGAAATCGTGCATTTTCACACAGCCTTGGACTGGCTTAACCTAGAAAATGCGTCTATAGCAGTCGCTGTGTTCATGGTGACTGTCAAGCTTCTGAATTTAATTCGTTTTAACCCGCACGTAATTTACTTGTTTTCATCTTTTCGGCAATCTATAGGCTATCAACTATCCTATGTGTTCTTCTTTCTGATCGTGTTTAATGCATTTGTTGTAACGGGTATGCAGTTTTTTGGCGGTGCAGTATTAGAGTATTCTAGCTACCTCAATGCAGTCATATCTCAATTCGAATTCCTGTTGGGAAAAGCAGTCCCAATGCATGCTCTTCGAAATGACAAACCCTTTATTGGTCCGACGTTTGCGTTATTGTTTTGTCTATCCACAACTATATTCCTCATGAATATGCTTGTTTCTGTCCTCAACGAATCATACGGTGATGCCAAAACAAAAGCAGAGGAGAACGCAGAAGAGCTTGAAATGGCACGTTTTATTGAGGAACGTTTAATAGATTTTTTTCAAGAGGGAAGTAATCGGACTGAATTTAGGTTATTTTGCGATGAAACAACATTCGCCAACATGTGCCTATCTGAAGCAGAGCCTTTCTGTTTGAATTCTCAAAGTATCCTCCAATGTACGGAGGAACGAATGCTAAAAGTGGAGAAAAGACTTCTTGTTCTCACTCGACGGACAGAATACATCGAGGCTGATTATTTGAAAGAGGAAAATGACTTAATGAATCTTTTGTTATTAATGGCACGTTCTTCGGTGCGTGATTAGGAAAAATGATCAAAAAGTCATCCCTGAATGCAGAGATTTCTTGTCTTACAACTCATCTGCGTTATGTTCGGTTGAAATTTTTATTAGCTATTCTTGGAATTGTGAATATTAAAATACATGTCTAGTGCAGGTTTTTTGTTGGCAATCAAGTAACAATTCAATACTCCTAACTTGTCATGGGGAGACAAAATCAAAGTCGTGAATGTAGTACTGGTTTTGATGGCTTAAATGCAGGTGCACCATGTAATCTAGGTGGAACTTAGAAAGAAACTTTGTTATAATTGCAATTTTGTATCAAAGCCTATCTTACTTGCCAATAGTTTAATCAGAAACGGTGTACTTGTTAGAGTGAAGGACCCTGAAAAAGTTTAACTACCTCTACGAGTTCTAGCTGTAGTACGTCTGCTTTTCGTAATTTTAGGGGAATGTACTGCATTGATGAGGCCCAGAAAGCCGAAACAGTACTGTCTGCAGTTATATATGTATTTATTAAAGACTGGATAATGCAATTCAAGACTTTTTATTGCCTTAGTCACTATGGTATATGAGCTAATATATCATAATCTACAAATATGGTAAGCGTACGCGTTAGCTTAAAATTAAAAAAGAGCTAAAAATTTTATATAATTTAATAATTTAATTGAAGGTTTTTGATAAAACAATTATTCCACTCGCGCTTGTTGGATATGAGATGATTATAGCCACCTCGGCGCTACGCGCCTCGTTGGCTATTTATCATCTCAAATCCAACGCGCACTCGTAGAATAATTGTTAAGTATATATGTATGTATATGTGTATGTGTATATCTATGTGTATGTATATATATATATATGTGTTTGTCTGTGTGCATGTATGTGTGTGTGTGTGTGGGTGGGTGCGTGTGTGTTTGTGAGTGCGCGTGCGTGCGTGTGTGTGCGTGTGTGTTTGTCTGTGTGTGTGTGCGTGCGTGTGTGTGCGTGGGTGTGTGGGTTGGTGTGTGTGTGTATTCATATATCTGTGTGTGTGTGTGTGTGTGTGCGCGTGTGTGTGCGTGTATTCATATATATGTGTGTGAGTGTGTGTCGGTTGCGTTTTCCAGCAGGGTTGTAATTTCTTTCCGAAAAGACTTGCGAAAAAGCAATTGATCAATAATTGACGAAATAACACTGGTCATTCAAACAAACAAACCAAATAACCAGACCCAAGGGATGAAACATATGTTCAATTCGTGCCTAGAAAATCGCAATTGAGGAAAGCCCTGCCCTTCCTTCCAGGCCAGTTTGGAGGGAGGGGGGGGCCTAGAGGGGACACTGTCTAAGCACTTTATCTTATGAAATTAAAAATATTTTAAAGAAACACCAGTGCTTAAAAGAAAAGAGCTCAGACAAGGGGAAAATTGTTGTCAAATTGACCTTTTCAACCCACAATTACTTTAATTTTATCTCCGTTGTCCTTGTTAAGTTAAAAAAATTCACCCTCTTCCACCTCTCGCCCCCCTCTCCCCCTTCTTACCAAAAAAAAATGTTGTACCGTGATTTCCTGAACCTTTACATACATTCAGAAAACATCGATCGGAAGTATATAAACGATGGCTACGAATACTTCCGTCTCTAAAATCCCCTGAAGAGTAAACAATTACGAAAGAGGCTTGTGGGGATGAAAGCGTAGTCTTTTCTCACTTAACACATTTATGTCCGTGTGATTGTGGTGTCCATTAAGCATATCGTTCGCATATTCACCTACACTGTTTATTGAAACAGCGGCATGCTCAACCTTTACCTTTTCAACCTTTAATAGTTAAGCTCACGATAAATCCTCGCCTGGAAACATTTCTTTGTAAGACCCTCTAAAAGTAATCAGTGAAGATGCTTAATTCGCCATCGCCAAGTCAAACTCAAACGGTAACCTCAGAGCGCTAAGGTTATTGAAGAAATTATTAGGAATATCCCTTGCAAGTTAAAGATTTTAATAAAAATCCTGTGTTAACCTAGACCGAGCATACAATTTGTTACTATGACTTCATATTTTCAAAAAATCCGCTGGATATGTCAACTACACCCAAACTAGATTTTGCATTTTCCCAATAATTCGCTACCGTGGACGTTTTTGAGCTGAGGATCAAATGAATTGTCAAACTGCATGGTTCAACCCTTAGGAATAAAAATTAGTCTAACATTCATAGCTTTTGATGACTAAAAGCGTTCTATTGAAACAGGCTCTTTAAATTGCCTGAATTTGTTTTCTAAACAACAGCCGCCTCTACACGCTGATTTTGCTCTAGAAAAATCAGCACTGCATTGTCTAACAATTGAGAAAATTTCGTGGTAAATGTTTATAGGTCCTATACCTTCACACAAACGGCCAAATCCACAGGATCACCTAGACTCTCCATTGAAAGATTGATAGTCAAACTTCCCTTTCTGTAAACGACTCGCATCACAAATTCAAACACATTAAAAAAAACTTTTTTTAACTAAAGTTTGCACAATTATATGTACGTCGTAACAGATGCTACTAGAGAAAACCGATGGATATCAAACTTTGTTTATGTGTTCTTCTTGTACTACCACAAATACCTGCTGTTTCCGGATCATTCACGGTTTCCGGGAAACGAGCCCAAAAGCCCCTGATCAAAAACGACCACGATTCCTCGTTTTGCCAAGCTTCGACATACGAGCCTCGATTATCCAATCGAGCCTCGATTTTGCAATCGTGCCTCGATTTTCCAATCGAGCCTCGATTTTCCAATCGAGCCTCGATTATCCAATCGAGCCTCGATTTTCCAATCGAGCCTCGATTTTCCAATCGTGCTTCGATTTTCCAATCGAGGCTCGATTTTCTAATCGAGGCTAAATACGGGAGGGAGCCTGGGGCGAGTGAGAGTGGTCATGTTCTAGCAAACTTGTCGTCGCAAACTCAGGACTTTTTTGAAATTTTAAAAAGAACGCGAGAGGGAGAAAGAATATTTTTACACTGCTAAAGAGATGGAGGAAATGGTCCTAAGGTAAGCATTGGTTTCTTCTGGTACATTGTTTTACCGGAGGGTGTTTGTTCCTACTTGCTGCTTCATAGTTTTCGGTTACGTAAGCTCGATAGATTTTCGCGTTCCTATTTTAATTGGTCATTTTTAGCCAAAAAAGGAGCATAACTCTTAGGAAATGTTAAAATGGTTTGGACAAAAAAGACTGAGTAGAGGATGAGTAAAACTAACATTCCGGCACCAGAATTCAAGACAGTCACGCGTATGCATAGCTACCAGCTGACATTCATATTAGTGGGAATGGAAAAAAACAAAAGCAAAATTTTCTCATCTTGCAAACAAATGGTAAGAAGAATAATGTTAACTATACTTATGTCCATTTTCCAAGACCATAATAGCTCAGCAGCATTTCATGGAACATGTGAAAGTTTGGTGGGATACTATAATTTTTTTGAAGCTAAATTTGTTATCCAATTTTGTGTTTCACTCATTCTATTCAGATAATTTTGTGAAACACAATCATACTGTGATATTTTTTATAGCAGAGGAATCTATTTTAAATCAAAATTGACTAAATGTGCACAAATGAATGAACGTTGGAGGTTTTTAAAGAAACTGTGGTGCTGTGTCAGTGGGGGTAGATTAATTAAGATGAAATTGTAACCTGGCCACCCTGAAGATTCAAAAAGCTGACGTTTTGAGCATTAACCCTTTGTCAGAGTTAAGGGCCAATACTTGAAACTTCAGCTTTTTGACTCTCTACAGTACAGTGGCTAATTTATAATTTCAACTTAGTTGATATAACCAAATTAAATGTTGACTAGTAAGATTAACATGGACTTGACAATTAAGTTAAAAGAAATTAATTCTTATGAATTAATTTGATAGTTCAGAACAAATAAGATTCCTAAAATGTTAAATATTAACTTTGTAATAGATCCACCAAACTAATCAACTGTAAAAGCTATGACACAACTGCAACAGTTCACTTTTAACAAAATAATCAAGTGCTTGTTGAGCTGACCTTAATTTTCATATAGCCTGACCTAGCGCACTTTATTGACTGAAAAAAAAAACCTTAATCCTTATCTGCGATCATGACTAAAAAAAAAAAGCAAGACATTTTTGATATTAGTAACTGAATTGAATATTTTAATACCTATTAATTTAATAAATACAAGTTGATTTTACCATTGTAAATAATAAACTTAACATCAAATCTGCCATGTTTGTTGTTTAAGTTGAACCTGCTCTACATGAAATAAAATATCAAAATATCCACGGGTAAATTAAAATAAAGGTGTGACTAACTAGGGACATTTTTTTGGTTTGCATGCTTATGGATCATCTTCAAAATATGAACAAGTTTTAACTTCTTGCCACAATTTTTTATATATACATATATATGTATGTACTGTATAATGTAATTTTAACTTTGCCTACTCTTCAGTGCAAGGCAAGAATTAAGCCAAGGGGTCCCTACTCTAGATATTAAATCACTGTGCTCTCACCCAAGGAAGCCAATTTCACACCTTTCAGTAAAGTAAACATGGTTGTGGTTAAGGTTTATAGTTTCATAGAAGCCTAAATTTTTGCACTCTTTTAGAAGTCTTCTATATTGCATGTGCAACATCAACTATTAAATTCAAATCATAACTAGTTCCAGTATTCGATCTAGTTCATGTTTTTGTTTCATTTATTTGGAATATTCTATTCTGACACTAAATGAAATGGTTGTGGACTCTTACTGATGTAAAAACAGACTAAAAAACAAAGAAACAAACAAAAAGCAAGTTACCTCATATATATTAAGTACTTCCAAAGCAGCTGGCAATAATTAAAGAAAACCAAAAAAAAAAAAAAAAATGTGCTTACTATCCTTAGATGAGGGCACAATATTAAGATGACTAGCATTTCAGATTACGTGGGTATGAGTACAATTTTAGTATGAGCCTACTTAGACATTTTGCATATGTTGATTTACTGATCGTTTGATGCTTCATTTGTTGTCTTTGTTCTTGTGTTTATGTTTTGTTATGAAACAAGGACAAAAGCTTAGTGTTTTTCAAGCAAAAGAGAATGGCAGTTGAACCTGAAAACATGATTTGAAGTTGAATCAGTTACTTGGGGTCAGAAAGCATGAAATGAAAAATATATTTTGCTGTTTTTTGACATCGTATATTCAAGATTGGTCTGTAATTTTTTAAAATAAGGATTCCACTTTATGATGAATTGTTTACCACAATAAACAACTAAAACCTTGAAAAGCATAAAGACTCTGACATACTGGTGATGGTTTGAATGATGTCAGTTCTTGGAAGTTTGAAGATCATAGTTTGACCCAGACCATTTGTTTTTCAAATGACCCAATATAAAATGTCATGCAATACATATGACCCACTTTGACTAAATTCTAAACTGAACACTTTTAGTTCCTTATAACACCAACCATATTTACATTAGGAACTGAAGTTTTGGGCTCTACACTTGTTGTTTATCATCAAAACAAAGAACATTTTTAACTTGTTGCTTTATAGCAGCCTCTATTGAACAAATTTTGAAGGACTCTAGCCAGCCTCTACCATTTTTGATGACCATGAAAATATGTGAAATGTATGGGAAAGTGAAATTTTATTGCATTGTCCCAAGTTGTGTTTCTGGAAGTCTTTTAAATTACCCTAAGCAGTTTGATTGTGCATTTTTATATTTGGATCTGCTCTACATGAAATAAAATATGAAAACATCCACAGGTAAACAGAAACAAAGGTGTGGCTGACAAGGGTCCTTTTAAAGTCTTTTTAAACTTTTAACATTCTGGGTGATTTTCCACCATTGGCTTTTTTCTTTTTGAGGTTGTTCTCCTGTCCTCCTTTTTCCTTTTCCTTTCATGTTTAACATGTTCGTTCCCCTCTTCATCTTTATGTTCCCTCTTTTTCTCTTCTTCTGTGTGCTCCCTCACTTCCTCTTCTTTCTTTTGCTCCTTTTTCTCTTCTACTTTCTTCTCCTCCTTGTTGATGTCTACACAACTTTCCTCTATTTCTTGTCCTTCTTCTGGGGAAAAAGTTATAATTTTAGACATTGTAGGCTGACCAGTAATTTTCTTTTTCTTGCTGTTGACTCTCAATCATATATTTCTCTGATAATTATATTGTCCCAGTTTGGAGGGAAATGCTTTATAGATTGCCAGGTTAAGTAGGGGCCTTAGTTAAAAGGGTCAGTAGGAAATTTCCATAATCCATGGTCTCCAGGTCAAGAATATACATTTCCATGTTCTTTCAATATCTTCTAATAGAGTCTAATCATTTTGTTCAACCTTCTGATTAAATTCTTTTGTAGCTCTAATGACATCCTTATGCCATGTTATCCTCTAAAATGCAGTAGGATGCCAGTGGATCAACTATCATCAGAGATGGCCACTTTTACCAACATTAAAATCAGTATCCTTACTGGTTGGTAAAATACTGGTTATTTTACTTATTAGATAATATGCTTCTCACCTGCTTGTGCAAAAATAATTCCAGATGTACCTGGTAGTGGTTCCTGAAACAAGATAAAAAGTAAAGGGAAGTATGCCATCCACAAGAGTCACGTGTAACTTACTTTTAACAACAAGGGACAATGGCAAAAACCAAGACGCCACTGCCTCAATCTCTTACTTTCCTTTATAACCATGACTATTATAACGTAGATATAGTATTATAAAATTAAATAGTCACTAATGAAATGTACATGAACTAATCTAATTACATGACCTCATATTTCAATGGCAAATTAAAATAGGGCATTCAATACCTTTACTAAACACACTTGGAAAATGATGTTACTAACATGATCTCTATTTACTTAGTTATTTAGGTTGATAAGTTGTTTACATTATAGCATGACCCTTATTTAAAACTATAGTGATAATAGATACTGTCAGTTGTTCCACCTTGCTGTTGTTAATATTATTTGGTCAGGTGTTGATGTTAGTGTTATGCAGGAGGAAGCCATGACAGTTCATTTTGTTCAGTTGTATGTATATTGACATATCTTAAATTATTTTGGTTAAAATGAGAACTAGATCACATGAAGATCATTAAGTAAGTCTGCACAAAATAATGCTTCTCGCAAAGAACCTTGTCCCAAGGGACCCGTCAGTCTGCCCCAAGTGTTGCGACTCACGAAGAACCTCGTCCCAAGGGACCTTTAAGTCTGCCCCAAGTGTCGCGGCTCACGAAGAACCTCGTCCCAAGGGAACTTTCAGTCTGCCCCAAGTGTCGCGGCTCACGGAGAACCTCGTCCCAAGGGACCAGTCAGTCTGCCCCAAGTGTCGCGGCTCACGAAGAACCTCGTCCCAAGGGACCTTTCAGTCTGCCCCAAGTGTCGCGGCTCACGAAGAACCTCGTCCCAAGGGACCCGTCAGTCTGCCCCAAGTGTCGCGGCTCACGAAGAACCTCGTCCCAAGGGACCTTTCAGTCTGCCCCAAGTGTCGCGGCTCACGAAGAACCTCGTCCCAAGGGACCCGTCAGTCTGCCCCAAGTGTCGCGGCTCACGAAGAACCTCGTCCCAAGGGACCTTTCAGTCTGCCCCAAGTGTCGCGGCTCACGAAGAACCTCGTCCCAAGGGACCTGTCAGTCTGCCCCAAGTGTCGCGGCTCACGAAGAACCTCGTCCCAAGGGACCTTTCAGTCTGCCCCAAGTGTCGCGGCTAACGAAGAACCTTGTCCCAAGGGACCCGTCAGTCTGCCTAAGTGTCACGGCCCACAAAGAACCTCGTCCCAAGGGACATGCGAGTTTTTTAAGTTTAAGTCAACTTTTTTTGGTCAATGATCTATGGAACATACAATGCAATATGTTATGGTAGGGTTTTCATAATGTAGCATACTACCAATAATTTTACGTGACATTTTAATGTGCACTACTTCCCTTACCTCATTTGTTTTGCTTGTGTTCGAATCTTCATCTGTCAGGAGGAGAACTAGTCTCAGTATGTAAAAATACACAATTTAATATACCTATATTTTACTATAATTGCTCAAGCAATACAGGTGATGATGATTTATCCAGTAAATTACAGAATTGTGTGGCGACTCTCATTGTTTATCAGGTAACAAATATGAAATTAATAAGCCCTCAACACATAACTTAACATATGACCAGTGTTGATTTTTGGCATTAAGGCAATTTCTTCTGAAATTTTTTAAAGAAAGATGTTATCTCTGTTTTTAGGAACATCATGTAGTCCTAATGTTTGTCCTTATTTTCTGCTTATTATCACTGAGCAAGGCAGATTACCTGTAATTTTCTTGTTGGGTTGCATTACCTTTGCTAAGACTGGGTCTGCTTTTCATGCATGTTCAGTATCATTTGAAGGTACTTCATTTTTATTCTTTACATTGTTTTTTTCATTTTTTGGTAATTACTAGTTTAATACATAATATTTGTATTCGATCCTCACCTAGTATTGTGGATGAAGGGTCACCCTCCAACTGCAAATCGGGAATATTTCCTTGGAATGTCACCTGCAGGCAAAATGAGGAAAGCCATCATGTGACCCAGAATTAACATTTCTTGTTTCCTTACCATTAACAATTTCAAAATTTATGCTTAACTCTATGAATAAAACTCAGGTCATAACCCAAACTTTCAACCTGGGTATACAAAATGAATAGTCAAAAAAGATGATTTTGTCTTTTAATAATAATCAAACTGAAAAATTAGGCTGTGTGGAGAAAGAAACGGTTTATACTAAAGACTGGCTATGGTGATAAGAGCTTTCCAGTTTACTTCTTCAATAATACACATTCTTTTTTTCTGTTTTGATCACTTGTGCCATTTTGCTTCATGTCACACACTCATAGGCAGATAATTTGCAGCAAATTGACCAGTCCGAGCATACACTTTACTTAATATGTGGTGTTGTATCATACATTCAAAGATAAGTTGTTACTATGTGTATTCACTTTTTTCTAACCTCTGATCCCAGAAGGGATTTAATCTCTGCCTCATCCTGGATTAAAAAAAAAAACAAGTTAACAGAATCAAAGAGAAGGTTTAATACATAAATTCCACAGTATTTACCAGGGTAGCTGTTTGAACACTTTACAACTGTGACTTTCAAACCTCATGCAGGCACATTGGTGAATATGCAAGCAAAAATCCCCTCAAAATTCATACTTGTATTATGTATCTCATAATGATTAATTTTGTGTGCTAAGAAATACCAGGAGATAGCATATCATTTGCCATATTTTTTCCACCACCTCTAAAAATCAGGATTAAAAGGGTATTTTGAACAAATTTGAATTCACCAAAGGCATTCCATTTGCCTTCTTGAAATAACACAAGTATATTTTAGACTCCAACTCCAGATTTCTAGTACTGTAGTTATTTGTTTTATGCAATATTATTATTTACTTACTCTCTCATGAATATGAAGCACCTCTGGTCTCTCCAAGAGGTCTCCATGTTTTACCACTTCCCTACCTCTTTGGATAGAGAAGTGTAATGGGAGAGCATTGTTGGAGCCTGCCCAGTCATATACTTCCTATATCATTTAAACAGGAAAAAAGGTTAGATTTCTTTTTATAAAAAGCTATCTGCCAATCACTGTATGTCTACATAATTTTACCAAAGTGCTATTTACAGTTTAATAATTTGTATCATTGTTTATATGTACCTGGAAGAAGGCACCTTTGATGAACTGGCGCTCTTCCTTGCCGTTTGAGTGGCGGAGGATGATTTTCACTTTCTCTTTTTTTTCTTCCCGACTGACATCTGTAACTCTGGCTTGTCGGGCTTTCCTTATCTTGCTTGATTCTTTAATCTTACAGAATAAATACATGACAACCTCAGTAATATTTCATTGATAATGTAGAAAAAAGATCTTGAAATTTCTGCTGCTAAGTCTTAAAAGAGAAAGTGGTAATTATAGCAGTTTTTTTGGTAACAAGTATTATTTATGTTGAATCACTTCATTTCACTCATTTCCTTTCCTGTTTGGGGATATGTCTCTGAAACTTGGGCCATACTTTGATGGCTGGTGCTTGTTTTGGCTCCTGAAGTCTTAAAGGAAGCCTTCTAAAAGTAATCCTCATTTCATTGCCTGACTTTCTCCTAATGTGTTCTTTATTTTTGTTTATTTCCAACAGGTAATCATGCCACGATTGACATAATTGATATTGGCATTATTTGTGCTATGTAAGTATTTGGGAAAAGCTATTTACCTTGTCATCCTCTATTGCCTTTTGCAATGCACTCTCCTGCTCCTTCTTAGGTGAATGAACGATCCTGCTCTAACCTCTCCCTATTGGAAACAATGAATAACTTATGGTGAATCTCACCAGTGTTCACTTTGATTTGCTGCATCTGTCTGGATAGTCAAAACATATTAACCACATAATTTGCATACACCTAGGGTTTTTTAATGTTTGTTAATTGCGAACAAGACATTGTTTGAAACAGCTTAGTATCTGATGTATGAATAACACATCAGACTTGAGCTATATGAGTTTATGAAAATTTTCTGTAAGATCATAAGGTTGTCAATGGGTAACAAGCTGGAAATAATTATTTCTACCTTTATCTTATCGAATATTAAAGACCTCTTACCATTCCCTTGTGAATGCATCCACAGCATCTGCTGCCCTTTTTACTGCATCCACCACATCTTCCTTTGTTACCAATTTTAGGTTGTCTCCTTGTTATAAGAATCCAAAATACAACAATTTTGTTTCCAGCCATCTTTAAGTCAAATCAGATCAATATTAACCTATGATGTTCAATTTTTAAAAAGGGGCCAAAAAGACATATTAAAACAATTTACCAAAAAGTGGCAACATTTATGCAAGGTCAAACTGGTATGTAGGTAGTATACTGGTGCCTGATGATGGCTTGGGATATTGTACATGACTGCAAGTCAACCTTAAAATTAAAGAGTACATTATCTTTAAATTAATATAAGACTTAAGGTAAGGGAAGCGCTTTTAAAGCAATGGGAGTTTTTCCTCAAACTTCCTAGTGTTTATTGTTTGTTTTGACTTGTGCCCACACATAGTGATGACATTAAAATTGAATGAATACAGACTGACTTGCAGGCATGGGATCCTTTTCAAACATTCCAAACTGAACGTTATTTGCCAAGAAAAGCTTATTACTATTATCAATACAAAATTCCCTTCATTAACATTTACCAACCTTTTCAACAAATTGTATTTTGAGGCTATTTACATTCTTAAAATGCTCACCACAAAAACGCTCTATGAGGATAGGCTGAGAAGTTGTGGGTGCCATTATGAGTAAATCGGACCCTGCACTTCCAAATTTTCTTTTCACTGTCATAAAAAATAACATAAAATGGTAAGAAGAGTTTGAGAACATTGACAATTATGGGCATTCTTGCATCTTTTATTGGTGCGTAGAGGTTGTTATGGGGCACTAAATATAGCATAAGGAAACACAACATAGACTAGAAGATAACAGGATATTTTGATATGCTCAGTACTACAGAAAGTAAAACACCCTATTATAAGTACATCCTGGAAGGGAACAGGAGATGTCAACATCCCTTAATAATGAAGAAACATATCTATGCACACACTCTTTACAGTACACAATATCAGTACTTCAGATGTATCCATTTTTAAATATTAGTAAAGTGTGAGAATTACATTACAATCTTGATGTTTAGCCATTAAGACATAGGAAACTTTTTTAACTTTGACCTTTTTGTCTCGTATCTCAGTAAAACATCCAAAACACGGATAGTAATTCAATACCTTCTCTCCCAGATCTCGATTTTTCTTTAGTTATCCAAAAGTATAACTTTCCATGATTGATTCCATGTAGAATATTCAGAATCCTGATGATTTAAGAGAGAGATAAACATATTTGATTACTAATTAAAATTAATTACTACTTAATGTGAAATATAGCATGCATGCATCATACAGTGGATATTAAGAATCTTGAATACCCTTTGTGATGTTTGTGAGTGATGTTTGTGTGTGATGTCTGTATTTCAAATTATAATGTAATTTATGTTTGAAAACACAGAAACCAGTCAGTTGGAGTAACCTTCTATGTACAAAAAAATTGTCATGTGGGTACACATTGCACCAGGTAAGCATGGTCACTTTTGATGTCTCCATGTGTTTTTAAGTTATATACACAGAAAAGTTTAAAGGCACGGTTCATGCATATGTCTCTCAATAAGAAAAACTAACTATTATGAACTATGATATTAACCTACTTATTTTGTCACTGTGACTTAGTGTAATCAGAAGCTGTTTCTGCGGAGTGCAGCCTGCTTTTAGAGATAAAAATAACCTTTTATTAACTATTGATAGTCACCTTATCACATCAGGTATGTTGTCACCTTCTTGTAGGATCACTGTAACCATGCTTCTCTGGTCAGACCTGGCCTGGTGACACATCTAGATACACAAATTTATAAATTAAAGTAGAGCTACATTTAATGTTATTTCTTTTGGTGTTATGATGCAACACAGTGCATTGTTGCAATGCATGCATCAGGACTATATGTCACCTAGAGAAATTAAAGTTGACAGACAGTAACTATAGTATACTTTTCCAAATGGGTCTGTTCCTCAGCAAGTGAAATTGACATATGACAAATGTGGCTTCACAAAAGTTTACAGGCTATTTTTATTTCAAATGTGACTGCTAATATATTTTACTTCTCATTAACTCAACACATTGACACCTAGGCATGCTAACTGTATTTATTTACAACAGTTTCCTTGAAAATTGCAAGCCATCCGGGCAAACATAACATCGCTATTTAACACAAATCTCCTCATATGTCAAGTTCAAAAAGATTGGTAGGAGAATATCCTCATGGGCTGATGCTACCTCCATCAGCACTTGTTCACAGTAAAGCACATCCCATGGTCTGTCCACACACCATTGCACTGCAAAATTATTATATTGTGGTCTACAAATAGTAGTGGTATTCAATCGAACTGTCATCCTTTAAGGACATCTGTGTCAAAATCTTCTAAGGGTTGGGTTTTTTTCAAACTCTTCTTCCATTTTCCTTCTTGAAATAACAAGTATATTTTAGACTCCAATTCCAGATTTCTAGCACTTTTGTTATTTGTTTTATGCAATATTATTATATACAAATAGTAATGGTGTTCAATTGAACTGTCACCATGAAGGACCTGTGCCAAAATCTTCTAAGGGTTGTTGTTTTTTTTTTTTGTTTTGTTTCCATTCCCCAACTCTTGCTGTAGTTTGAAATATGAATCAGACAGCTACATAGGGTATAAGCAAGGTTAAGCTTTCTATTTTAGGTTCAAATGCTACTTTTGGCATGAATATTGTTTTGTAACTGGTGGAAATCTATCTAATGTCATCATCCAGGGAGAGCCCTGCATGTAATTGCATTAAATTATTGACAATAATTCCAACATACCTTGATTATTCAGATCCAGAACTCCTAAGGAACTCATAAATTATTGAAAATATTATTAAATTATTGACAATATTTCCAACATACCTCGAGTATTCAGATCCAGAACTCCTAAGGAACTCATATCCTCTTCTACAACCCCAGCTTAAATGTAATGGCACAAAATTGAATGAATTTCAAGAACATTACTTATTGTGCATTACTTCATGCTACAAAACTGCACGAGTCAGTCAGTCTATCCGTCTATATCACACTGTACTCTACCATAATACTGTAGATTATCCTATTCTTCATCAACAGGAGACCCAATTGTTCATCTCTCTTGTTTTTCAATTAAATTATTGAGTAAATAAAATTATGTTCAAGCTAATCCCACTTTGGCTTTTTTAAGTGTATCTGTTTTTTAATCCATTTTATAGAAACATACCTGTTTCCCACTGTTCTGTGCCAGTTAAATGACATGCTATAATAAATGTAAAAAAATATATGGTGTAAAAATTTCCTCCTTTTTGATTTAATTTCTTGATCAGTCCCACATAAATATTGTTGATTTACATCATACCTAATGTGTAAATCTGACTTGGCTTACTTTTTTAGGGCACTTTCTCAGTGTTAAGACTTAAAACACTGGCTTTTAATAGTGCTCTGTAAATTTGCCTTATAAATGGTATTACAGGATACAATTTGAAATCATCTATGTAAACTATCTGCAGTTTTAAACTTGATTTCTAGTGTAATGTGCATGCTTTTTTCAGAAAATATCCTTACCCACCCCGGAGATAACTATTAGATATTCCAATCTGGATTGGGTTTTTGGTCTGCAATAGCCAAAGATCATGATTTTGGTGGGGGGGGGGGGGGGGGTTATAGAGGAAAAATAAAAAAAAAACAGCATTTTGATGCTCTTTAATCATTCACCATGGTATTACCTGAGTCAACATTTACTGGGTTACTAGCTAAATAGCTCCTGTCGAGGTCACTGGTATCCATGTCATCAAAAGCAGAAACACCATTTGTTCAAAAAACAACACAACACCGTTTTGAATTGTGTCACATCATAATCATATACGGGCAGATGGGTCACTTGCTTCCAGTCAAGATGCAAATGGAAGAATGAATAAAAAACATTAACTAAGTTTATAACTAGTGTGCAAATCAATCAAACACTTACATTCACTTGTAGGCAATGTCAAGTCCACTTGATTAACAACACCACTTGCCACCCTTGCTTCATCACTGGAAGTCCCTGGCTGGATGACTGAGTTTGTCACACTTGTTTGAGATGAGCTGGGATTTGGGTGAGTGGTTGATTGTTGAGAAAGCAAGGAAGGGTTGGAATTGAGCTGAGCAGAGGAAAGGGAGGTTTGGGATTGGTTTGTGGAGGGTGGGTTAGAATTAGGCTGAGCTAGGAAAATGGAGGGCTGGAATTGGTTGGTGGATGGTGGGTCTGAATTGGGCTGCCCAGGGTGATGGGAGGGATGGGATTGGTTTGTGGAGGGTGGGTTGGAATTGGGCTGAACAGAGGGAAGGGAGGGTTGTTGGTTTGTAGAGGGTGGGTTGGAACTGGGCTGAGCAGAGGGAAGGGAGGGTTGTTGTTGGTTTGTAGAGAGTGGGTTGGAACTGGGCTGAGCAGAGGGAAGGGAGGGTTGTTGTTGGTTTGTAGAGGCTGGGTTGGAACTGGGCTGAGCAGAGGGGAAGGAGGGTTGTGGTTGGTTTGTAGAGGGTAGGTTGGGATCGGGCTGAGCAGAAGGAAGGAAGGCTTGTGATTGGTTTGTGGAAGAATGGAGGGAGGCAGCATTGGAAGTGGGATTCATTTGAAGAGAGAGAGGAGGATGGTTGGGATTGGTAACTCCTGGTGTTGGTATGGACTCAGGGTTAGGGTTAGATCCTGAGATGAAAAATAAAACAAAGAATTTAAATCAGCCATTTGAATTACCATTAAAATAGTGGAAAGATGCGAGCATTACTAGTTTTTTATTGATAAATCTATGACAAACAAATATTGAAAATTTTTATGAGGCAAAGATCCTTATTGCCAGTTGGCCAATCAGTGGTAATAAACATTAAAAGGGTAAATATTGAAAAATTAGAATTTATATATCAAAGTTTTTATTTCTCAGCAGATTAATTGGGTTATGTTGTTGCTTTTGTCTTTCAAAGACCACTGGTGATTTTCTTTTTAATTGCAGCGAAAATGTATTTCCACTTCAAGGAGGCTGTTATTTCCAGAACGCTGTTATTGCAATTCTAACAGGCATTTGTGGGTACTGCAGCCATATATTTTACTCCACTACAGTTATATTCATGTCAACATGCAAATTTGCTAAAGACCAGCCTTTGCAGCACAGTTATCTTGTGGCTTTGCCAAAATTGGCTTTTACTATCTTTACTTATGGGTCATATGACACAGATGTGTATGCACTCAATGCGATCTTTTGGTGCTGACTGCAATGACACAAACCCTTGATTGATTATTAAAGTTTACACTAACCTCCATTTCTCGGGTGTTGCAAAACCATGTATATGCGCCTGGAATTGGAACTCCCCTTGCCATAAATTCTAAATATTTCCTTGGCGTCTGGTATGCCTCTGTAAACTTTTTCCATTTTGCTCCCACGGCTCGTAGACTTGTATAGAGGAATTCTATGGAAAGGAAAGTTCAACATCGACACTACGTACAGTTTACAGTGGCTATATGAAATAACATTTCAATTCACTAAATAGTAAATAAAGTATGGGGCAAATCTAAATAGAGATGATCAATGATAAGTTTCTAGACTTGTTTGGCGTGTATTATTCCAGTCCATATTCCCCTCTACTCCTTTACCCACTCCCCCTGCCTCAATGATTAGGCTCCTGTCAATCTGGAAATTCTAGTAGAGATTCCTGCTTTCCTTAATTAAATAATTTTACCAATTGCCTGTTTTCACTGTGTAACCATTGCACAGGTAAAGTCAAGAATAGAAGAGATAAAAAACGTTAAATATCGAAACAGTCTCGGTAAGATTCAGATCTGTGCGTAGTTTAGGGCGATAAGTATTCTGATCAAACTGAAAATCCGTTTAAAATGTAAGTCTTCGAGTAACGACTGATAATTCCTTTCTTTTTTAATTTTGATGACGTTGCGTGAAATGACTCTAAATGGGGTGGATCAGGATAACTTTCGGCCCAACCTTACACGTGTTATAAAAGGTGCTGTTTTTATATATTACGTGCACATTTAACTCCATTGCAGGCCTTACATTCGTAGCAAGTTCACTGCTCATACTTTGGTTTTAATGAATGATCCGAAGCAAATAGCTAAAGTATAAGTGGTAAATTTTGAATCCTTTGTCGCGTGGCTAAAATTTGAATTGTTTTGCTCTACCTGGGTTTTACGTGACCACACACTTCTCAGTTTACATTCACTATTCAATGCAAACAACCTGCATGCGGGATAAAGTGCTTTGGTACTTAACCTACCTATCCAAGTCAACAGCCGCAAGTCCAGCAAAATTTTCCTTGACCAGCTCTTTTATCTGTGCACTCGAATAGTTGCCTCCAATTTTAATGTCTTTCACTCTACCCTCGCGATTCAGCAGTACCCACGGATTTCCACGCGGTGTACACTTCGCCTTTCCCTTCAGCCATACGAACACTTTACTCGTTGACTTTGCTATCGGCTGAGGTGACCCGCAATCGCTTCCAGAGCTTGAATCGCCTGAATCTCCCATGTTCGAATATCCTTGGTCAATTCAGTCAAGTGATTTATTGATGGAATCCAAACGAACAGGCCCTCTTTTGTTCTGCCTTAAAAGCACGAGTCCGGCACGTGAGTAAGAAAACCGAAACCAATCAACTTCATTGTTGGGGGGGCCCAGTGGAGTAATATACCAAAAGACTATTTCCGCTATCACACATCACTTTTGGGTAAAGTAAAGGTTTAGAGCCTTCCCGAACCACTCAAGAAGTGGCGTTAGTTAGGGGTTTAAGTCTATTCGCACAGCTCTTTATTCCTTACATTTCGATTACGCAAAAGAAGAAAAAACCGCTGGCAGTGGTTTGGAAAAGGAAGAAGGTGGGAGGTGGAAAAATCAACCAGCCCTCGCTCAATAAAATGACTAAGAAAACTGATACCAATCAACTTCATTGTCGGAAGGGAGGGGGGCCCCAGTGGGATGTTATACTAAAACACTATTTCCGCTATCACATCACTATTGTATATAGTAAAGGTTATGAGCGATAAAAATACTCGAAACTTTTCCAAACCACTCTAGAAGTTGCGTTAGTTAGGGGTTTAAGTGTGTTCCCGGAGTGCGCAACAAAAAGAAACCGCAGGGGTTTTGAAAAAGAAGACAGTTGGGACATGGGCGTCCAAAGTAGTAAAGCTCACGTCTAGAGGAGAAATGTATTATTATTTCATGGAAACGTCACCCGTTGTGTGACCCGGTGTTAATTTATTCGAGGAACCGTTGAGAATTTGAATGCGTCATAAGGAATGGGGAACGAAATATGGTCGATTTACAACACTAAGTATTCCGAAATACGAACATGTTAAACATAAGAATGACAAAACTTAGTCACTCCTAGTATGTCCGACGTGGTTTTTGGTGATTTCTGCAGTTTTTGCCTTGCTTTGCAAAGTCGTTTTAAAACAGGTAGGACAGTGATAGCATAGCCATCGTCTTCCCACCCCTTGAGTAGTACTCAAAGTGCTGATAAAATACTAGGCTAAGGACCAGTCAATGAGACAGGCGTTACAAAAAAATATGAAAATTAAAAAATTAATCACACACTCGCGATTCAGGAGCTAGCCTGCTATCACAACAAATTTCAAGGAGTTTGAGTTTGGTGATTATAATTTATTAGGTAGAATAATTTTCTGAAAGTAGTTTCTGAGGCATTTGTATATTCCCCGATCCTTCAAATTCTCGAGCCTCCTGATAACTTTACCGAAAGCGGTTTCTTTACCCCAAGACGAACTGCACTGAATTCTTTGTCCGATTTTTTCGCAGCCTTTGATGACTTTGATTGATTTAACTTGCTCTTATGTTTATTAGAAGTTTAAGAAATCGGAATTCCACCGTACTCTTTATCGCCTTGTTCCTGGCCTCAAAAACTAAATTAACCTAAATTACGTAGTTACTATATTGCGAGGCTAAAACAGGCAAAAAATTACCAATCACATTATCTAGACCTCGCCATTGCCACCACATCCTATCATCAAGGTACGACTGAAGGCAATCACGTGCTATTGGCCCACACGGATTCTGTTTCTTGGGTGTGTACCCCTGCCAGAGAAAACCTAATTTTGAAAACAATTGTTTAAGTTAAAAAGGCACTGGGGACACAATACTAAAACAATGAATTGAAAAAGAATTGTCTTTATAATCGTAGGTCTGCAAACACAACAAGTAATAATAAAGGTTTTAATTAAAATATGCTGCTTTGAAAAGATAACAATTACAATAGGCGCTTTAGCGGCAAGCTTTTAAATCAAAAAGAAAGGATTCTGCTAGTGCTTAGAGACTCGAGCAAAAAAAAGATGCTGATAATATAAGGTCAGTCTTCAGTTTTCCTAAAGAAACGGAGTCCTCAAAATGAAGAGGGAAATGGGAGACTAAAATGGCACTGTAGTGACAAGATGCTAAAACAATGAATTGAAACAGACATGTCTTTATTAACATAGGTCTCCAAACATACAAAGTGATAACAACAAAGCTTTTAATTAATTAACAATGAAAAGATAAATATTACAAAAGGCACTTTAGCGGCAAACAGAATTGAAAGTATGCCGCCAAAGTGCGAATTGATAAAGGGTTCTGGAAGAGCCTTAGGACTCAAGCCCCAAAAAAAGAAATGATGCTAAAACAAAGATTCGTTTATTGAAAAATACTGTCTTCCAAAATAAAAGCTACAAAAGGCCCTTTAGAGGCAAAATCAATAAATTGAAAAAGGAGTCTGAAAGAGCCTTAATTAAGACTCAAGGAAAAAGAACTCAAGTGAGAAAGCACACTAGGTGATAGTAACAAAGGCTTTGTGTATTAAAAAAATACTGTTTTCCAACACAAATTTATCTTACAAAAGGCACTTTAGCGGCACGCTGCAAGATCAATAAATTGAAAAGGATTTTGCTACAGCCTAAATACTCAAGGGAAAAGAACAGAAGTGTGGAAACACACGAGTTGATAGTAACAAAGGCTTTTTGTTTTAAAAACTACTGTTTTCAAAAGCAAATCTTACAAAAGGAACTTAGCGACACGCTGCAAAATCAATAACTCGGAAAAGGATGCTGCTATAACCTAAGGAAGTTTGCAGATCGACCTATTTGAAAGATTTGTTTATTTAAAATTACTGTCTTCTTTAGTGGCAAAATCAATAAATTGAAAAAGGATTCTGCCAAAGCTTAAAGACTCAAGGAAAAAGAACTTAAGTGAGAAAACACAATGGGTCATAGTAACAAAGGCTTTGTGCATTCAAAATACTGTTTTCCAACAAAAATTAATCATACAAAAGGCACTTTAGCGGCACGCTGCAAGATCAATACATTGAAACTGAAGGATTCTGCTAGAGCCTAAAGACTCAAGGAAAAGGAACTCAAGTGAGAAAAAACAATAGGTGATAGTGACAAAAACTTTGTGTATAAAATACTGTTTTGCGAAACAAATCTTACAAAAGGCAATTTAGCGGCATGCTGCAAGATCAATAAATTGAAAAAGGATTCCTCTAGAGCCTTAATACTCAAGAGACGAGAACACAAGTGTGAAAACACAATAGTTGATACATACCTACATACATACATAGATAATTTATTTGGTAACGCAGGTTGGTTACTGGCAGCATTAAGCTGATGTGGACCTGCGACAAATCTAGCTTCTATTTAAGTAAAGTAATTAAAAAAAAAAAGTAGAAAAATCCTAGCATAAATTAAAATGTGAGTAGTGATTCAAACTGGTTTATAATCCTAGCATAAATTTCAATAGAGGTAGTAAGATAAAATTCCTAAAGATATTTACAATTTACCAAATCCTTGTTGCCAACTAGAGCAGTTTGATTAAAAGATATCTTTTCAATAATTGTTGAAAGAGAACGGAGTTTGTTCTTAAATCTCTTATTATCCTCTACGTTCTTAACTGAACGAGGCAAAGAATTCCACGCTATTGCAGACCTATGTCTAAAAGACAGTCTTCCAACATCAGAGTTTGGTAGCTCCAGAGTTAGTTTTAAATTGTCCCTCATATTTCGTGTATTTGGACTTTTCCTAATAATTGTTACAACCTGCTCAGGATTGATCCCATAAAAAGCTTTGTGTGTCAGAGAAAGGAGCCTCATCTTATAGAAATAACTTATGGATTTCTAAGAAGACGGTATCACTGATTGGGAATTAGTACCTCCGTGTTGTTTGAAGATAACCTTGGCAGCCCTCAGGTGAATTTTCTCTAAAACACCTAACTTTGCTTACCCCATACAACAAATTCCATAAGTGATGCTTGGTAAAATTCCCTTAAAATATATGGACTCCAAGATATGAGAGAGAGGCTTTTGAACCTGCGCAGTTGCTTTACCTTCTTGACCATAGACATTGATAGATCTTTGATGTGGGGTCCAAGCTTAACTTCTTGTAAATCATAAACCCAAGATAGTATGACTTGTTGACAAAGTTAATGGCATGACCAACCAGTTTGACTGGTCTTAAAGGACCAATGAAAGCATTACGGGTAAGAAGCATAACCTCAGTTTTATCGGGATGAATTGTTAAACGTTCCTGCTACACCACTTAGCTATATCAGTTAAATAAGTTTGGATCTTAAGGCTGACATCATCAATGGAATTGCCTATACAATATAGAGTTGTGTCATCAGTAAACATTTCCATCTTTCCACAACTAGGCACTTCAGGCAGATCATCGACGTAAATACTAAAAAGCATGGGGCCAAGTACTGTGCTTGGGGTACGCCAAAATTGACGGTCACTTCATTAGATCTTTGCCCCTTAACCTCAACAAACTGTATTCTCTCAGATAAGTAATTTTCAATCAGATTGTTTTGGTTCCCTGATATTCTACAGGCTTGGAGTTTGAGGGCCATCGTGTTATGACAAATGTAATCAAATGCCTTTTTAAAGTCTATAAACAGTATTCCCACAGTTTTGTTTTTATCCAGTCCGTGTCTCCAAACTTCGGTCAGGTGCAGCATTAAGAGTTCTGTTGACCTGCCAGTTTTGAAAATCCACTGGATTTTGTTGGACTTGTTAAAATGGCAGTCAATGGAATCTCCTGTTATGCCCTCGTACACTTTGCTAGGAATAAGCAATAGAGAAATAGGCCTAAAGTCACCTCTTTTAGAGCTATGTAACTTTTTGGGTACAGCTTTCCCTTTACTCAGCTTCCATCGAGGAAGGTAAATTGGGGATTTTAAACTTACTTCCATCACATAAGACAGGCCAACTGCTACAGCATCTCCTTCAAGTTTGAGTCCCCCTGAGGTAATGTTGTAAGGGCCACATTCTTTTCCAGGCTTAACTCTTTTATCGATAACCCTTTTAATCTTGTGGACATTAAGTTGTACTGGCTCAATAGTAGGTGTAATTTGGTAAATGTGCTGATGTTCATTACCACTGGTATCTGTTAGAATATCATTTGCAAGCCTCTCACCAACTTTAGAGAAGAAGTCATTGAAACTGTCAGCCTTGTGTTTAAAATTTATTGTAATAATTCCATCCTCATTTTTAATTGCACTCACATTGCCTTTTGATTTGCCTTGCATTTCACCGGCGTACCAACCTCCAAAAGTCACCTGAGCTCTTTGCACTTTAAAATTTAACTTTCCGATATTCAGCTTCAGCTTCTCTCGTGATCTTAGTTACAAGATTACGTTTTTTGCTATACCGTTTCCATGCATCTGTATCACTTGGGTTCCTTTGCTTTTCTTAACAAGACATATCTCCTATTCATCTCCTTGATGATATTGCTATTCATCCACTTCAGTCCATTGGTGCGAACCTTTACTTTACAAGATTTTAAACGCTCATTCATTATGTATTTATACAAATACTCACAGGCCCAAGCAACATAATCCACATCATCAAAAGTTCCACAAATACTCCAGGGTGATGTATCGAGGTCCTGTCTGAGATGGTCAGAGTTAAGGCTCTTAAAATAAGTCACTTATTTAATCACAGGACTTGACTTTTGCCTTCGCAAATTCACCAAAGCATATTCAAGATGGAGATCAGAAATCCCTGGGTCATGACCGCTTGCAAGTTTCACCTTGGATTTGTTGGATGTAAAGATCAGGTCTATGGTTGTGTTTGAAGATTCCGTAATCCTACTCGGTTCTTCAATCACATTCTCTGAACCAAAATGTGTAGCCACTTTTAACAAGCGCTTCCCCATACTTTTTTGATATTGGAGTCAAAGTCATCCATGATCATAATGTTGAATATTTTCAACCAAAGATCGTCCAAGATTGCTTGGAGCTTGTAGAAGAACTTACCGTGGGTTGGAGGACTGTAGAAGGTTCTTGTAGAAGGCACTTCAGCCACACGCGATCGGAAAAGGATGTTGCTATAACCTAAAGATTTAGGAGAAAAGAAAACAGATCTGCAAACACATTACGTTATACTAACAAATGCTATTAAAGCTAAACCCCAACGTTGTTTTTAATCTGTGCCACGAAAGAAATAATAATAATGATAGCATGAAATAGAGCTTCACGACTTCTTTTAGTTGTTAAACTATAAAATGAAACGTACTGTGTTAATAATAAACGAAGGAAAGAAAGATGAACGAAAACTGAAAGAAAGCTGAATCACTCAAATATACCTAAACTGTGGAAAAAAGAAAAAAAAAGGGCGAAGTGTTAGTGACCACCCAAAAATCCAGTTTCGATGCCGGGCTATTTCTCGTTCGCATTCTTTTCGCTTTTTTTTTTTTTAATAAAAAGATGGAATGTCTACGAAAGGCAGACTATAATTTTTTCTTTAACTGATAAGAACTCTCATTGATCTTGTTATTTTCTTGTTTTTTCTTTCTTGTCTTTTTCGTATGGCGCGAACCACATAATCTCTGGAATTTTAGGAAATTTGCAGTTCGACCAGAATATGGTGTTTCATTCTTTTTCTCTTTCTTACTCTCCTTCTTTCTTTCTCCCTTTTTTCTTTATTTCTTTCCTCGAAAACTTCCCGAGTTCACAAATTAAACTCGACAATTTTTCCAGAACATGACCGCTCTCGCTCGCCCCAGGCTCCCTCCCAAATCGAGGCACGATTGAAAAAATCGAGGCACGATTGGAAAATCGAGGCTCGATTGGAAAATCGAGGCTCGATTGGAAAATCGAGGCTCGATTGGAAAATCGAGGCACGATTGGAAAATCGAGGCTCGATTGCAAAATCGAGGCACGATTGAAAAATCGAGGCTCGATTGGAAAAACGAGGCTCGTATGTCGAAGCTTGGCAAAACGAGGAATCGTGGTCGTTTTTGATCAGGGGCTTTTGGGCTCGTTTCCCGGAAACCGTGAATGATCCCTGTTTCCTTATGTACTTAGTTATTTTGATTTTTTCAAGGAGGGCTGACAAGAGAGATGAAGACAAGGTAAGTTTATGATTTTTATTTTTCATTTTAAGATAGCTATTCCACCTGACAAGTTCGTAAACCTCCAGAGGAGTATTTTGCATTGCTTTCACCGCAGAATCGGATGTATTGTTGTTTTCAGATTTGCCCTCCTCAAGTGATACCACTTGCTGAGGAAGGAGCGTATTACTACGATATGGTTATAAGCATCTGCGTTTGGAAACATTCTGCAACAACCGCAAGCATAAGCATTGGTATCAAGGGCGAAAATAACGAGCAGAGCCAAATTATATTGCGAGAGAAAAGGGACACGAGTAAGTTGTTTGGACGACGGAGTATCAATGGCTTTGTTCTCGTAATGGAAGAATCATCTGGTACATTGAGAGAAATTATTCTGGAACACGATATTTTGGAAAAAGTCCGTCTTGGTTTGTGGAGAAGGTAATGATCAAAGACAGACAGACAGAGGAAAGGTGGGTGTTTCACTTAAATAGATGGCTTGCACTACAAAAAGATGACGGACAGCTAGAGGTTAGTGGACAGCAGAACGCCTACTGCCTTCTCTGATCAGATTCGTTCACGCTTTGCCAGAAAAACTGCCAACAGTCACCTGTGGATGTCAGTGTTTGGAAAAGCGTGTACTGGTACCTTCATGCGTGTGCTAAGAGCCTCATATTGCCTTTCAGTTCTGTTTAGTGCAATGATAGCAAATGCCATGTTCTATAACATTGCTGGTGAATCCGATGGTTCTACACAGGTCGGGCCATTTGAGTTCTCTTGGAGACATGGTCATCAGAATACAAAGCAGCATTATTATTGCTCCTATAAATATCATTATTGTCTTCTTGTTTAAATCTGGCAGACCAAGAAAGAGGGGGAGCGAAAATTACCAAGTGACAGACGAGACCCAACGACTTTTGGATGAGATCACAGACACCGGTTGTATGCTTCCTCATTTCTTTCTCTATATAGGCTGGTTTCTCTGCTTCTGTACGACCATGGTAGCAGCAACGTTTACTCTGTTTTACAGTCTAATTTGGGGAAAGGAAACCTCTGAGCAGTGGCTTGCTTCTATTTTAAATCCCAATCGACACGATATTTTCGTTGTACAACCAACGAAGGTCATGGTGGCATTCATCGTTACTTCCTTCATTCTGACCAGAAAGAGCAAATGCGAAGAAGAAGAAGAAACTGTTATTGATCCGCATGCAATTGAGATAGATTTTTTTGGGTGATGATTCCAAACAGCGCTTTAAGAAATATCAACGAGAAAAAATGAGGGAGAGATCCAAAAAAGAAGCTCAGTTAACAAGCATGACCAGAGACATTATTCTGCATTTAATATTTGTGTTTCTTCTGGCTATCGTATCATATGGGAACAACAATGGCAATCGTTTTCTGATGACAACTGAGATGAGAAATCGAATAACTAAGTTTAATCTGGTGCGATTATGGTTTCTGCTGAATAAGAAAGGTTTCTTTTCTCGGAGCAACATGGGCCAGTCTTGCCCGCTTGGGATTGCCCGCATTGTTTCCACGCTAGCCAAAAGGTTCGAAACTTTGGGACAATGTTGGCGGTGAAGACTCAAAAAGCGGCTGAAGACAGTCAAACAAAGAAAAAAGAACACCTTTGTGGGTTAATTGTGCCACGAACACAATTGCCTTCTTTTCCCGGCGCTCGAAAAAGCCATTCTTGATTCGTATTGTATCTTTACGTAGAATAATTAATCCTATATTGGCCAACCTTTGTAGGAAAAAATAGCTAGATTTTAGCCTTATCTTTTTTCGCACTTTTATGGACCTCGGCTTCCTCTCAGTCATTAAAATCGCAACAAAAGAACTCAGCCAATATCCAGCCATCTCGACCTCACGCTTGGTCTTTATCTGTATGCTTTGTATTTTTTTTTTTTATTCTTAACTCTAGGTAACGGATGCACACAGAGTATAAGCATGGTTAAAGAACGAATTCATATCAAACATTCATAATCAGGCGTGGTACAATGGACTTCCAGAGAAAACGTTGTATATAGTGAGGACAAGATGTCGATATTGGTGGGAATTCCTTGGTTGCGACTGCTAAGAATTAAAAAAAGTAAACTCAGGTTAGAATATATCCTGATTAAGAAAATAAGAAAAACAACGGTGATAAACATTGTATTCCAATGTATTTCATAAAGAACGTGACGTTTCGTATGCTAGTCAAAATACATTTTCAAAAGTGGACCGTTACAATTGTTGAAAACTATATATATTGTGAATGTAAGAGGTCTGGAACCTAGACAGAGACAAAAAAAATCTACAGCAGTACATGTCTGGACCAATAAGAAGTACTGGCTAAAATAACAAAAACCTCTCACTATTAACATTGACATTAAGGGAAGGCTTTAGCTCTTGAATGAACAAAGTATCTTTAATTTTACAATGAAAGTCAGTTTTTCTCGACGCTAAATTGTCAAAATGATCCCATTTATAATTAATATAGTGACCAGTGGTCTTTATATAATCAGCAATGGCTCATGAATGGTCTCTCTTTGCTAGGACCTTAAAATGTTCTGTTTTCCCGTCGTGGAGTCTTCGTTTTGTTTTGCCAAAGTAGAGCTCATCACAATTCCAGCAACCATCTTTATAGATAACCGCGGTTATGCGGCAGTCATGGGATATGATGAAAGCCCCGCAAAAGGCGTCCTCGAGGAGACTATTGCTAACGGATGGCTTGATCTCCAAACTAGAGCTGTAATTTCAGAGTTTGCTGCTTTCAATGTCAATACAAACTTGATAAGTATTGCCACATACTTGTACGAGGCCATAGCTACTGGTGCAGCCTACACTTCGAGAAGAATTGAGACAATTGAGTTGTAAAGCACTGAGTCGGGAGCTCTGATGTTTTTCCCTAATTGGCCAGTTTCTGTCATGGTAATGGTTCTCTTCTACGTCTTAGCTGTGTTAGTTCACCTATCTCAAAAACGCTTAGGATTCCTCAAGTCCGTTTGGAACAGGGTCGATTTCTTCATGATCATTTTCTCTGTGGCCTCTGTAACATTTTACATGATCAGAGCCAAAAGCGTATTGAACACTATCAAAGCAATTCAAGCCAATCCTTATGAAATCGTGCATTTTCACGCAGCCTTGGATTGGCTTAACCTGGAAAATGCGTCCATTGCAATCGCTGTTTTTATGGTGACTGTCAAGCTTCTAAATTTAATTCGTTTTAACCCGCGCGTAATTTACCTGTTTTCATCTTTTCGGCAATCTATGCGCCATCAACTATCGTATGTTCCCTCCTTTCTGATCGTGTTTAATGCATTTGTTGTAACTGGCATGCAGTTTTTTTGGCGGCATTAGAGTATTCTAGTTACCTCAATGCAGCCATGTCTCAACTCGAATTCCTGTTAGGAAAAGCAGTCTCAACAAAATCATCCTTGAATGCAGGGATTTGTTAACTACAATTCAGCTTAGTTTTATTCTGTTGACGTTTTTTGCGGGTATTTTCTTGGAAGCGTAAATATTAAAATACCTCTCTGGCGCAGGTTGTTTAGGTAATTGTATCCTAGATGGCCCGAACGCAGATACACTCTGTAATCAGGGTATATCTGAACATTAGACTTATTTAAGAACACAATATAACTGCAATTTTGCATCAAATCATATCCTATTTGCAAAAAGTTTCATTAGTAGGGTTGTAATTGCCAAAGAGAAGGACCATTGAATAAGTATATTACCTCTTTTAGCGGTCTTACGTTTTCTAAATGAATAGAGGTTTTGCATGGCAGCCATGTTGCATGGTAGGAACAATAAAAATTGTTGTATAAGAAAGAAAAATTTTTTCCATAGGAAAAATAATCTATTGTTGCTGCCATGCAACATGGCTGCTGAGCAAAATCTCTATTGAAAATATAATTATTTCATATTCTGCAGTCTTCATTACTCAGATCATTCAAGGGCTTATGAGGAATAACAGTTCTGATACCCAAAAGTCCAATTGACGAGATCAACATCGTTTTTAATTTACTTCAGTTTACCGATGCTTAATGTAGAATTTTAGGAATATAACATGGGGCTGCAGCTATTGATTATTTACATTGTATAACTATATTTGTGTCTCAGGCTGTTGCATTTTCCACCAGCCTTGATGACAAAGTATGACATTTCTTTCCAAAAAGACTTAAGAAACGTATAATGCACGATCCTCGCTGTAGAGAGCGCTATTTATGCAATAGCAAAAATCAGACCTAAAAAAAAATCAGGCCTGTACGGGACTCGAACCACTGACCTCTGCGATACTAGTGCAGCGCTCTACTACTTGAGCTAAGAAGCCAACTGGGAGCAGGCCGTTAAGTTGATTCGTAATAAACCCGTGATGATAAATCTGGTGATAAAGACTTAAGAAAATGCTGATTATGGGCAGTCGACGAAATTATATTTTTCATTCATATCAAACGTCATTCCACACCGACAGCAAACAGGACCAAAGAATTAGACTCAATGGATGAGCCAACCGTTGAGTTCTTGCTTAGTAAATCATACGAGGGGAAAGCCCTACCCTTCCATTTTTGAACTTTTAAGGGGAGCTCAAGGGGAGAGCTACCCACAATCTTATGAGCTATAGACATGTTGAAGACTTGGCGTATGCATGCTCCTCAGAGACATTATTTGATGTTTTTTAGGAGACGCTTTATCTTTAGAAGTAGTTTTTTGTTTTGTGAAGTTTTGTTTTTTTTTGTTTTTTTTTTTGTGACGTTTTGTTAAAACTGGTTGCGATTGCCGGTGATGAAGTTTTAAAACAGAATAATAGACTAAAGGTTTTATTAGCTATCTACAGGTAGGAGTCGTAGAGGAAAGTACTACATCTTACAATCCATACTAATCTCATCAGTGAAAAGGTCCTCCATCTGAAAGAAAAAAGACGTAGGGGGAGCTATTGACACCACTCGAGGATCACTTCATTTAAAAATGAAACTTATTTCGTTGCAGCAATTTAAGCAGCAATCACATTTATCAAAACATTGCTTATGAAGGAAGTAGTAAAGTCGTATGTTGACTAATAAAGATCGTTTTTACTAATTCTTTTCGATAAGTGACTAGAGCGGCAACGGAGAGGTGTTTTGATTTCACCGTATCTAGTTACACAGATACAGCCCCACGATACCTTTAAGAAGAACCTATATTTGTGGTATCAATCAAGCATACCATTGTTCTTGTTTATTAGCACCTATGTAGCGTTGAATCAAAAGCGAACACCTGTATCACATATCGAAATAACGGTAAGCTTCAGTATTTCAAACATCAACAAGTAAGTTCACGACAAATATATCAAATAAGTCTTCACATGGAAACAATAACTCCATGTATAATTCTCCTTCGAAATGCCAAATTCAAACGGTAACCTCAGCGATAAGGTCTTTAAAGGTATTGAATAATTATAAGGAATCACCTTTGCCAATTAAAAATGTAAATCAAAAACCTAAGTTAATTTAGAGCAAAAATACACTTTTTTACTACGCCTACAGATATGTAAACAAAACCCAAACCCTTTTGCAGTTTTCTTGATGATTCATTACTTAATTTTAGCAGCTAAGGATCACATGAATTTTCAAACTGTACAGTTGCATCCTTACACAATAAAAGTTCGCATTTTATTTATAACTTTTAACGGGTAAAAGTACTGCTATTGAAAACAGGGGATTGAAATTGCTTATTGCATATAAACGTCAACTTCCTCTGCATGCTGATATTTTTTCTAGAAAAATCGATCCGTCTTATATTTTCTCGTTTTCGAAAATATCGTATTAAATTTTTATAGGCGCAATACCTTCATACAGCTGTCTCCTCGGGACCAATCAGACTTTTATTGAAAAATCGAAACCTGTATATTCGAGCATTTCACGTAATTAAGTCGTAACGTACGTAAAGAAAAAGCGATGGATATCAAACTTTCTGTATATCTTTGTCATGTAAGCCCATTCGATAGTTCGTTTTCTACTAGGTTGGCGAGCTCGTATACTAATTCATTCGTTTTGATTTTTCAGATTGTTTTTCCTCTTGTAGTGATAACAGTTATTCGAGGCTCTGGGAAAGGTATGTATTTACAGTGATTCGATTCGCATATCACATAATAGCAATGAACATAAATATATGAAAGATATTTGATGATGATATTCCTCGTCAAATTAGAACCCAACGCTCAACTAGGATGCATCGTCGGGGTAGGGGCATTCTCAGAATTTTCTGTCTTACAGAAGAGGAAAGCCTATTGTGTGTGTAATATTATTCGACTAAATCTTTGCAATATTGATCGAGAACTGGCTCTTTATACCCTTATCTAGTTTCTCTTTAAATGTCTTTCGTCTTTTTGCCACGTATTTTTCCGCGTTAGTGACAATGAAGCCATCAAAGAGGCCGTCCCGCACAGATAGAAGGCCGCCTATGTTATAATTAACAGTTATTCGCCGAAGGCGAGGTGAATATCGTCGAATAATCCCCGAGACGAAGTCGAGGGGATTATTCGACAATATTCACCGAATCTGAGGCGAATATATAATTGTTTTAGTATAATTTCAGAGCTGAACAACAGAAATTTCTAAAATCATAACATTTTAGTAACATTTATGAACATTTTATTTTACGATTTTAGATAAACTGCGTGGAGCGGTTTATATAGCGTCAGATAAGGAACCGCTCGACTAATCAGATTGCAGGAAACTCTTTGTTCAGCTCTGAAATTATACTAATCAATTTTAAAAGTGACCATCCTCTTGCAGTTATATGAAATTCAGAGATACATTTCTCCAAAATTTTACCTTGGCATCCTCTCTTCTCAACATATATTTTGAAACACTGTTTTTTTATTCAACGCGGAGCGTGACTTATTTATCTATGGAGGCGTAGCGCTTCTCCTCCCATGAATCCTTTCTTTGCAGGTGCACCTGGCGAATGACTCGAATAAAAAATTCAAGTATCCGGAGGTTTATGTCTCTTTGTAATATTTGGTATTTTAAAGTTGACTTCTTGTTAAACCTATCGCTTTCACTTTCACTTTTGAGTCCAAGAATATCATTTCTCAGCCTGACATTTCAGCCGTGAATAGTGATCGTAATAGCTTCTGTGGTGCATCGGCGTCAATCCCAGAGTTCCTAGCGGCGCGCTAACGGCTATTTTTTTCTTTAACTACTTTTTTTATTTGTTTGTTTCTTTTTGTTTTTGTTGTTGTGTTTTCTTTTTTACTCGTGCGACGGACCTCGCCGGAAAGGCGGAAATGTTCGTAATCTATGACTGTATCGTGGTACAATGTACAAGGTAAATGTTTTACTTTATATGCAGTGTACATTTTAATCAAATTTGAATACAGCATAGAGAAGCCGAGTGAAAAAAAAGACAATACATCTCTAAATTACTGTATAAATCGGAACGTAACGTAACGTAATATGAAAAATATAAGAAAGGAATGCAGCGGGGAGAGGTCCAGTAACTGCGAACAGTACAGATTTTTTTTTTAAGAGAACAATGTCGGGCTACTGGTAGAAATAACCTCATGCGATTTAAAAAGGAGTTAGGAAGCAACACTTTGTGAAAACCAGCGGAACTTGAAGTGAACTGACACGTTTTGTGTAATGTAAAAGAAAGGAAACAGTTCAAATGGCTGCTTCAAAATAAATCTAAGGTTTTGGACAGCAGTGTTTTGACTTGTCACGTATTGACAGACATGGTTCGAGTTATCGAGGGTAAAATTATATAGAAAATGTCCTGAAGGGAAACGAAACTTGGTTCGAGTTAGCGGGAGTTTCGAGTTATCGAGGGTTCAAGTTACCGAGGGTAAAATTACAGTTAATGTATGACGGAAATCCATGGGAAATCGATTTTGGTTCGAGTTAGCGCGAGGTTCGAGTTATCGGGAGTCGACTGTACCTCTTTGAAACTAGAGGTTCGGTTGTGCCCTGGTGTGCTTTGGGTGATAATAGCTTTTTTCAATTTTTGCCATGTAAACATTGGCAAAAGCTTCTGCCGTCGTGGTATTCTTTGCCATTTCGTGGTTTCTGAGAAAGAGTATAAAAATCTCGGATAAAAACCACAAAAAGGGCATGCAAATCACACTGGCTGAGCATGCATGGCCCTTTAATTACTGTAAGTAGCAATGTTTGCTTGGTTCTATGGCATATTACTAAACTATAATCTGCAAAATACTACACTAGCTCATTAATGACTTTTCTTGCAGCCGCCAATATCCCAGAAGCCAAAGCCATTTTTCCTCTGAACAGTTTCTTTGGAACAAGGGAGATCACTAATAAACAACCTCCAGGCATTCCTGGAGAGGTGTCTTTAGCAACCGGTCCAAATGGTGACACAGGTGGCTCTTACCAATTTTTTGGGCGAGTAAATAGCTACATCGAGTTCCCAAACGATGGAGGATTAGACTTGAGCAACTCAATCACACTGTTATGTTGGCTGTATCCTGAAAATATACACGACGGGCCTATATTCAATTACAAAGTTAGTGGTGAATGGGGCATTCACTTTTGGATGGTCCGGCATGGATCCCTCTTCGTTCGCTTCATTAACAGACAATATTTACTACATTTAAATTCATCTAGACCGTTAGCAACCAATAAGCCTCTGGCAACGCACCAATGGCATTATGTTGGTGCTTCTTACGACTACACAACTGGAATGGCAAGTATATGGCTTAACGGAGTGAGAGTAGCACAAGAGAAAATTGGGGCTGGCATAACGCTGGGTACACAGGATAACGTCAGAGTTGGTGCCAAAGCAGACCACCCCTATTATTTAACTGCAAGAATTGCTGCCATGCAGTTTTACGACGTAGCCTTAACAGCAGAGCAAATTGTTAAAGTAAAATATTTTGGCCTAGGTAACTATGAAGAATTACTTATACTGAGGAAAGCTGCCTATAAATAGCATTTCCTTATACTTGTATGTATTCAGTGTATTCTAACTAGTGGGTTGGTTTTCCTACGAACCCGTTACTGACGAATTATTCATTAATTCCTTATAAAGCTCCACACATACCTGCATGTATACAAAGGCATCTGTAATGGTTAAATTTACTTGTAATTTCTATTTTGTCTACTCACATATTTCATGCAAACATTTTGGTGTGTATCAAATTTCCCTAACAAGATTTAAATCTGCACGAGCTTGCTGTCAGAATTCATGGCCTTGAATTCTAATTTTTCTCAGATGAAGACGAATGTCAGGACCAGAATCACAACTGCGACGTTAATGCTCAGTGTAACAATACTTTTGGCTCATTTAACTGTACTTGTCTCAATGGCTACTCAGGGGATGGTGTGATCTGTTCGGGTACGTGCTGTTAATTAACACCCGTATAACCACCCGGAAAATAAAGCTGTGCGACTATGCGTTTTGTGCTTTAGACCATCTGTCAGATTGCATGTCCACATGATACAAGACAAGAATTCGGATATCTCAGGTTCAGTTGGTTAAGTGTTACTTTGCTTTCTCTACACTTTCTGCAATAGATCATAGCTCCAAGGAAAGCTTGGCAAAGTTCTGTAGTTTGAGACGTGTGATTTTTTCACCCTCTTCATACTAATCCTGTTTGATGATATAAGATAGTATAATTATCTCCAGAAAAAAATGGGTTCAAAACAGTACAGCTCACGGTCGCGGGCATGAAACATGACTAAACAATTACGCGTGCGTCTATATGACAGATTTTAGTTATAAAACTTCAATTAAACTACACCAACAAGCGTAGCTGGAGAAAAATTACATATTCCAGTCTTTAAAACTTATGAGAGAAAACAGACGACTAAGAATGTCATAAAAAACACATTTCAGTAAGAAAGAGATATCCGCTGTGTAGGACTTCAAGCTGTGCTGGTTTTTTTGCTTTGCAATGGGAAAATTTGCTTTGATTTTCTTTCATCAACGCAACAAGAAAGCTTCGATAACAAAGCAATCGCTTCTCGATTTTAATTAGCTGCCTTCATCGTTCGATTGTTTGATTCTCACTTTTGATTGGTCTAGTTCAGCGGGACAAGGTGATGATAATAATGATTCTAGCCACGATACCTTAAATTCTAGTTTAAGTCCTCATTATAAAAACTACTGAGAAAACTTGAACAAAAAATTGTTCTTTTAATCTTGTTAGGCTATCGGCATCAACAAAAATCCAGCGCTTACTATTACTAGCTCGAAAAGTCTGCACAAAAAATACTTCTGGGAATTTGGCTAATAATACCTAGCTTTGCTTGTCTTAGCCCATACTCATCTATTCTTCTATCGTGTAGATATTGACGAATGTACCGCAAATGTGCACAACTGCGACCCATTGGCTGTTTGTAACAACACAGTTGGATCTTTTAACTGTACATGCATTTCAGGGTATGAAGGAAATGGCACAACTTGTGTAGGTGAGAAATGTCTCCATATTCTGGTAAAATACTTGGGATTTGCCACTTATTCATTAAGGCATTGTACTGTTAGCTTCAACAGCACACATTCCTGCTGTTTGATGGCAATTGGAGGTGAGCTCTGTTCCTGAAGCTTAACGGAATAAAACTCCCAGAAAGTAATGCTATTTCTCTGATTCTACAGAAATCGATGAATGTGCCATTTTGACTCATAACTGCCATGGGGTTGCTCACTGTTTTAACAATCCTGGATCCTTCATCTGTGAGTGCCGAAAAAACTACGTTGGTGATGGGATATTATGTGAGCCCGTCGGTAAGTCTTATGTCAAGTTTCATTTGAAACATTTTTATAATGGTAAAGGATTTTGGTCCGAAATCATACGAGTAATTTCAAAATGAAATAAGCGCACAGCTCGAGTTTGATTTGAAATCACAAGTATGATTTCAGACCAAAAATTGCACGACATCAAGTTCAATTATCATTTAATTCAGTCGCTCATATACAGAACATTTAAGTGTGTACAAATAGTTTATTGATTCAGTACTGAGTTGGTTTGAAAAAAGTTGCAAACTTTGTCTTGCATTTTACTTTTCTATTATTGTTTTCTTTAAACAAGCCTATAATCTAATGAGTTGCTGTGTTAAGATAAAGGTTTCTCGTTGACTGGGAAAAGACTGCATTTCGAGAAAATCGTGACGCAATTCGTGAATAAATAGCACTATTGAGAGCCAATCAGATTGCAAAGATAACCGGTGATTTCAAAATTTATGTAATAAGGATGAAAACTTACTACTAATTTTCGTTTTTGGCCTTTTTACCCTTACACAAGTAGATCGAGGGAACAAGAGAAATTTAGAATTCATCGTTATGAAGTGGCAAGTTTTTTGCTACTTCCTGGTCTTAACACAAATACGAATTCAAAAGGTCTTACACCCAAGTTAGAGGATGGAATGGTTTACGTAAGTGTTGTTAATTAAATCGCCCTTAGGGGATTTCTCAGTAACCATTAGAAACATTTCAAAAGACAAGTATCGAGCCACACCTGTGCAGCGTTCAGTCAAAAGTGTCCAAGAAGCCCTGATACAAGGTCTGAATAACGATTTAACTCAACTAAAAAGCACTTTTGAATGGAGTGTGATTAGCGAAATGGAGCTAGCTGCCTCGGAGTCTGCATTAGGAACAATAGTTAGTCGCGGAACGACGTGGTGGACAATAAACAGACGATCCATACCAGCCGGCATCTATCAAGTCACATTCAATGCTACACTCACTTTCGGGGACCAAGAATCTCCACAGACACTCAATGCCTTTGATTATGGCTTTATCGAGGTTATTGCAGCTCCAGTGCGAGCCATTATCGATGGAGGGAGCAGTGTACGATGGGGATCCAAACATATTGTAACTGTGGATGGTTCCTTGAGTTATGATGCTGATATTGGCCCTGGAATACACACTGGGCTCAATTTTACTTGGACCTGTCGCACCGACTCCTATACAAACAACACTTGTTTCGGTTCGTTTAACGGCGAAGGAAACTTAAACTCCAGCCTCATTTCTATTGATCCAAGTAAACTTGAAATTGATAAGATTTATTCCCTTCGGTTGACTGTGTGTTAGGATGCGAGAAGTTCTTTCACGGAGATATCCTTTGTTGTAGCTGCTGGTGAAGTACCGCATGTGACGCTCAGGTAATAGTCTTTTAGCATCGACGGCCAGTAGGGAAAGTAATATGATTTTTAACAAATCAGGAAAGAATAACAATCAGAAAGGTGTGCATTCAAAATAAAAATTTTTTTACCTCTTCTAAATCTTGAAAGCCTCCCTGCAACGAATGTAAAATAACTGGGCCGAGTGACTCTGAGGAAGAGATACAGGGTAAAGATGAAATTCCGTATCAAAGTAGAAACCTATAGACTATTGAAATTTAAAGCATAATTTTCAAATCAACCCTTGTCCGACATATAATCAAGCGTAGAACTTAAATAGGTTCGTCAAACTAAAATAAAACTATTCTGCAATTAAACATTACCAGCTATCTTCACTCATGACGGGTAGGCTGGTGGAGTTGGAGGTTAAATCATCATGCAACTGGAACACTTTTTTTTACATGAGTTCAAATTTGAAATTAAAGGATTTCTGTTTTATTCAATTCTAAGGTTCCGTGTTAATTGCAACTTATATTACCGTTTCTGCATTTTTTTGGCCTTTGTTCGTTTTCTTTCCTTTTTTTAGATGCTTTGTAGATTGTCGTGCAATAGTGTCTGCTTCAAACAAGCTCCGAGTGACATCCGAATGTCTTAATTCTCCTTGTAATGGATCAGTTTACGAATGGCGCCTGTCGAAACTCAATGGCTCAGGCAATTGGGAAAATATAATCATTTTACCCAACATGACTTCAACTGCTGTGAATTCCACTAACATGATCATCAAGAAAAATTCATTGCAATCCAAATCTAAATATAATCTAACGTTAATTGTGACATCCCCAGGGGGGGCCTACGGTTCGTCAGTGCTCCTCTTTGAAACTGCTGGAGAGCCGCACAGTGGATACTGCGCGCCTTCTGTAAATGAGGGCGTCTCACTGGAGACTGAGTTTACCTTTAGGTGCTTCGATTGGCAGGATGTGAGCTTACCACTGACCTATGAGTTTTTCCTCGGAGAGGAGCCAATATCCTATGGCACGTCACCCTCGTCTGTGTCAACAGTATTACCCCCAGGATCGCCGAACAAAGATTTCCAGCAGCAAGTCACTATTGTTATTAAGAATGTGGTTGGAGTATGTGTTGTACAGAAATTACTCATCAAGGTACTGCAATCAATAATACTAGAGAGAATATATCGAGATAGGCAATATTTATTTGACACATGATTTTTTCATTTTCCAAATTAATTTATAAACTGTGCAAAGACATGTTTTTAGAAACAGTCAATATTTTGATTTTTCTGACAAAAGCTCACTTAATCCTTTCAGGTAAGGCCATCATCTAGCCTTGACCCGTGTGTTTCATCACCAGAAGAAGTTGCAATCAAGTTAAAAGGTTTTGTTGTCGTGGAAGGTAACAAGCTTGATAAGTTTCTCAACAAAGGTGAACTCAGCCAAGCTGTTCAACTTGGTATATCTGTTCTCAAGTCTGCCAATGAAGAAGCTGGATGTGGGAAAGCGTTGAGACCCGAAGATAAAGTATTGGTATGCCGAAAAAAAAAAATCTTAAAATGTAGTGTAATAATACGATAACTTGCTGCATATCATAACAATGCATAACTTTTTTCAAATCATTGCAATCGCTCATTCGAAGCACATCAATTCTCTCTGTTATTAGATTATCAAAACATTGATAAAGAAGTTTACAGCCATAACACCCGAGAATCTTGAAATGTCTCGCTTGGTGATGTCGGTCGTAAGTATGGCCATGGGAACAGAGGCAGAACAAAAATGCGACGGCTGCAGTGATGGTGACCATAGAAGCAACAATGACAATATGGTACGCCATACGTTTTTCTTTTCAATTTTTATTCTTTTTTTTATCCCAGTTACAATGGAAGGACGATCTACAGCTAAGGAGATCAGAAATAATTTTACTAATTTTGATTTGATAGTTTGAAGACATACTTGTTATCTTTTCTTTAGAAATTAACGATGCAATTGACTGGTAAAACGGCTAATATTATAACCTCCACCCTTAACGATCCGGAGGAGCCTTTTACACCTATTTTGGAACAAACGGCTAAAAGTCTTACAGGCTGTCTCACGAATGTTCTGAAGTCTGCTGCAGGCTCAAGTCAAGATGACAAAGAGTCCACAGTTACCCCACCATCTCCAGAGGTAAAGATCACAGTTATAGTTACCTATACTCGCTTTAATTAGACTTTCAATTGCAACAAACAAGGAATGCTTTAAGCACCTTGTATGGCGAAGCAATACAGACAGTTTTCAGTTTCAGCATTTAGAATAACTTTAGTGTTTCAGGCATCGACCTCATTTGACGTTTTACTTTTTAGTTCGTGAAAAAGGCCTCCGAAAAGCTGAGCAACATCAGTGATGCATTTTTTGGCCGTTTGGTTCCATCAGAAGCTCTGGTCCTAGAAACGCCCAGCTTGGTAATATCTCTGAAAAAGGTCGCAGCTCATGATGCAAAAGGACTCAGCATGGAAGATGGACCAAGTACATTCAAGCTCCCGAGCAGCTTTGGAAATGTAGATGGTGGAGATATAAATGCAAAGGTGACACCAAAAATGCAATTGTTATCATTACTCATTGAGAAATACCTCGCTGCCTAAAATTATAATTAAATTTTCTTGTCTCAGGTAGTAAGATGCCATTCCAATGTTCAAGGACAGATTTCATTAAGACATTCCTGCCTTCTGTTCGCCACTGGCTTTGTAATCAGCGCCTGCGTGTATCTTACTCATATTGCAAAGTGCTTAACCCTGCGGTAATTGATACAATTTAACATTCGTTGAATAGAAATAGTAGGCTGACATCAGATGTTCTGTTCTTTTTCAGATGCAAGCTGTTGATTTTAACCCCTTCACCTGGAGCAATAGCAGCAAGAATATTAGATCAAGTGTCACGAGTCTTGAGCTTAAAAGTAACAGCGCGAAAAAGATAAATGTGTCAAAACTTGATGATGACATCGAGATCGTCATTCCGATTTCCATTCCACCTCATAACAATAGCAACGGGACGCAGCATTATTTCCTCAAGCCTAACCGAATATCTTTCCGAAGTTATTACGCAGACCTTGCTAATGTTCCTGTCTCTATGATGTTTGGTATGACCACACCAGGAATTCAAATTAAGCTGTTCATAAAATTTGGAAAAAGGCCATCCATGATAGACTTCGACCACAACTTTACATTAGTATTTATGTCTACATGTGACAACCAAACAAATCTCAATAGAACCTGCCTCATCGCAGAAAATTCAGTTGTAGTCATGCCTTCTAAGCCGGGTTTCCTCTATGCGGGCTTGCTGTTTCAAAGCTCTGAGAGTGAGAGAAAACATTCTAGGCAAAGAAGAACCTGTTTTGATCATCGACGCGAAAGACGGTCATGTATCGGAGTTAAGGATCCCCCACCCAAGGGAGTCCTAAAAGTTGCAGTTCCAAAATATGACCCAAACTCAGACGTTAACTATACTTTGACCATCACCCAGTCAAGTTGTTTGTATTGGTCAGAGAACACAGAAGAGTGGACAGCGGAAGGTTGCAGGGTAAACGTTAATTATTAACAAATTTTCTGTCGCTAAGTTTGCTTGCAATGAGAGTAGCAATGGATAATTCATTCCAAAATTGTTGGTGAAGAAAAATGATCGATATAGAGATTGTCGATGTTTATGAAATGACAGATATGATGATAAAGCTACAGGTGTAGTCTTCGATGATTGATATTATTATTGCTACTATCACTGTTGTGGTTACCTCTATTGTTATTATCTTCATTTTTTTATTGTTACTAATATTATCATGAATATTTTTAGATAATTTATTTATCTATTCATTCAAAGGTAAGCCAAGATTCAAACACCACGCATCTTGTATGCCTCTGCAATCATTTGACATCTTTCGGAGGAAACTTTATCCAAGTACTGAATCCCATTGACTTTGACAAAGTTTTCACTGAGTTCTTAAACCTCGCTGAAAGTGGCAATATCTCAGTACTTGTGACAATTTCCGGCTGTTTCCTTATGTACTTCGTTATCTTGATTCTTGCAAGGAGGGCTGACAAGAGAGATGAAGACAAGGTAAGTTTATGGTTTTTATTGCATCCAAAGGATTTCTTTCATATGTAGCTTGTTTTCATTTTAAGATTGTTACTCCACATGAGAACCTCTTAAACCTTCAGACGAGTATTTTAAATTGCTTTCACCGCAGAATCGAATGTATTGTTATTTTCAGATTCTCCCTCCTAAAGTGATACCACTTGCTGAGGAAGGAGCGTATTACTACGATATGGTTATAAGCACCGGCATTTGGAAACATTCTGCAACAACCGCCAGCGTAAGCATTAGCATCAAGGGCAAAAATAATGAGCAGAGTCAGATTCTGTTGCGAGATAAAGGGGACACTAGGAAGTTGTTTGGACGAGGGAGTATCAATGGCTTTGTTCTCGTAGTGGCAGAATCATTTGGTACATTAAAAGAGATTACTTTGGAGCACGATAATTTTGGAAAAAGTCCGTCTTGGTTTGTGGAGACGGTAATGATCAGAGACCGACAGACAGAGGAAAGGTGGGTGTTCCCCTTAAATAGATGGCTTGCATTAGAAAAAAATGACGGACAGATAGAGGTTACAGTGGACAGCAGAACACCTACTGCCTTCTCTGATCAGATTCGTTCTCGCTTTGCGCGGAAAATTGCCGACAGTCACCTGTGGATGTCAGTGTTTGGAAAAGCATGTAGCAGTACCTTTACACGTGTGCAGAGAGCTTCATGCTGCCTTGCAGTTCTGTTTAGTGCAATGATAGCTAATGCCATGTTCTATAACATTGGTGGTGAATCTGACGGTGCTATACAGGTCGGGCCATTTAAGTTTTCTTGGAAACAGATAGTCATTGGGGCACAAAGTGGCATAATTATTGCTCCTATAAACATTATTATTGCCTTCCTCTTTAAGTCTAGCAGACCAAGAAAGAAAAGAAGCGAGAAATACCAAGTGATAGACGAGGCCCAGCGACTTTTGGATGAGATAACAGACACCGGTTGTATGCTTCCTCATTTCTTTGTCTATATAGGCTGGTTTCTCTGCTTCTGTACAACCATGACAGCAGCAACGTTTACGCTGTTTTACAGTCTAATGTGGGGAAAGGAAACCTCTCAGCAGTGGCTTGCATCTATTTTAATTTCCAATGGACAAGATATTTTTGTTGTACAGCCAACGAAGGTCATGGTGATAGTGATAGTTATTTCCTTTCTCTTGACCAGAAAGAACAAAGGCAAATGCGAAAAAGAACAAGAAACTGTTATCGATTCGCAGGCAGTTGAGATAGATTTTTTGAGTGATGATCCCAAACAGCGCTTTAAGAAATATCAACGGGAAAAAATGAGGGAGAGATCCAAAAAAGAAGCTCAGTTAACAAGCATGACCAGAGACATTATTCTGCATTTAATATTTGTTTTTCTCCTGGCTATCGTATCTTATGGAAACAAGAATGGAAATCGTTTTCTGATGACAACTGAGATGAGAAATCGAATAACTAAGTTTAATCTGGTAAGATTATGGTTTCAGCTGAATAAAAACCCTCTCTTTTCTCGAAGCAAAATGAGCCCATCTTGCCCGTTCAGGATTGTCCGCTTTGATCTCGCGCAAGAAAAAAAGTTTGTAGCTTACGTACAATGTTGGCGAGGGAGTCTCAAAAAGCGGCTGAAGAGAGTCAAACAGGAGAAAAAACGATCCTCGCGGGTTAATTGTAGTACAAACACAGTTACCTTCCTTTCGGATGTCGAAATGAAAAAGGCATTCTTGATTTTCATCGTATCTTTTTGCAGAGTAAATGAATTCTTTGATTGCTTAAGCTTGTTGGGAAAAGATGGCTGGTCATTAGTCTTGTTCTTTTTTCGCATTTAGGCTTCCTGTCAGTCACTAAAAATGCGTCAAAAGAACTCGGCTAATATCCAGTAATCCTGGCCTCACGTCTAATCAGTTAGGCATATCTTAAATTGTTCTTTCTTGGGGATCACAAAGTTGGTCCTCTCGACGGGTCCGTAGATCTTAATATCTACACTTTGTATCTTTTTTATTCTCCACTCTAGGTAACGGATGCACATAAATTAGAAGCATGGTTGAAGAACGAATTTATATCAAACATTTACAATCAGGCGTGGTATAATGGACTTGAAGAGAAAAACGATGTGTACATCGCGAATAAGATGTCGATATTGGTGGGAATGCCTTGGTTGAGACAGCTAAGAATTAAAAAAAGCAAACTTAGATGACAATAAATTTTTCTCGTATACCAACAGTTTTTCACAGGGTATTTTTCGTACAATGAGGACAGGCAAATGGAACTTCTAAATCAGTGGACAAAGTCCCTAATACACATTTGAAAATTGCTTCTGAATTTTTTTACTTAGTTTGAAAGAGGAAAACATCATACTGATCTGATCAATTGAAATAAGTGTAAATACATGTCTAGTGATACGAAAATATTTTATCTTCTCCAAAATAGGGTACTACGCATTAAGACTCATACACATGTTTATAATGCATTTTAATTTGCTACTTACGACTGGACTCAAAGAAAATTTTAAAACCCAACTTTCAGCCCGATATTAAGAAACTTCACTAGCGTTTTTTTTAATTTTTTTTGTTTGTTTGTTTGTTTGTTTGTTTTGTTTAGCTTTGTTTATGTTTTTTTCGGCATATTTTTCTTTCTCTGTTTCAGTTTATTACCATTTATCATGACCACTAATAATTAATTCCTCTCTTTCCTTTTCGCTTAAAGAGTCCTGCAGAGCGCTCCCGCAAATCATATCAGATTGTTATTACGACTATTCTCCAGAAAATGAGGACACGACTTTGCTAAGCCTTCCAGGTTGGATACCTCTCGCCAGCAATACCTCGTGGCCCAATGCTCTCCAAATTTGCCCTAAGTCTTTGCGATATCAACCAGCAGCAGAGCTTCGCAACGATCCCATCTTAGCGTCGTACAACTCGTATGAAGGGGGCGGTTATGCGGCAGTCATGGGATATGATGAAAGCACTGCAAAAGGCGTCCTCGACGAGACTATTGCTAATGGGTGGCTTGATCGCCAAACTAGAGCTGTAATTCTAGAGTTTGCTGTTTTCAATGTCCATACAAACTTGATCAGTATTGCCACATATTTTTACGAGGCCATAGCTACTGGTGCAGCCTACACTTCGAGAAGAATTGTGACAATTGAGTTGTACAGCACTGAGTCGGGAGCTCTGATGTTTTTCCTAATTGGCCAGTTTCTGTTCATGGCAATGGTTCTATTCTACGTCATAGTTATGTTAGTTCATCTTTATCAACAACGCTTAGGATTCTTTAAGTCTGTTTGGAATATGGTCGATTTCTTCATAATTATTTTCTCTGTGGCTTCTGTAGCAATTTACATGATCAGAGCCAAAAGCGTATTGAACACTATCAAAACTATTCAAGCCAATCCTTACGAAATCGTGCATTTTCACACAGCCTTGGATTGGCTTAACCTAGAAAATGCGTCTATAGCAGTCGCTGTGTTCATGGTGACTGTCAAGCTTCTGAATTTAATTCGTTTTAACCCGCACGTAATTTACTTGTTTTCATCTTTTCGGCAATCTATAGGCTATCAACTATCCTATGTGTTCTTCTTTCTGATCGTGTTTAATGCATTTGTTGTAACGGGTATGCAGTTTTTTGGCGGTGCAGTATTAGAGTATTCTAGCTACCTCAATGCAGTCATATCTCAATTCGAATTCCTGTTGGGAAAAGCAGTCCCAATGCATGCTCTTCGAAGTGACAAACCCTTTATTGGTCCGGCGTTTGCGTTATTGTTTTGTCTATCCACAACTATATTCCTCATGAATATGCTTGTTTCTGTCCTCAACGAATCATACGGTGATGCTAAAACAAAAGCAGAGGAAAACGCAGAAGAGCTTGAAATGGCACGTTTTATTGAGGAACGTTTAATGGACATTTTTCAAGAGGGAAGTAATCGGACTGAATTTAGGTTATTTTGCGATGAATCAACATTCGCCAACATGTGCCTATCTGAAGCAGAGCCTTTCTGTTTGAATTCTGAATGTATCCTCCAATGTAGTGAGGAACGAATGCTAAAAGTGGAGAAAAGACTTTTTGTTCTCACTCGACGGACAGAATACATGAAGGCTGATTATTTGAAAGAGGAAAATGACTTAATGGACCTTTTGTTATTAATGGCACATCGTTCGGTGCGTGATTAGGAAAAATAATCAAAAATTCGTCCCTGAATGCAGAGATTTCTTGTCTTACAATTCATCTTCGTTATCAGTTCTGTTGAAATTTTTTTTAGCTATTCTTGGAATTGTAAATATCTAAATACATCTCTAGGGCAGGTTTTTTGTTGGCAATTAAACGTATTTGCACCATGTAATCTGGGTGGATCTTAGTAAGAAATTGTATTATAATTGCAATTTTGTAGCAAAGCCTATCTTATTTGCAAATAGTTTAATCAGAAACGGTGTAATTGCTAGAGTGAAGGACCCTGAAAAAGTTTAACTACCTCTACGAGTTTTAGCTGTAGTACGTCACTGCTTTTTGTAAGTTTAGGGGAATGTACTTCACTGATGAGACCCAGAAGGCCGAAACAGTACTGTCTGCAGTTATATATGTATTTGTATATGTATGTATGTATGTATTTATGTATACGTGTATGTGTGCATGTATGTGTGTATGTATGTATGCGTGTATTGTATGTATATGTGGGTGTGGGTGTGGGTGTGTGCGTGCGTTTGTGCATGTGTGTGTGTGTGTGTGTGTGTGTGTGTGTGTGTATTCATATAATGGTGAGTGTGTGTGTGTCGGCTGCGTTTTCCAGCAGGCTTGTTAACAAAGAAAGACTTACGAAAATGCAATTGATCAATAATTGACGAATTGACATTGGTCATACATACAAACAAACAAACAAAACCAAATAACTAGACCCAAGGTATGAAACATCAGCTCAATTCGTGCCTAGAAAATCGCAATGGAGGAAAGCCCTGCCCTTCCATCCAGGTCAGAGGTCAGTTTAGGGGAGGGGTGGAGGGGCTAGAGGGGACACTGTCTAAGTACTTGATTTTATGAGATTTAAACCTCTTAAAAGAAACACTAGTATTTGTATAGGTAATCGCATGGGGTCGAATAAAATTAAGGATTAATATTACGCGTGTTTTCAGAAGTTGCTGAAATTGCCCGAGTCGCGAAAAAGTCCCAGGGGTGGCCGCTTAATAGAGGTCGGACTGTATCTCCAAACCAGACGCCATTGCTACATAAAATCTTCAGCAACAACTTTTCGATAGCATAGGCTGTTGCTAGGTAACCTGAGTACCAATCATGTGCTAGTAATTTAGCCCTCTTCTCAAGCAAAATTAAGAAAAAATACCCCCTTCATTGACCAATCAGCACTTAGTAAATATGCCCTCCATTTTATTAAAAAGAAAAGAGCCGTAACAGCACTGAGACACGTTTTTCTTTGTAACATCATGATAAAGCGAAATGGGCAAGCGTTTAAAATAAGGGGAAACAGTAAATAGGGAATTTTAATTAAAAATCTAGCTTTTAGGATGTATGAAAATTCCATTTAGTCTTGATGGGATTTTGTCATGTAAGGAAATTTTAGCTTTACAATTGGAAGGGGAAAAACGATGAAGAGTTGATGAATGCATGCTCCACTGAAAAATCCCATTTGAGGAGTCACTTTCATGTTTAGAAGTATATAGGTACACCTTTTTTTTTTTACTGAAGCTTTGTTAAAATTGGTTGCTGTTACTGGTTATCTTAATTCAGTTTTTGAAGAGAATGAAAACGTGACATTAGCTACATGCTTGTAGGAGTCGGGCAACAGAAGAACAAATCCTTTGATTCATCGTCCTAATTTCATTAATAAAAATCAAAAATAGGTATGTAAGCAATCTCGTTCCCAAGGTCTCTCATCTTCCCGCCCCCTGGAGCAAGCGAAGAGAGACCCTGGTTTAGGCTGGTCACTTGTTTATAGAGTAAAAATATCCTTAAGGACGATTTGTTTGTTTGCTCGATTTTCGCCTCATTTCCTTTGTTATCTTCAAATCGACGCTCTCATTGTTCAGGTCGCTATGTTTTAGAGCAGTCTTCAAGTCGCTATATCTTGGAGTTGGTATTGTAACCTTAATTTAAAACCCAAACAAGTCCAGCCTTTAGAGGCGACATATTCGGGCAGAGATGTTAAAGCCGTATTGCCGACGGGATACCGATTTTTCATCTTCTTTCTTCACTCTTCTTCAAGAAGTTAAACAGTCAACGACCTGTACCTTCCATGTCATTTCGTCCAGTTGTTATTGTTGTTTCGCCTTTGAAAGCTTCTATTCAAGATCAAATGAAAGGGAGCACCAATAGCCGTAGGTTTATTTGTGACTAAATTCAACACTGGCACGTCAAATTATGTAAACAAAGGGAAGCGAACAAGTACGCACAATCGCGTGCACATATTTCTCCTCTTCTGAAGGAAATAGGTACTAGAAAAAGAGAGATCGGTTAGACGAGCACAGAAAAAATTGTGTACCAATTTTCCTGGTCATAGACAATGTCTTCGCAAACATATCCGACAGCGGCTGAGTCGATCGAAGGTAGCTCATTTTGAAAGAAATTTCTCACCTTTTGTAAAAATTCTCGCAACTCAGAATCGGCAAAGAAGTATCTGGGACCGTCGAGACGTAACAAAAAGCAAATCTGGCAAAACACTATCGAAGATACAGTTGTTTACCTCTTTTCCAGGCAAAGACCGCATTTGTGTTGGTATTGTTACGAAATTTAGACCGCGACGGCTTCTCTCAGATTCCCTTGCATCATGGCTAAGGCGCGTGACACAGATTGTGATATTTCTGTTCATCGTTTCGCCGTTTCGATAGAACTCTGACTTCCGCTTATCACCGTTTTGAAAGAAACAACATTTTTCAAGCATCTTTCGCAAGGTCTACATAATAGATGTGGAAAAAATTTTTCTTGTCGCAACGGCCGGCCATAAATGTCCTTTGCAGCGGCGAGCTATGCGCGATTTCTTTTGCTCAGATGTTATTCAGGCAAGATACGTCTCCAACTGATTTACAAAGCCTGCAACAATTGATATTTACTGTAGTGGAAGATTCATTGATCCATTTGGGCGTTTGCTGAATATTCTCAGTTGACATTCGGTTCGAAGCGCTTCACGTGTAGTTTGTTTTGATCGCCGATAAGCTACGCTCGCCAGTGAACTAAGTGGAAAGAAATTACCACTCATTTTCCCCACCCTCAAACTGCCAATTTGAAATCTGCTAAAATCTGGAAGACACGTGACCAGCCTAAACCAGGGTCTATCCTCGCTTGCTCCGGGGGGCGGTAAGATGAGAGACCCTGGGAACGAGGTTGGTATGGAAGGGATCGGAGTTATTGACACTACTTACTTGGTCTCATTCCATGGCCTACGACAAAGTGGTAATCCCATTTATCAAACTTTAAAGTCGTGTGTGGGTTAAAAACATCTTTTTTACTGAATCCTTGTCGAAATATATATTTAAGCAGCAACTAAGAAAGGTGCTTTGTTTTCACCGTAGCCAGTACCGGGGGAAAATTGTTATCACATTGACATTTTCAACCCAAAATTACTTTAAATTTTATCTCTGTTGTCCCTGTTAAGTTAAAACATTCGCCCTCTTCCACCTCTCGCCCCCCTCGCCCCCCCCCCCCCCCCTCTTCGCAAGAGAACATTTGTACTGTGATTTCCTGAACCTTTACATACAGTCAGACAACATCGATCGGAAGTATATAAACGATGGTTACGAAATATTTCTGTCTTTAAAATCCCCTGAAGAGTGTGCAATCAGGAAAGAGGCTTGTAAGGATGAAAGCGTAGTCTTTGTATTTTTCTAACTTAACACACCTGTGTGTGTGTGTGTGTGTGTGTTTGTGTGTTTGTGTGTGTGTGTGTGTTTTGGGTGCCAATTAAGCATGCAATGTTAATTGAAACAGTGGCATACCCAAGCGTTACCTTTACAAACTTTAATAATTAAGCTCACGATAAATCTTCGCCTGGAAACAATTTTTTGTAAGGCCATCTCAAAGTAATCAGTGAAGATGCTTAATTCTCCATCGCCGAGTCAAACTCAGTGGTAACCTCACAGATCGATCTGGGAGTTAAGAATATTGAAGACATTATAAGGAATATCCCCTGCAAGTTAAAGATTTTAATTAAAATCCTGTGTAAACCTAAAGCGAACATACAATTTGTAACCATGCCTTCATATTTTCAAGTCCGCTGGATATGTCAACTACACTTAAACCAGATTTTGCGTTTTCCCGATAATTCGCTACCGAATTTTTTAAGTTCAGCCCTTAAGGAATAAAAACTAGTCTAACATTTATAGCTTTTGACAACTAAAAGCGGTCTATTGAAACAGGCTCTTTAAATTGCCTAAATTTTTTTTCTAAACAACAGCCGCCTCCACACAATGATTTTGCTTTAGAAAAATAAGTACTCCATTGTCTAACAATTGAGAGAATCTCGTATTAAATGTTTACAGGTCCAATACCTTCATACAAACGGCCAAATCCACAGGATCATCCCAGACTCTTCGTTGAAAGATTGAGATTCAAACTTTACTTTCTGTAAACGACTCGCATCACAAATTCAAAAACATCGAAAAAAACTTCTCTACTAAAGTTTGCACTATTATATGTATGTCGTAACCGATGCTAGTAGAGAAAACCGATGGATATTAAACTTTATGTGTTCTTCTTGTAAGTCAATCTAATGCTGTATTTTCTACAAAGTTGGCGGGCGCGTATACTAATTAATTCCTATTGAATTTTCAGATTGTTCTATTTCTTGCATCAATAACTTCAGTTAATCGAAGCTCAGGGCAAGGTATGTGTTTACTATAATTCAAATCTCACAAATGAGAATTGAAAGGTACATATAGGAAGAACATAGCGAATCCATTAGATACCTTGTCAAATTAGAAATGATTCCTTAATTAAGAGGCTGTCTCTTAATTGGTACCACGTCTACTGCAGGTACGCGTCACTAGACTACCAAAATACGCAATACTAAAAATTATTCTGTAGATGGCTTTTCTTGCAGCCGCCGATATCCCAGCAGCCAAAGCCATTTTTCCTTTAAATAGTTTCTTTGAAACAAGGGAGATAACTAATAAACAACCTCAAGGCATTCCTGGAGAGGTATCCTTAGCGACCCATGGGGATACAGGTGGCTCTTACCAATTTTTCGAGCAAGCGAACAACTGCATCGAGCATCGAGTTCCCAAATGATGGAAGATTAGACTTGAGCAACTCTATCACGCTGTTAGGTTGGCTGTATCTTGAAAAAACATACGACGGGCCCATATTCAATTACAAAGCCAGTGGTGAATGGGCCGTTCACTTTTGGATAGGCCGGCATGGAAGTCTTTACATTCACTTAAATAACAGACAGTTTTCATCTACATGGTATCTGTTTTGGACCAATCAACCTTTGGAAACGCACCGATGGCATTATGTCGGTAACTCTCACGACTACCGCTACTGGAATGGCAAGTATATGGCCTAACTGAGTGAGAGTAGCACGGACGAATATCGGGGCCGGCATAACGCTGAGTACGCAGGATAGCGTGAGAGTTAGTGTCAAAGCAGACGATCCCCATTATTTTACTGCAAGAGTTGCTGCCATGCAGTTTTATGCCGTAGCCTTAACAGCAGAGCAAATAGTTAAAGTAAAACAACTATGAAGAATGAGTTATGCTTAGAAAATCTATGCGTGCCATTTATTTATACTTGTATGTGTTCAGTGTAGTCAAAGTGGTGGGTTAGTTTTCTTACAAACCTTTTACTGATGATTTATTAATTAATTCCTTATAAAGCTCCACGCATTTCTGCATGTGTAAAAGGCATCTGTAATGGTTGAGTTTACTTTTAATCTTCATTTTGTCTTTCCGCGTATTTCACGTAGACATTTTAAAGCGTATCACAAAGTTTAAATCTTCACGAGCTTGTTGTCAGAATTTGCGGCCTTCAATTCTTATTTTTCTTAGATAAAGACGAATGTCAGGACCAAAATCACAACTGTGACATTAATGCTCAGGGTAACAATACTTTTGGCTCGTTTAACTGCTATTGTCTCGGAGATGGTGTGATCTGTTCGGGTACATACTGCTGATTAACACCTGTGATACCACGCGGAAAATAGAACTGTGCGACTATGCGTTTTGTGATATACCATCTGTCAGATTGTATGTCCACATGATACAAGATAAGAATTTAGCTATCTGAAACACACTATGATTTCACTCTCTCTACATTTTCTGCAACAAATCATAATTTCAAAGGAAGTTGGCAAAGTTCTTTTGTTTGAAACGTGTAATGATTTCACCTTCTTTATATTATTTCTGTTTAATTAGGAAAACAAAATATACATATAATGACCTCTAGATGAATTAAGTTCGTGGTTGCGGAAAGAAAATGTCTGAAAAATTTCACGAGAGTTTAATAGTTAGGTTCCATTTATTTTTCTTCAATGAAAGTAAACTCCAAGCACAGCTGGAGAGGAATTACATATCTGAGTCTTTAAAATATATAAAAGGAAAAGGAAGACTTAGAATGTATTTCCTGAAAAGCAAGTTTCTCTAGGGACGAGCCATCCTTTATGTAGAATGTCAAGCTTTGCTCGTTCTTATACTTTGTAATGGGAGAAATGTGCTTTGGTTTCTTTCCCCAACGCTGCAAGAAGACGGCGCGAATATAGTAATGGTTCTCGATTTTAATTGGCTGCTTTCATCGCTCGATTGCTTGATTTTTACGTTTCATTGGTTTACTTTACCGGGCTGAGGTAATTTAGCCAGCCAAATTCTCCATCTGAACCCAAATATGCGTCCCACTGCCCGACAAAGTGATAATGACAGTAATTCTGACCACCACACCTTTAACTCTTCTTTTATAAGATACGCATCTACTGTAAGTCCCCTGTAGAAGAACTACAAAAACTTGAATAAAAAATACTTTTTTGTAATGTTGTTAGGTTATCAGTATTCACAAAACTTTAACCATTTATCATCAGCATCGTTGCCCTTATATGTCGAGAGTAGTAGCTTGTTTTTGTGTTTAATCGTTTTTCCTTTTTTGCGTAGATATTGATGAATGTACCACAAATGTTGTCAACAACTTTACCGGGTGTGACTAGACCCGGAAAGGTTAGTGCGAACAGAACACAAGGTCCATGCGAAGCACCACCCCTCCCCCCAACTCACCCTGGATAGATACTGCACAAAGATAGACCACAACACCGGGCACTACGTGCCCTACTCTTTTCGAGGAGTGTGTGGGTTCTTTAACGTCCCACAAATTCAAATCACATCTAAGGGCTTGTGAGACGGGACCTCCATTTATCGTCCCTATCCGAGAAGACTAGAACGTCTAACGGTTTGCAGATATTATTACAAAGACAGCACTTTCTACTCAGTTATTTAAAGACCCTGAGTGTTGGTCCGGCCGGATTCGAACTCTCGACCTCCCCCACAACAGTCCGGCGCTATACCAATTGAGCTAACCGGGAGGCGGTTGTGCATAACTGCGACCCATTGGCATTTTGTGGTAACACAATTGGATCTTTTAACTGCACGTGCATTTCAGAGTATGAGGGAAATGGCACTGCTTATGAAGGTGAGGAGTGTCTCCAGGTAATGTCCTCACGACTAGCTATTTATTTTCAAGGCCATGCACTGTTAGCCAAGATGACACATTCCTGCTAGTTGGTAGCAATTAGTGGTGAGCTCTGTTCGCGAAGCTTAAGAATAAATTCCCCTAAAACTGAAGCTCTTTCCTTTGTTTATACAGATGTTGCTGAATGTGCAATTTCTACTCATAACTGTCATGGATTTGCTCACTGCTTCAACAATCTGAGATCCTTCAGTTGTGAGTGTCAGAAAAACTACGTTGGAGATGGGATATCATGTGAGCCCGTTGGTAAGTCTCAATCTGATTTAAGGCCGTTTTCGATGAGAACTTGTCAGTAGTTTTTGTTTTTGGCCTTTTAACCACTGGACAAGTAAATCAAAGGAAAGAGAGGAATTTATAAACGAATTTAAAATTAGGCCAACTTTTGCGAGATTTATTCGCAAGACGAATGCGCCTCCGTTACACCTTTCACGGACAAAACAAAGAACCACTTCTGTTTCATATCAAACTGAATGCCACCGGTTCAGTCTTCTATCGCCGTTCAGAGCTACTTGGAAAATTGTCATAACGCTACTTGCAGACTGCATCTAAGCCAAAAAGTACTTTGTAACGCTATGAGGTCACAGCTCTAAAAGAGTTGAAACAAACTCTGCTTTAAACCTCACCGAAGCAACACAACAACAGTCATCCTGAATAAGACAGAAAAAACAAAAGAGGTCAAAGTGCAACTCAACAACAGAGTTCACTTCAAACATCTCAGAGCACCGATAGTAAAAAACACGTAGGAAAAGGTTAATGAGATCACTGACCAAATGCATCGGGGAAAATTAACACAATGATGGCTTAGAATGGCTTTCACAAACTCCCAATATCCGCCTTCGGATACACAATTAGCCATTGCCAAAAACTACTTTTACTACTCACCCGATCATTTCTTACAAAAAAAGGAAAATGTCTCACGACAAGCAAAAATACCGTTCGAAGGCGATAAAGAGATGCGATCACAAAAGCCACATGGGAAGTCTTTGCCGTTCTGTGTTTATCTTTATTCGCATGGCAAAAATTCATCGTTTGTCGGCGCAAAACTATCCTCAGAAGCTTCAGATGATTTCTGGGACAATTCATCGTCTGAAAAAGTCGACATTTCCCGACTGATAACGAAGCAGTTCTCAAAAAAGTAATATGTGTTATTCTCTGTGCAGTGAACAAAGCGAGTTGTGACAAAGTAAAGCATAAGTTCGCTGAGCCTTTGACGTCATGATGATGTTTTTGCGGGCTCGGCTGGAACATCTTTTCAGCAATGGCGGACGATTTTTTGGACAACTTTGAAGCGGTAAAAATTGGTCATCGAAGGTTTGGTTTGAGTTTTTCATGGCATAAAGGGTCTTAAATTGACCCAATTTAGGCCAAAATATAATGGTCAATTTTCGTCTCAGGGGCACTTTAAGGGTAGGAGACGTTAGTTTCCCACGCACGAGATTACTGTGTGGTGGATGTCCTCCGCTGGGGTGAGATGGGTGGGTTTACTGGGCCCGCAGTAATTGGCGTAAGCTGTTGCGGTGTCTCTGCCTGTCTGCGAATCTAGTAAATTAAATTAAATTAAATGCTTTTGATTATGGTTTCATCGAGGTTATAGCAGCGCCAGTGCGAGCCATCATCGATGGAGGAAGCAGTGTACCATAGGGATCCAAAAACATTATAATTGTGGATGGATCCTTGAGTTACAATGCTGATATTGGTCCTGGAATACACAATGGACTCAATTTTACTTGGACCTGTCGCACTGACTCTTACACTGACAACACTCATTTCGGTCCGTTTCACGGCAAGAGAAACTTATAACTCCACTCACGATTCTATTGATCCAAGTAAACTTGAAATTGATCAGATTTACTTCCTACGGCTAAATGTGTCTAAGAATGTGAGAAGTTCTTTCACTGAAATACCGTTTGTGATAGCTGCTGGAGAAGCCCGCAGGTGACACTCAGGTAAGTTTTCTTTTAAGCATTAACAATCAATGTTTAATGATGTGCTTTTGAAAGAAGGAAGAAAGGATGTTCCTCAGAAAGTTATATATTAAGAATAAAGGATTTTGTTCATGTACACAAAGCTTCCGTGCAACAAATGCAAAATAACCGGACCGAGATCCAAGGTGAACAAACAATTCCGAATCAAAGTAGAAACCTATGGTACCTATTCACATTTAAATCATATATACATACAGCAGAGCAAATTGATAGAGTAAAATATTTTGGCCTAGGTAACTATGAAGAATTAGTTATAATAAGGAAAGCTTCCGATGGCATTTACTTCTACTTGTATGTGTTCAGTGTATTCGAACTGGTGGGTTAGTTTTCCTACGAACCTGTTACTGATGATTTATCCATTAATTCAAGTATACAAAGGCATCTGTAATGGTTAAGCTTAGCTGCTATTTCTATTTCGTCACTTAAATATTTCATGCAAAAATTTTAGTGTGAATCAAATTTCGATAACAGAATTTAAATCTGCACGAGCTTGTTGTCAGAATTCATGGCCTTGAATTCTAATTTTCTCAGATGAAGACAAATGTTAGGACCAGAATCACAACTGCAACGTTAATGCTCAGTGTAACAATACTTTTGGCTCATTTAACTGCACTTGCCTCTATGGCTAGTCAGGAGATGGTGTGATCTGTTCGGGTACGTACTGTTAAATAACACCTGTCTTACCACGCGGAAAATAAAGCTGTGCGACTATGCGTTTTGTGCATCAGACCATCAGTCAGATTGTATGTCCACATGATACAAGACAGGAATTTGGATATCTCTGGTTCAGTTGGTAAATTTTTACGTTGCTTTTTCTACATTTTCTACATTACATCATAACACATTTGCCTGCTGTTTCCTTATGTACCTCGTTATCTTGAGTTTTGCAAGGAGGGCTGACAAGCGAGATGAAGACAAGGTACGTTTATGATTTTTATTGCTTCCAAAGGATTTCTTTCATATTTCGCATGTTTTCATTTTGAGATTGCTATTCCACCTGAGAATTGACAACCTCTTAAACCCTCAGTCAAGTATTTTGCATTGCTCTCACCGCAGAATCGGATGTATTATTGTTTTCAGATTTGTTCTCCTCAAGTGATACCACTTGATGAGGAAGGAGCGTATTGCTACGATATGGTTATAAGCACCGGCGTTTGGAAACATTCTGCAACAACCGCCAGCATAAGCATTAGCATCAAGGGCGAAAATAATGAGCAGAGACAAATTCTATTGGGAGAGAAAAAGGACACGAGTAAGTTGTTTGGACGAGGGAGTATCAATGGCTTTGTTCTCGTAATGGCAGAATCATTTAGTACATTAAAAGAGATTACTTTGGAGCACGATAATTTTGGAAAAAATCCGTTTTGGTTTGTGTAGGAGGTAATGGTCAAAGATTGACAGACAGAGGAAAGGTGGGTGTTCCCCTTAAATAGATAACTTGCATTAGAAAAAGATGACGGACAGATAAAGGTTACTGTGGACAGCAAAATACCTACTGCCTTCTCTGATCAGATTCGTTCACGCTTTGCGCGAAAAACTGTCGACAGTCACTTGTGGATGTCAGTGTTTGGAAAAGAGTGTAGTAGTACCTTCACACGTGTGCAAAGAGCCTCATGATGCCTTTTAGTTCTCTTTAGTGCAATAATAGCTAATGCCATGTTCTATAACATTGGTGGTGAATCCAACGGTGCTATACAGGTCGGGCCATTTAAGTTCTCTTGGAGACAGATATTCATCGGAGTACAAAGCGGCACCTATAAACATCATTATTGTCTTCTTGTTTAAGTCTAGCAGACCAAGAAAGAAAGGGAGCGCAAAATGCCAAGTCACAGACGAGGCCCAAAGGCTTTTGGATGAGATAACAAATACCGGCTGTGCTTCCTCATTTCTTTGTATATATAGGCTGGTTTCTTTGCGTCAGTGCGACCATGACAGCGGCAACTTTTACGCTGTTTTACAGTTTAATGTGGGGAAAGGAAACCTCTGAGCAGTGGCTTGCTTCTATTTTAATTTCCATTACACAAGATATTTTCGTTGTACAACCTATGAAGGTTATGATGGTAGTAATCATTATGTCTTTCCTCTTGACCAAAGGAGCAAAAGCAAATTTGAATAAAATAAAATGATTGACATCAATCCATTTGCAGTTGAAATAGATTTTTTGGATGAGGATCTCAAACAGCGCCATAAGCGATATCAGCAAGAGAAGATGAGGGAGAGATCGAAAAAAGAAGCTCACTTAACAAACATGACGAGAGGCATTATTCTTCATTTAATATTCGTTTTTCTTCTGGCCATCTCATCGTATGGAAACAAGAATGGAGATCGTTTTCTGATGACAACTGAGATAATAAATCCATTTAACAAATTTAATCTGCTAAGATCTCTCTTTTTCCGAAACCATGCCTTTTTATTGGTGATTGTAATTAATTTTTTCCTGTCCAAAAGCCTTTTTTTCAAGGCAACCCTTTTACAAAACTGCTAAAATTGCAAAATTTTAAACTCGTTGACGTTTAACAGCGAACTACATTGGTCAAAGTCCTTTGCATTACATTAACATTATGAAACTCAAGCATTCGTACTATTTGAAAACGCATGTTGGAAAAATTAACAAGTGACCTATGAAAGAAAACAACATGTAAGAGTTGGCGCAACTCAGTAAAGTTTTAAGTTCAGTCTTTGTTCACGATGGCATGGAAACGACTGGCTTGTCCCTAGACATTTTAATTTATAATTACCTAATCATTCTAAGCAACATATGGTAATCTGCGGTCTTTCCTCGCACTTAGGTAGCACGGAAAGCCGTAAAGCTCTTGAACAAAAGCTCATCTTTCAGACCGGCAGTCTAAATCCCACAGGGATCAACGAACGCTTTTCATTCCACTAATTTATTCGTGTTTTTCTCGTTGCCATGTTCCCACCAATAACGTAGCTCCATTTTCTGCCTTTAAAAGCACACAACCACAACTCCTCTATTCGCTCCGACGAAGGGCTAACGCTCGAAACGTCAGCTTTTGTAATCGTTACGGTGGCCAATTTACCATTTCAACTTCGTAGATATATCCAAATTATTCTGTACCTTTACGAGGCCATAGCTACTGGTGCAGCTTACACATCAAGAAGAATCGAGACACTCGAGTTGTACAGCACTGAGTCGGGAGCTCTGGTGTTTTTCCTCGTCGGCCAGTTTCTGTTCATGGAAATGGTTCTCTTTTACTTCATAGTCATGTTAGTTCACCTTTATCGACAACGCTTAGGGTTTTTTAAGTCTGTTTGGAACGTGGTTGAATTCTTCATGATCATTTTCTCTGTAGCCTCTGTAGCATTTTACATGATTAGAGCTAATAGCGTTTTAAACACCAGCAAAGACATTAAAGCCAATCCTTACGAAATTGTGCATTTTCACAAAGCCTTGGATTGGCTCAATGTAGAAAATGCGTCTATTGCTGTAGCTGTTTTTATGGTGACAGTCAAGCGTCTAAATTTAATTCGTTTTAATCCAAACGTACTATACTTGTTTTCATATTTTCGGCAATCTATAGGTTATCAACTCTCGTACGTGTTCTTTCTGATCGTGTTTAATGCATTTATCGTTACAGGCATGCAGTTATTTGGTGGTATAGTCCTTGAGTATTCTAGTTACCTCAGGGCTGTCATGTCACAATTCGTATTCTTGTTAGGAAAAGCGGTCCCATTACAACAAGCTCTTCGAAGCGACAAACCCTTTATTGGTCCCTCGTTTGCATTTTTGTTTTGTCTATCTACGACAGTATTTCTGATGAATATGTTGGTTTCTGTACTATATGAGTCATACGCTGACGCCGAAATGAACCCCGAGGAAAATACACAAGAGCTTGAAATGGCACATTTCATTGAAGAGCGAATGAAGGAAATGTTCCATGATGGAAGTAATCGGACTGAGTTAAAGTTGTTTTGCGATGAGGCAACGTTCGCCAACATGTGTCTTTCTGAAGCAGAGCCTTTCTGTTTGAATTCTAAAAGTATAATACAGTGTACAGAGGAACGAATGCAAAAAGTGGAGAAGAAACTACTTGTTCTTTATCGACGAGCAGAAAACATAGAAGCTGATCATTTTAAGGAGGAAAATGACTTTATGGAAATACTTTATTCAATGGCAAATCCCTCTAGCTGATACTCATATAGACTATCCTCAGGTGATCCCTGAATGGAGAGTTTTTTTCGTAAGGTACTGATAATGGTTTAGTTTCGCTTGTGCTGTTTTGTAAGAAGAGAAATAAAGATACCTCTAGTGCAAGGTTTGTGAGTACCTAACCCAAATCAACTCCATGATATACGTAACTTATTCATATTTTCCTTTGACGATATTGTTTAAGTGTATCTCCTTAAATAATTAAAATATAACTAGTTTACGCTTCATCGGCATTGTATGGATAAAGATAAAATTTGTTCGGCAGTAGCCTTCCGTCCCACTTCCGTTTAGCAGTCTGGCTACAAGTTCAGATTTCTTAAGACATCGTTCAAACGCAGTCGGTATTTTCGTATTTTCTCGACTTTTTTTTTCCAGTGCCTGTCGTCAGCAGTTTCATTTGCCTTCTTTAAAATCCTCACAATTGCATATTCGAGATGAAGGTCTTCTAGAATCGATTTACTCCGATGGCATCTTATAGGACCTCTGATAGGCTTCACCAGCCTGTCCTTGGTTAAAAAATAGCATACGATTATTGCAACTCCCAAGCTGGGATTTGCTCGGATTTTTTCACATTTACCCGCCGCCGTTTGAATCACTCCTTGGTCCACTTACGACTTGCAAGTTATGGTATAGCTTTGAATAGCAACGCATCTTTGGCTTTCCTCTTTCTTAATTAACTATCCTTACAAAGCTTTTGGTGTTTTCACATCTGTTGTAACCAAGTAATTTTCGGCAATTCTAATTGTCTGGTGTGGCCATTCATTTACAAAAAGTATTTCAGCCTGTGATTTCTTCTTACATAATCTACTTTTTTCTATTTTTTTTCTTTCATTTTGAAAACACGGCACTTTAAAAGTCCAAAACTTCAAACGAGGAGCCAGCAGGGCAACTAAACATAACAAGAGATGGGGACAATCCGTGAAATCGATCAACGCGCGTGTCAAAGATATTGTGACACTGGCGTGTAATCGAATGTACTAGGAGTTAATAAGCTCAGAGAAACTTTAAGAAGGGCCTCGTAAATGACACAATTAGTAAGCGCTCTCCTTCATCGAGCGCTTAAAAGAAGATTCGTCCATTGATACCCTTGGGAAGATTTAGAAACCAACGTTGGAACGATTTTTTTAGCGATATTGAGCGGTATCGAAGGATAGGGTACCAAAAAGTGTGTATTGGGTTATTTGCATCTTCTCATCCAGTCCATTTCAATAACCACCAACATGTCAATTTGTTAAAGACTCAATCAAGCTTTGCGGGAATTTAGATTCATGGATACACAAAGTCAGATTTTGGATCAAAATTAAATATTCTTTTTCTAAGGAAGTCCTGTTTTGATACATGAGGTCGTTTTAGTCATAACGAATAAATTGTTTGTGGGAAACTGTGTCGATTGAAAACTGTCTTAATGAACCCCTGCTTTCATTTTTGTCAGAATATCCAAACTGACCGTGCCTTGTTATTAATAATTTAATAACCATTGTAGAGATCACGTTTTTAGCCTGGGTTTTTTAGCACAATAACATCACAATTGTAGGTTATCGTTCACATTTACAAACTCGTACACTAACACAATACAATATGTATGCCAGCTGTGAACTATTTTAATACTTAATTTTACGGTTCCAAGAAAAAATCCCTCGAAACTCAGAGATAAATATGGAAAAGCTTGTGGAACCGATGGAAAGCCTAAGGATACTTAAGTACTCTGATATGTGCGATCATATTCATTAACATCCTGTCAATAGAGACAATCAAAAAGTGAATGTACGAAAGTGTGTTTTTTAGGGAAGTCGCTAAGCGTCGCTCGCCTGCTATTTCACTTGTTTTCCATGACCAATGGCCTGAAACAGGCTATTTTAATGAATACAAAAATCAAAACTCCATGAAGAGGTAAAGAAAGAGACGATTTAAGGAGGTGATTTGTTTGATAACACCAATTAAGTCAAAAGAAAACAATTAAATTTCCTGCTACCTTCAATCTAAATACTTTGTATTTTCCAATCGCCCATATTCCAACCAAATACATTATACTTTTTCATTCCTTTGTACGTAACAACACATCCTTTGAACGAAGACTGAAATATCCATGTGCAAAAAGCATCGCTGCAGTTGATAGGAAACTTGCTTCATTTCCCTTCGTCGATTGCTTAGTACTTCTAGAATGTGCGGTTTCATGGCCAATGCGAAACTGATAAAAAATTAATGTTGGTTTTCCTTCAATGAAATCTAACCACGGTGGGATTAGGTAAACAATGCCCAAGTAACAAAAATGCTTCGGCTCGGTTTGGGTTGACGAAGTGACAAGATGAATGTTCAAAGGCCCTTAATTTTACTAAAGGTGAGCTGGCTGACCCTTGAATAAGTCTTCTTTTTAGACTGGTACACTGAAGTAATAAACGTTTTTATTCACTTTCAATATAAAGAACTCCTCCTTTTATAGGTTCAAATCTTAATAGTGCTAACTAGCAAAGGCTTGGCGAGTGGAGGTATGTTTTTCTCGCATAATTTTGTACTAAAGGACATTTTAATATTAAAATGGAGAAGTCAATTCACAGGGTTTTATCGAGATTAAGAAATTTGAAATATATAAACGCGGCATAATTTGGGTAACTCACGTTGGTAAAGCCCATGTAAATGCATTTATTTTGTTTGTTGTCTATCGCCTTTTTCCAAGGGAAGTTTTATGGTATTACAAACTTATATCGCGAGCATTTTCCGTTTAATATTGTGTTTTAACGGAACAATGGTCCAACAAATGTTTGCAAGGTTTTCAGGCTTTATAAAGCAATACCAAGACGTTGCTGAAAAAGATGCCGCTTAGCAATCAGTGAAGAAAAGAACTTAACACTTAACTTTTCAGAGAACTGAATAATCCATAGACATCCTCGAGGAACATGAAAAATTCTTACTTGGCCGGGAGAAATAAAAAGCATCTCATCCAGCGTAGGCGAACTGCATGCTAAGGTCTAAAACAGAGTGGTTTGGACGAGGTGATTGAATTCCTAAGTATTTTCTAAACTTAGAAGAAACAATTATCAGAATTAGTTAAAAACTGAGAAACTCGAAATAAACGACGGTAGTACAATAGAAGCCCATTAAAGATACAACGGAAACAAACTCTGTTTGGCTCACAAAACTTTTTGGTGAATCTTCTAAGAATTCAACTACTTTTTCTTCAGCGATGTATCGTGAAATTAAACATCGAAGAAAAATTTAAACAAAGTGTGTAGGAATATTAAAGATAATTTAATGTCCAGTGGCCTGAAAATTGTTTTAAAAAACAAGTCCTTAGGTCCTGAGGTCCTTAGTGCCTCTAGGAAGATTTTAATAAGGCAAAGGAAGAAACTTTCAGTTACAAGTTCATAAAAGGCAATCTTTCAAAACTCACAAAGGCAACGTATCGTTCTAATGAGTCATAAGAAAGACAAAGATCTGCCTCACTTGAAAATTAAAGTCCTTTATCTTTACCTGGTGTAAACTACAAGATAACAACACGAGCGCTAGTTTCGAGAATGAAGGTGATCCCCCATTCTATTAGCGACGCACAAGCTGGTTACATTGAAGGTGGATTTATCGCAGAAAATGTTAGTAAAATGATGGATACACAAGCTTTACTGCTAAACAGATTATCGAGGATATAACCGCTATTCTCGATTTTGAAAACGCCTTTGACAGTTTATGAGCTTTTCTGTTGAGGAATATGGAGTCCTTGAACTTTGGCACAGATTTCAGGGAACGGATCCAAGTAATATTTAATAGTTATATACCGAAATGGAGGTGGCTGGTAATGGATATTTACTCGCAATACAAACTGTCCACCACTAGCCAGCGATACTGAAGTGAATCCTTGTTTTAGTACACACCAAACAGTGAGATACAGCTGTAATACTGCACAAAATGGTGATCATAATTCATTTAGACCTGCAGTGAGAATAATATTTTCATTCTGAATAGCATTCAGAGCCTGCCTTCGACGCTATCCAGTGTTTTTGTATGTAATACAGCAGTACTGTGCAAAAGTAATGCAAACGATGGCGCGCTTTCTTCTTGCGTTATACCAGAGATATATCGTTCATTTTGTGACATCTTAGAACGACAAATGGACGAGATATCGGAGCTTTCCTGCGATATCTCGATTCGACGACAAGTCGCCACAAAGATATTCGTAGTGTGTGTGGGACATTATCACGATATATTGCTTCAGTGAAATATCGCTCCAGCGATTTATCGCTGAATCAGGAATGACCCATTGTGATATATCGTTCCAGCGATGTATTGCCTTGGCGAGTTTTCTTACGGCGAGAAATGTTCGTCTACTATATCTTGTTCAAGCGAAATAATTATACATTATTCAGATTCCTTCTCCCACAATTTTGTGGTATATGTAAGTTGTTAAATTTAGTGTGTCAGCAAGACTAACATTCGATGACAGCGTAGTCATAAGATACACGCAATTATGCTAAATGCACCAGTCCAATACGTGCTTTATTTGAAGTTCGTCGCAGCATTATGAAAGGAGGCAGGCGACGTTATTTTTTAAAACAAATGATTTTATTAAAGTACTGTTCACCACTTCTTATGGTAAAATTGGTAAATCAAGATTAGTTTCATTTTGGCACTTCTGTTTTTCATTTTTTCGAAAATGCTGGCAGCGTTTTCCAATGCTAACTTTGCACGTATCCCACATGCTGCTCGTTTTGTCAGTGCGCTGCGGCACTGATAAGATAAGACCTTGATCACCTCAGCTGAAGAAAAGAAAATCAGAAAAACACCTTAGAAAAGCAGTGTTAATTGTGGCGACATAAGGGGGAGGGGGGAAAGGTGGTGCTTACTAGTACAACATACAAATCATAAAAACAAAACATAACAAAACAATACAAAACAGTTCTGTTGGAGAACATTGTACATTTCATCGAAGCAAATAACAAACTGTCATACTAGCATACCTTTTATAGCTGCAGTCTTCGTGCGATCCAGGGTAGAGAATTCTTTCGTTTCATACTTCGAATAAAGTGATACTCTAGGTTTCGTATACTACACACTCAGAAAGCATCAGTCTGATGAAAATTTCGCCGAGCAGCACAATGTGGAAAAGCGTGATAATAGTTATATCTGTGAGTGTCAAGGTGCCTACAAGGGAGATAATTGTGAAAAAGGAAAAGACACCAATCAGATTGTGCTTTTTTAAGGGGCATTTTATGTCTAACATAGAAACCAATAAAAGTATTGTGATTCTTTGTGTGAGATCAATATAATAATAGAAGAAAAATGTCAGAAAGGGAAAAAACCTCTTGGTTATTCAAGATATAGCGCCATTCCTAAGAAAAACTACTGATGAAACTTGGGACTCAATTGGAAGGACAGAACTCCAGTCACATATTGAAAGTAATTATGTCAGACTTATTTGCCTCACCTGTATTATTGCTCTTATTTATAGTGCTTTATTTTAGTCAGAGCCATATCAATGTTCGTAACTGGGAAGAGTGCGGAAAAATGTAAACCGTGTTTACAAGACTATCCCACCTTCAATTGTTTGCCTCTTAGGCGTGGATAAAGCCCTTATACACGGTAGAATGGCATCATTGAATAAAACTCACATTCTGATTGGAGCGAGTTATTTAGCATGGAATTGCGAGCTGAAAATGAGGCAAAGTAATATTGCTTTGCATCTACGTAAGCATCACAACTATCGTCGTATTGTAAGAAGTAAAAGGACAAATAATTTAATAGATGGAATACAAGACATTGAAAAAGTAGTAAAACTCATTTAGTGTGCAGATGACTTCAAAACCTTTGTTGAAAGCAACTTTTTTTTCCGTCGTGAAAACCTTTTTCTAACAGGTTTAAGGAAATCGAAGGAAACATCAGTGCGGAAAAAGATTACATTTTTGATTTTGTAACCTTATTTTCATTTGCTGGTGGATTCTTTCCCTTGGCATTTCACGTGAAAAGGAATGACCCTGTCAATCTTAGATGATAAGTGAACAATAAACAGCGATAAGGTAAGTGAATATTGTGATTAACTGAATACTCCAATTTTTTGAACGCAGAAACCCTTGATAACTGCTACAGTAATGTTGTTAGAGTTTCCGATCCAAATATCATTCTTGACAGCTTCATGACGGCAAAAAGTCATTACAACAGCTCCAGTTACAGACCAGCTTATGGACGTCTGAATGATACTAGAGGTACTGGATGGTGCGCTGGAAAAGATGAGAAAGATCAGTGGCTTCAAGTCGATCTCGGGAAAGTTATTGAAGTGTGCGCTGTTGCAACCCAGGGAGACGTCAGTGGCAACGAGTGGGTGATAGACTTTAAACTAGCGCACTCTAAATCCTATGAGGACGGGTGGCCAACTTATAGGGATGCTAACGGCTCGGAAGTGGTAAGATTTGGGCCAAAATGTAGTTTTAAACCCGGAACATATATTATTTAATGATGTTCTGTTAGTAAACGGTTTGAGCTCAGGAACGAGATTTGATTGTACAGTTTGATCGTCTGGGTGAGAGAAGTCCTGACTAGAATCGTTGAAGGTAGTAACCAACTCCGTAATTTTTCCTTTTTCATCGTTATTGAATCCTCCTTTTAAGTAAATGTTATTTTCAAGAACTTGTGACTTCGTTATATTTTTTCATTGTATTATAGACATTTCACAGGGAAGGTGGATCCCACACAATTTGCCAACATCCACTAGAAGTTCCCGTCTATGCAAGATACATTCGTTTTCTACCAGTTACTTGGAAACGAAATATTTGCCTTAGAGTTGAGGTTTACGGAACCACTGGTGAGTTTGCTTCTATTGAATAGGGATTTCGACCCCTCTCTCTCCCTAGATTATCAGCAGATTACGACCATGTTTCCATGTCAAAATCTGCCAAAAGAAATAAATGGTAGCCTTGTGGGAGAATGCTACATTTTTCAGGAGGAGTTGTTCTTGGAGTAAACCAAAGTTATCAAATACATTTCCTCGTAAAATAATTTCAAAACTCTCCTGAGATCTCTGTTTTTCATAACTGTTTCATTCCTCGATCTTGTGGCTCTTCTGCCTCTCATGAACTGATTGTATCATCATTCTACATCAAATAGTTTGCAGCATTCAGAACTTTATACGTATAGAGAATAAAGAATTCATGTAAGTGAGCGCACGTATGGAATTTCTCTTCAAATTTTCGAAGAGGAAAACTCCATATTTACGAGCAGTCGTGTAACAATTTTTTGTTCTTATTATATTAACACCATAAGCCTTTACTGATAGAAAAATTCGACCTTTCTGATGAGGAAAGCTTTGCCATTCTTTCATTAACCTGACAGAGAGGTGCGAAAGGCAAATAACTTGTCAGCAGCTGATTGGCGACATCAAACACACGCAAAAAAATATCGTAATTCTATACATGTGTAGTTACAACTTTCTCTGGTACGAAAATCCTCGTAAAACATCGCAGTTTATGTATACTAAGGAAAAAAAATTGAAAAAAAAACCCGTGGACGGTATGTATACTTGACAACCCAAACCCGTATTACTGCATGTGCTTGTTTGATGTGGATTGGCTATTGAAAAGCAACAATGCAAGTTCTCTTTGATGCAAAGCATTTATACCACTTAGAGTGTGCGGAGGCTCAAGGAATAGAAAGCGGTGATATCTCCGACAATCAAATGAGCGCCTCTTCTCAATGGAATAACAAAGAAGCTGCTCATTATGGTAGACTTCACCTTAAAGGAACACAGAACTACGCAGGGGGTTGGGTAGCCCGCACAAACGATGAGAACCAGTGGCTCCAGATAGATCTAATTAATCGATACATTAAAACAACAAGGATTGCAACACAAGGACGAAACAATTATCATGTGCAATACGTAACCCACTACAACCTGACTTACAGCAACGACGGAATAAAGTTCCAATTTTATAAGGAGCGTGGACAAAAGGAGCCCAAGGTTTGAAAATTGTCCAAAGAAACTTTCATTTTAAGTTTTCATTCGTATAAACTGGGGATATTGTTGAAAAATTTCTTGTGGGAGGCAAACCAGTTCGTGAAGCGACCAATTTTTAGGATACTAAATTCAACCAACATTAGGCAAAAACGCTGCAATTCGTGGAGGAATAAGCCCTCAAAACTTTTTTTATTCATATATAGCCCAAAGCCTGTTGTTGGTGAGGTAAAAAGTTTAAGTGGGTATGATATAAATCACAGTGGATGATTTAACACATGATTTGAGAAAATTCCTATCTTTAGACAGAGGAGAGGAGTGAGCTGGCTGGGACCCCCATGATTAATTAAAGTCCAATTTGGTGTCATGAGCCAATTGGGGTACTCCAACTTGAGAGATATGGTTAGGGGCGTATTTTTGTCTAGCAAAAGTTGTCCTTAATCATTTTAACATGGAAATGCAAACTGATCCACTATAAGGTTTAGGTTGGTTATCATTACAAGGGGATGGTGGAAAAGCTGATCAAGCAACGACAAACTGTATGTAGGAAAACTGTATGAAAACTTATCGAAAAAAATTGCGTAAATATTCTGATAAAGGCGGATATTAAACAAAACGCGTGTGGCAGTAACTTCTCGTTTCTTAAAACTTTATTTTGACTTCTCGTTCTAGAATTTTGTTGGAAATACAGACAGAGACACCATTGTGTACCATGACCTTTTCCCACCAATCAGGGCGAGATTCATCCGTTTCCGACCTACAGGCTGGTATGGATGGATAACAATGCGGGTGGAGTTGTACGGCTGTCTAGGTAAAATTAAATTTTAACTTGCTGATAAGAACTCCTGGGTTGTTCGACAAGCGACTTCCAAGTCCCTTATCATGTATCCTTCATGTGAAAAATGTCATGTATGATTTTTTCATTCTTTCATGTCTTATATTGAACATGCAAGCCTAACAAGTAGTCTCTGGCAGTTTCAATTTTACGCTCATGGTCTTGTTATCGTAAAGCGGTAAGCTCTCCTTCAATTAATGAGCCTTTAGCTAAAAAATCTACATTTGGCATACCACTAGCCTCCCTTACTCCTACAAGATGTTCAGATTCTTGGTGGAATAATCTTACCTTCTTCCCTGATCTAATAGCCCCAGCCGAAATTGATGCCACGCCCTAGAAATCTGTGTCTTTCTTTTTCGTTTCCGGTCAAAACTGTGTTATAGTCGGGAGGATAGGTACGGGAATGATTTAGATTTCAACTTTCTGTTTATCTTCTTGAAATGCAAAGAATGTCAAGACGCCCTTGGTATGGAAAACGGTGCTATTTCTGACGGACAAATTAGTGCCTCTTCACAATTGAGTGCAGATTATGCGTCAACTAGGGGCAGACTGATATTAAGCGAGGGAGCTTGGTTGCCTCTCGAAGACAATGTCGACCAGTGGCTTCAGATTGATTTGCGAAATAACGATACCATCGTGAAACGAATTGCAACACAAGGAATGAGTGCTTCGTCCAAGTGGGTTACCAGCTACAATTTACAGCATGGCGATGAAGAAACTACTTTGCAATATTACATGGATCAAGGGAAGACAATAAAAAAGGTCCATAAGAATATTAACGAGGCTGCCTTTCCGTAAAGGAAACTAGCATTAAAAAATACCTTTAGATTGCGCTAGGAAGACCTTTTCTCATATTTTTTCTATTGTTTTAAGTCATTTAATGCCATGGAAAATCTCTAGAAAACATACAAAAAAAAACTGTTTATATGAGGCAGACATATCAGAGTTGTGCTGTCCATTGGATGAGGAAATGTTGCATTCGATTCATCTATCAATCTAATTATCCCAAATTTATCACGGAAAGAAAACGAAGATTTTTTTATTTTCTGTTTGTTTTGTTTTGTTTTTTCACTTATCAAGGCCTTTGCTGGAAACTATGACCAGAAGACGATCGTTTATCATGACCTGAGCCCCTTTATCGTAGGACGTTACATCCGATTTCGTCCAGTGAACTGGCACGAGGGAATTGCAATGAGGGTGGAGCTGTTCGGTTGTTCAGGTAACCTTAAATGAAGCATTAAACTGCTGAAGCACGATAACAGGTTGAAGACATAGATTCATGGGCTGTCATTGCCACGGTTACTCAGGAAAACATAAATGGTGCAACAAATGCCAGACAGTTACGAACAGTTCCTTATTCTCATAAGCAATGGGCCGATAGAAAGAGATAAAGAAGTGCAGTCTCTAAACTCCGTAAAACGTTCATGAAAAGACGAAAAGATCCATGGAAAGTGTTGCCGCAAACGGTGACTAACTATTTCAAATCAAAACCTTTAATTCATAATCCTTCACAAAGGCTTCGAAAAAACTCTCACTTTATTTTACAGTGTTTAACGCAATATTAAGACCAAAACTCGAGAAAAACTGAACGAGATAGACTGAGAGGTTTTAACTTGGCGGGCTCGTGGCACCATTCGAAGATGCCGCCACTGTGCATGCACGAAAACTTAGATGCCCCGTATGGGAACCCAATCGACGGTCGCACGTTGACCAGCTGCAACAGATAGTCAGTCAGACAGACAGACAGACAGAGAGTTAAATACGCTATGTAGTCAGACACACACAGGAACTAATATGAATTTATACGATTTCCACAGATGTAGACGAATGTCAAAAGCGGACACATAATTGTCACGAAATGGCACAATGCAACAACACTATGGGTTCATTCAATTGTACTTGTCTTCAGGGATTCTCAGGAGATGGCGTTCATTGCTCTGGTATGATATATGACTGACTTGACTTGACTATCCGCCTATAACGGTCGATTTTACCCACAATTTGTGTAAAGTACGATGTATAAGTGAAGCCCAGGTCAAGATGGGATGATACTTCTTCGCTGAAAAAAAGATTTGTTTCTGAAAGATAGTCGACTTAATACCATTTAAGTAGTTTGCAAACTCGTTGATCTTTACTTGGACTTTATTTGTTTCCCAGAGCCCTTATTTTTCTTCGAGTCCCGCTCGAACACTTGTTTTCTTCTCAGAACAGATATTGTTTGTACATAAGTATCTTAGCGCTTTGTGGCTCCCAAATCGACAAAACTGTCCTCAAAGATACATTTGTTAAGGATGATGTTGTCAGCTGCATTAGAAGATTAAGTAGAGGAACGTTTTCATTACCTTTTACTTACTTTAGCTCTCTACGGGTAAATATTACAGAAAAAAAGGTCGAAGCAGGTAGTGATAGCTTTAACCATCATTACAACTTTAATCTTATTTACATTCCTTTCTATAAATAATAGATATAAACGAGTGTAAGGACGGCCTGGATGACTGCGCTCCTAAAGCAATGTGCTCCGATGGATCTTTCACATGTCAATGCTCACCTGGTTACTCTTGGGATGGGCGATTTTGCGTTGGTAGGTCTAACACGTTCCAATCTAAGCCCCAGCGTTACGACCTCTGTTGTTCAAATTTTTAAAAAAGGATTTCACAATGATCTCTGGTCGTCAGTCTCAATCGTGCATTTCATTTTTCGTATCGGAGGATACGATGATTTCTCGTGTCAAATTGGTGTTGATAAACACGAGTAAATTTTTTAGAGACAAAATAATTGCAATTTGTAGTCATTGAAACTGCACAAGGCATCATGTTGTTACTTACTGATAATATGATGAAGAGAAGCATGAAAGAAAGTCAAGACAGGAAACATTTTGACAGCGCGCGTACGTTATTTGTAATTTGCACTCGTGTTACAACTTTGCACTCGTGTTACAACCTTGCACTCCTGTTTCATTAAAAATGCACTCGTTTTTAACCAATCAGACGCGCACAATTTTTTCATGTATATTATTACGTATAGATATTGATGAATGCACTACAACTGTGCGCAACTGCGACCCACGGGTGGCTTGTACCAACGCGATCGGATCCTTTAACTGCAATAATTTGGATATATAAACAAAGTTGAAATGGTAAATCGGCCACCGTAACGATTACAAAAGCTGACGTTTCGAGCGTTAGCCCTTCTTCGGAGCCCTTCGCTCCGACGAAGGGCTAACGCTCGAAACGTCAGCTTTTGTAATCGTTACGGTGGCCAATTTACCATTTCAACTTTGTTCATATATCTAAATTATTTTGTTACCCCCACCGACGCAGCCCCAAACAGTTTCTTTAGAAACTATCAGCCTTTATCCTTTAACTTTACATGCGTCAAAGGATATGAGGGCAATGGCGCAAGTTGTGTAGGTGGGAAATAGTTGTATGTTCATTATCCATTCCTTTTTTGTGTGTGTGTTTTTCATGGGGCACTGACCCCTGTTAAAAACGTAATCCGCATCTTTGTAATTCTACAGAGATTGATGAATGTGCAACCTCCGCTCATAACTGCCACGGAGTCGCTCACTGCTTTAACAATCCTGGATCCTTTAGCTGTGAGTGCCGGAAAAGCTACATTGGAGATGGGATATCATGTGAGCCCGACGGTAAGATTCCGTTTAGATTTAGGTGAAACAAGACAGCTAAAAAGCTATCGCTAGCTTCATTTAGTTTGGTTTTTTTGTTTTTCCCATTTTGTAGCTAAACAAGTTGGTCTGAGTAAAATGGGACATTTTGATACTTAAGTAAGCCAAGCCATAGAATACATGATTATAGAAAACATGTAGGGGTAAAGTTATATCTTAAAGGTTGAAAATGACTGAAAAACGTTTTTCCACTCTAATTATTAGGAGATTTCTCTGTGACCATCAGAAATATTTCAAAGAACAAGTATCACGCTACGCCTATTCAGCGTTCAGTCCAAAGCGTCCAACAAGCTGTGATACAGGGTCTAAATAAAGATTTAACCGTACTTCAGAGCACCTTCGAATGGAGTTTAATTAGTGAAAAGGAGCTGGATGCCTCAGAGTCAGCATCAGGAACTATTGTCAGTCAAGGAACAACGGAATGGACGATAAAAAGACGATCCCTATCAGCTGGAATTTACCAAGTAATATTCAAAGCAACAATTACTGTTGAGTATCCAGAGTCCCCAAGGACACTCAATGCCTTTGATTATGGCTTCATTGAGGTTATTGCAGCTCCAGTGCGAGCTATCATCGATGGAGGAAGCAGTGTACGATGGGGATCTAAAACCATTGTGACTGTGGATGGTTCCTTGAGTTATGATGTTGATATTGGCCCTGGGATGCACACTGGACTCAATTTTACATGGTCCTGCCGGAAGGACAGCTCTGTAAACAACACTTGCTTTGGTTCTTTTCTTGGCATACCAAACTTTAGCTCCACAGTCATTAGAGTGGACCCTAGTAAACTGGAAGTCGAAAAGACCTACTTCCTACAACTGACTGTTTCCAAGGATGTGAGAAGTTCCTTTACTGAAACGTCCTTTTTGATAGCTGCAAAAGAGGTACCTCAAGTGGCCCTCAGGTAACTCATTTTTTAATTATGAACGATCAATGTGGGCAAGCCCACTCTCACTGAAATCCCATTTTAACAGTTCACGTAATTTTTATTTTGTCTAGATGCCTTATAGATTGCGGCGAAAGAGTGTCTGCTTCGAACAAGCTCCGGGTGACATCCGCATGCTCTAATGCTCCTTGCAACGGATCCACCTATGAATGGCACTTGTCCAAATTCAGTGAATCAGGAAATTGGGTGAATGTACCCATTTTACCCAATATGACATCAACTGCTGCACATGCAACTAATGTGATCATCAAAAAGAACTCATTGCAATCAAATTGCAAATATAATCTAACATTATTTGTAACATCTTCAGAAGGGGCATACGGTTTTTCTTCCATCATCTTTGAAACCGCTGGGGAGCCGCATAGTGGTTACTGCACGTCTTCAACCTCTGAAGGCGTTTCATTAGAGACTGAGTTTGTTTTTAAGTGCTTCGACTGGCGGGATACAAGCTTACCACTAAATTATGAGTTCTCACTCGGAGAGAATCCAATATCTTACGGCATATCACCCACATCTGTATCGACAGTATTACCTGCAGGATTTCCGGACGAAAATTTTCAATTAAGAATCACTATCGTGATTAGGAACGCTGTTGGAGTATCTGTTGTACAGAAATTACTTATCAAGGTACTGAGATAAATGATATACGCGATACCTTTTTGACGAAACAATTGTTACTCTACTCATGACTTAAGCACGGTCCAATTTTAGTCACTAACGCTGTGTTCAAACTGTTTCAAAACTATATAATTCACTCTATGTGCCTTCCAGCCTTCCATTGTTCTCGATTTCTATCTCAGCTTGGCTAGGATCCCGTGATAACTCGTAACTTTAGAAAAAAAGGTCAAAAGACTCTTATCAATAAGTAAAATGTTTTGATCTTTCTTCCTTTTCTTTCTGCAGGTAAGACCATCGTCTAGCCTTGATCCATGTCTTTCATCACCAGAAGAAGTTACAATCAAATTAAAAAGTTTTGTAGTCGGGGAGGGTAGCAAGCTTAGTGAATTTCTCGACAGAGGTGAACTCAGCCAAGCTGTTCAACTTGGTATATCTGTCTTGAAGTCTGCTAATGAAAGAACTGAATGTGGAAAAGCACTGGAACCCAAGGACAAAGCGTTGGTATGCTAAAAACGAATGCTCAAATGCAATCGGAAATAACAGTTTAATTTTAGCTACAGGTAATTGTAGCCATATTTTTTTTATAGAAAGTGATAAGGCGTGCACAGAATCTGTGCGATCGTTCATTCGAAGCATGTCATTTCTCTTTGTTATTAGATTATCGACACATTGATTAACAAATTTACAGCTATAACACCAGATAATCTTGAAATGTCTCGCTTGGTGATGTCAGTGGTAAGCTTGGCCATGGGGACGAAGGCTGAACTAAAATGCGACGGCTGTAGTGACGGTGACAGTGACAGCAACATTGACAGCGCGGTACGCCGTATTTATTTTATTTTTTCTTTTGCTCTTCTATTCTGTTTTGATCGCATATATAAATGTCAAATCGGTTTTTTACTTAATAACAATAACAGTCAAACAATTCCTCTTCAACAAAATAAGATTAAAAATAAAGGAGGAAAATAAACCTGAAATGGTTCGGTTCCAATACGGTTGGAGTCCGTGCCAGCTCAGTACTCATCTGGACTCGTCTTGCAAGTGATGTAAATATTGCTGGGCTCCCTGTTCCTCGCGAAGGTATCTGACCGGAAACGATTAAAACATTTTACTTGTACCTAAAAAGAAGGCTACGACAATGGTAAATTTCGGATTTTCAAGAGTATTTGATCTGCCAAATCTTCGCATTCTAATGATTCTGATAAATGATGTGCCAGTACTATTTTTTCCAAGGAATTAACAATGCAATTGATCGATAATACGGCAAATATCATGATCTCTACCCTAAACGATCCAGAGGAGCCTTTCACACCAGTGTTGGAACAAACAGCTACGAGTGTTACAGGCTGTCTTACGAATGTTCTGAAGTCTGGTGTAGGCTCGAGTCAAGGCGACACAGACTCCATAGCATCTCCGCGATCTCCAGAGGTAAAAATCACACGCACAGTTACCAGAAGTATGAACCTTCCTGCGTATATTCCCCTTCTGGATTAAATTTCTAACAAGCTGCTAACATTTAACCGCATTCTATGTTACGGTAGTTACCAAAATAAATTGAGACCAAAAAATATCTTAATTTATAAGAATAACTACGTTATTTTCTCAACAACTGACATTATTTGATCCTCTTTTTAGATAGTTAAAGAGGCCTTCGAAAAACTGAGCAATATGTGCGATGCACTTTTTGGCCGCTTAGTTCCATCAGAAGATCTGGTCCTTCAAACTCCAAAGTTGGTAATATTTGTGAAAAAGGTCACAGCTAACGATGCAAAGGGACTCAGCATGGGAGATGGACCAAGCAAATTCAAGCTCCCAAGCAATCTTGGAAATTTCGGCAGTGTAGACATAAATGCAAAAGTAAGATTGCTATTCTCAATCCAGCTTTCAGATTCTGTCCAATCTAATGATGGGGAAGGATGTTATAAAGAAATCCTTGCTTTAATTTTTCTGGCATTTTGCTTGCTTTTCACTTGACTAACTACTGAGTATTGCATGCCTATAATACAGAATCCAGAAAAAAGGGTGTATTCATTTAGGGCCTGTCTACATGGAGGTGGGGGACCCCAGATGAGTGAGGTATCTTGCCTAGGTGGGGTAACCCGCTTGTTCATATAATATTTTATTTTAGCTCATATTAACAAATGGCATGGAAAATTCATAATTTCTCTGTCAAGCTGAATAGATTTATAGGTTTGATTGACAGAAGAAGTGAAGAAAAACTCCTGTAATTTCACTTACCTCAGTATCAAGAAACACATATAGTTCGTTTTCTTTCAGATGCAGGCTATTGATTTTAATCCTTTTACCTGGAGCAATAGCAGCAAGAAAATCAAATCAAAAGTCATTAGTCTCGAGCTTAAAGGTAACAGCGAGGAAAAAATTAATATCTCAAATCTCGATAATGACATCGAGATCGTCATTCCGATTTCCAATCCACCTCAGAACTCCAGAAACGGGACAGAACATTATTTCCTTAAGCCTAACCGTATGTCAGTCCGTAGTTATTACGCAGAACTCGCTAATGTTCCTGTATCTCTTAATATGGAGGTGGCTAAAGCAGGAATTCAAATCAAACTCTTTATAAAGTTTGGAGGAAGGCCAACTGTGGAAGACTTTGACCACAACGTTACATTAGTGTCTAACTTTACATGTGACAACCAAACAGATGTCAATTCAACTTGCTTTATCAGAGGTGGATCAGTTACAGTGATGCCATCTAAGCCAGCCTCCCTCTACGTAGGTTTATTGTTTAAACCCTCTGAGAGTGAAAGTCAACATTCTAGGCAACGACGATCGTGTTTCGGTCAGCGTCGCGAAAGACGGTCCTGTGTTGGGGTCAAGGATCCTCCGCCCAAAGGAGTTCTCAAAGTTGCAGTTCCAAAGTATGACCCAAACACAGACATTAACTACACTTTAACTATCACCCAGTCAAGTTGTTTGCATTGGTCAGAGAAAACAGAAGAGTGGACTACGGAAGGTTGCAAGGTAAAAATTTACCATTACAAGCTGTTTCTTAGGTTAAGGAAAGCAATGACTTATTCATCCTAAAAATTATATGCGAAAAATACTGATTTCGAAAGTACAGATTTAGTGATAAAGCGGCGGATATAATGCTAAAACCACCAATCGGCTATTCTTCTTAAAATATCGCATTTCTCGATTTCTATATTATCTATTGTTTTTATGGCTAAAATTGACATTTGTTATTGATCTATTTATCTATTCATGTTTTGAAAGGTAAGCCCAGATTCAAACACCACGCATCTTGTATGCCTCTGCAATCATTTGACATCGTTTGGTGGAAGCTTCATTCAGGCACCAAATCCAATTGACTTCGACAAAGTCTTTAACGAGTTTTTAAATCTTGCTGAGAGTGGCAATATCTCAGTACTTGTAACAATTTCTTGTTGTTTCCTTTCGTACTTCGTTGTCTTGGTCTTTGCAAGGAGAGCCGACAAGGGAGATGAAGACAAGGTGTGTTCATCTCGTTAAATGCATCCAATCAAACAGTTCTGCTGCCCAAACGATAGATAGATAGATAGATAGATAGATAATAATCTTTAGACAGGGTGCGTTCTCACAGAAGTGGTTTTCAGAACGGCCCTGTAACTACCCACCCAACCCACCCCAGGGAGGACATCCATCACACAGTAATCTCGTGCGTGGGAAATTAACGTCTCCTACCCCAACCCTGCAGGAGACGGGGCCTCCATTTATTCGTCCCTATCCGAGAAGACTAGAATATCTAACCATTTCTTGATGTTAAAGAAAGGAAGCATATTCTTCTCAGTTAATTTTAAGACCCTGAGTGTTGGTCCGGCCGGTATTGAACTCTCGACCTCCCGCCAAGACAACTTTCATAATTGCCATTTTTTCATTTTAAGGTTTCTTTTGCAACTGAAAATTGAAAGATTCTAAGTATCGTATTTTGACATTCAGATGAGCATTTTTAACTCAGTATGTATTCTTCTTTTCAGATTTGCCCTCCCATAGTGATACCACTTGTTGATGAAGGAGCCTATTGCTACGATATGGTTGTAAGCACCGGTATTTGGAAACAGTCAGCAACAATAGCTAAAATAAGCATTAGTATCAAGAGCGAAATTTACGAACATAGTCAAATTGTATTACGAGAGAAAGGGGAAACGAGTGAATTATTTGGGCGTGGGAGTATTAATGTCTTTGTACTCGTGATGGCAAAATCCTTTGGTACATTAAAAGAAATTACTTTGGAGCACGATAACTCGGGAGAAAATCCGTCTTGGTTCGTAGAGACAGTAACGATTAAGGACCGACAGACTGAAGAAATGTGGGTGTTCCCCTTAAATAGATGGCTTGCCTTAGAGAAAGACGACGGACAAATAGAGGTTACTGTGGACAGCAGAACGCATGCTGCCTTTTCTGCTCATGTTCGTTCGCGCTTTGCTAGGCAAATTGCCGACAGTCACCTGTGGATGTCAGTGCTTGGAAAAGCATGTAGCAGTACCTTCACACGTGTGCAAAGAGCTTCATGTTGCCTTTCATTTCTGTTTAGTGCAATGATAGCAAATGCCATGTTCTATAACATTGATAGTGAATCTGACGGTGCTATACAGGTCGGACCATTTAAGTTTTCTTGGAGACAGATAGTCATCGGTGTACAAAGCAGCATAATTATTGCACCTATAAACATAATAATTGCCTTCCTCTTTAAGTCTAGTAGACCAAAAGAAGAAAGGAGAGAAAGCTGCAAAGCGACAGACGAGGCCCAACGACTTTTGGATGAAATAACAGACGCCGGTTGTATGCTTCCTCATTTTTTTGTTTATATCGGCTGGTTTTTCTGCTTTTGTACGACTATGTTAGCAGCAACCTTTACACTGTTTTACAGTCTAATGTGGGGCAAGGAAACCTCTGAGCAGTGGCTTGCTTCTACTTTAATTTCCAGCGGACAAGACATTTTCGTTGTACAGCCGACCAAGGTTATGATAGCAGTCATCGTTGTTTCCTTTCTGCTAACGAAAAAGAATAAAGGAAAATGTGAAAAAGGAGAAGAAAAAGAGAAAGAAATTGGAATCGATTCATCTGCAATCGAGATAGATATTTTGAGTGATGATCCCAAACAGTACTTTAAGCGATATCAGCGGGAAAAGATGAGGGAGAGATCCCAAAGGGAGGCTGCTTTAACACGCATGACAAGAGACATCATTCTTCATTTAATATTCATGTTTCTTCTGGCTATCGTATCCTATGGAAACAATAATGGAAATCGTTTTCTGATGACAGCAGAGATAGGAAATCGATTTACTAAGTTTAACCTGGTAAGATTTTCCTGTCTGCTAAAAGACTCCTTCTTAGTAGTTAGACTTGTTTATGTTTAAAGGATTTGCTAGGCATATGCATAACACCATAATTGCAAAATTACAGACTCGGGATGCTTAACACAAAGTTTTTTGGTAACCAACGTCAATCACATCCCAGCACCAGACAAAGTAATACATTCGAGCTATTTTAAAACCTACACTTGAACAGTTTTTTTGATATAGTTTAAAAATGACCTCTCAAAGAAAAATAGCTGGTAGAACTAGAGATTTTAAATCAGCCTTTGCTCTCGATTGCACTGAACTTTTAACTGCTCAAATTTTTCCGATGTTATCACGAGTTTTGGATTTAAGATGGCCTACTGGTTTATGTTTTCCTTGCACTTTGTTGCAGTGGTCAGTCATTTCATTACTTTTTATTTACTTGTTTTTTTTTATAACCATGTTCATCGCCGAACTTGTTTATGAATGGTGCAACGAACTTAATGCATACGCTCTCTCTCAGTTCTTCTTTTTCCCTCTCGGTAAACGATGCACATCGATTAGAGGCGTGGTTAAAGAATGAATTCATATTAAACATTTATAACCAGGCCTGGTACAATGGAGACGAAGAGAAAAACAACGTGTTCATCGAGAACAAGATGTCGATCTTGGTGGGGATGCCTTGGTTGCGACAGCTCAGAATCAAAAAAAGTAAACTACAATTTACATCGATCATTTTATAGGGAAACATCTTTTTGCAGGAGGCTTTGCTTGAAACTGGATAAAAAAGTGAAACTTATAAATCAGTGGTCTTATACTCCAAGAAGCTTTCATAAGAGAAAAATATCATTAATATTTTATTGACCAGCGCTCCTTTTCTTTCATATTTCTAATTGAGGCTACTTAATGGACCTTAAATAGTTTGAATAGCCGTAATTACGCGTACCCATGAAACATTTTCCCTTCCATCGAAATCATGATGGTTGGCAGCCTATCACACCAATAACTCCAATGAAAACGACCAGTTATTTACATCTCTAAAGAAGGAAAAACAGAAATTGAGGTCTTCTGGCTAAAACAGTGAATTTAATTAAGCTTCGATAGTAATTTAGGAACCACAATCTTCAAACCGATACAATGAGGAATCTTATAGACGTGTTGTTCTAGGTAGTAACTTCTTAGTTCCTCCTTGTTATCAGTTATGCAACTAAAAGTCACAAACTGTTTTTCCTCTTTTTCCTCTACATTTTCAATGAAGGCTCCTGCAGATCGCTCTCTAAAATCATTTCCAACTGCTATTACCACTATTCTTCAGACAACGAGGACACGACTTTACTAAGCCTTCCAGGATGGATACCTCTCCCACTCAACGCATCGTGGCCAAATGCTCTCCAAAGTTGCCCTAAGCCTTGGCGATACCAATCAGCAGCAGAACTTCGTAGTAATCCCATCCAGGCTACGTACAATTCATATGAAGGAGGTGGTTATGCGGCAGTCATGGGCTATGACGAAAGCACCGCAAAAGGTGTCCTCGACGAAACTATTGGCCAGGGATGGTTCGATCGCCAAACTCGAGCTGTAATTCTAGAGTTTGCTGTTTTCAATGTCAATACAAACTTGATCAGTATTGCCACATATTTTTACGAGGCCATAGCTACTGGTGCAGCCTATACTTCAAGAAGAATTGAGACACTCGAGTTGTACAGCACTGAGTCGGGAGCTCTGGTGTTTTTCCTAATTTGCCAGTTTCTGTTCATGGCAATGGTGTTCTTTTACTTCATAGTTATGTTAGTTCACCTATATCAACAACGCCTAGGATTCTTTAAGTCTGTTTGGAACATGGTCGATTTCTTCATGATAACTTTCTCTGTAGCTTCTGTAGCATTTTACATGATCAGAGCTAAAAGTGTTTTAAACACTATCAAGGCTATTCAAGCCAATCCTTATGAAATCGCACATTTTCACACAGCCTTGGATTGGCTTAACTTAGAAAATGCATCTATTGCCGTTGCTGTTTTTATGGTGACGATCAAGCTCCTAAATTTAATTCGTTTTAATCCACACGTAATATACTTGTTTTCATCTTTTCGGCAATCTATAGGCTATCAACTATCGTACGTGTTCTTCTTTCTGATCGTGTTTAATGCATTTGTCGTCACAGGTATGCAGTTTTTCGGTTGTGTAGTATTAGAGTATTCTAGTTACCTCAACGCAGTTATGTCACAATTCGAATTTGTGTTGGGAAAAGCAGTCCCAATGCAAGCTCTTCGAAGCGACAAACCCTTTATTGGTCCGACGTTTGCATTTTTGTTTTGTATATCCACAACTGTGTTTCTCATGAATATGCTTGTTTCTGTACTCAACGAATCATACGGTGATGCTAAAACAAACGCAGAAGAATGCGCAAAAGAGCTTGAAATGGCACGTTTTATCGAGGAGCGTTTAACGGACATTTTCGATAAGGGAAGTAATCGGACTGAGTTTAAGTTGTTTTGTGATGAGACGACATTCGCCAACATGTGTCTTTCTGATGCAGAGCCTTTCTGTTTGAATTCTGAAACTATTATCCAGTGTACTGAGGAACGAATGCTAAAAGTGGAGAAAAGGCTGCTTTTGCTTTCTCGACGTACAGAAAACTTTGAAAGTGATCATTTAAAGGAGGAAAATGACTTTATGGAACTATTTTATCTGATAACTAATCCTTCTCGTCGTTAGTTAGACAAACAATCAAGAGTCAGTCCCTGAACGCAGAGATTCTTTTTCCTTGGTTACAGAAAATTTAGTTTTGCCTCTCATTTATTTGGAAGTATAGAAAAAAAAAAAGAAAAAACCGCACTTAGTTAGAGCACTAGAATGCCACGCGTGAGTTCGAAGGTTCAAGCCCCATAGGTTTATGAGGAGCGCCTCAGGAGCAAAAAAGCCCGCAAGGTGTTTGCGTGACAAAAAAAAATAAAAGGCAAAATTAAATGAAGCCTGTAAAACCTCAAAGCATGGTAAATAAGCTAAATATGACTATGTAAAATACAGCTGAAACTGATCATGATACTCGAAATCGACTAGAAGAAACAATAAATAATAATAATAATAATAATAACAATACTTTATTCAATCAGATCACAAAAAAGTAAATAATTTGAAAGAAGGGGAGACACCAGAGGTTAGCCCTATCGAGGGTGTTTCTAAAATAATCATCTAGTTAAACATCTATTTGAATATACAAAATATAAGAACATTGAGTTGCGATTTAACTATATACAATACTTACTATAAAAACTGTTTACAATATTATTTAAAAAGGTAATTCTTGACTTTGGTCTTTAATGTTCGCAGAGATTCTGCTTCAACTACGTCTTTAGGTAGTTTATTCCACAGGTTTACGATTCTGACAAAGAATGGGTACTTGTAACAATTTAATCTAGCTGATTTGATTTTCAATTTGTAACAATGATTAGAGCGGAAAGGACGAAAGGCACTAGCATAAGTAAACAAAGATGGATTTAGGCTGATAGTTTCGAAAGAAACTGTTTGGGGCTGCGTCGGTGGGAGTAACGAAATAATTTGGATATATCAACAAAGTTGAAATGATAAATTGGCCACCGTAATGATTACAAAAGCTGACGTTTCGAGCGTTAGCCCTACGTCGCTCCGACGAAGGGCTAACGCTCGAAACGTCAGCTTTTGTAATCATTACGGTGGCCAATTTACCATTTCAACTTTGTTGATATATCCAAAAGATGGATTTAGGCCATTTAAACTATGAAGTGTCTTAAAACATTCCACCAGTGATAGATACTCTCTTCGCTTCTCTAGGGTAGGCCAACGTAGAATATCCAATCTTTCCTGATGAGACGGGTCTTTGCCATTTTCGCCAAGGGCACACCTGGATGCGCGTCTTTGAACTCTCTCCAGAGCATAAATGTCCTTTTTCAAGTGCGGACTCCAAACTGGTGCACAATATTCAAGAATAGGACGAACCATAGATTTTTATAGCATGGAGATCTTCCAGTTCTTAGTACCAAAATTTCTCTATAGAAATTCTATGACAGCATTTGCTTTCTTTGAACATTTTTCAACTTGTAGTGACCATGAAAGGTTAGATGTAAAATGTACACCAAGGTCCTTTGTATCGCTCACTACCCTTAAAGGCTGATTTAGCAAGTTGTACTGTGGAATTGACTTGTCTCTGGAGTAGGATATCCTCATTACCTCACACTTGTCGTAATTATACTTCAATTGCCAAATTTAATCTTTACAAACTGAAAACATGGTAAACTGGGGTTTAAATACAGGGAGGCGCGAAAATCGACGTGAAGACACGATTAAAGATCGCTACAAATTAGTTTTATTTCTATCGGTGGGACTGTTATCATCGTTGATTTTAAGACTTTAAGAATGGCTGCCTGTAAGGATCGAGAATCGTCCGTCAGCGACCATTTTAGCGACTTGCTCATATTTTGCTCAACGATACCCTTTGGTAAACTGTTTTCAAAAATCAAGTTTAAAAGTTCTGACGAGTGTTAATTTTTCAGAAATTTGCGAAAATTTGAAAATGCTGTTTAAGTGCGGTTTTTCCGCCTAGCAAATTGTCCAAAATTCACTGCAAAACCCAAGCTCCGTTGAAGGCTTAAAATGAATTCAGTTAACACCAAACTTCACACGTTTTAAGAAAAAGTCTTCCCATTCATTTGTGTTATGTTAATTTTTCCGTACACAGCTATATTAAGATTTTTTTTTGTCCCTTAAGCAACACCCTCAAAAAGTGCTGTACATGGGACGAAAAATATGTAAAATTTAACCCGATAAAAGTATACCTGGTACATAATTTTTTAAATTTTTAACTAGATATTCGTAATAAAATGTCATTATTCAATACCTGAGTAAAATTTGAGGCTTTGAATCGGAAGGCTTGCTTTTGAAAATACCACAAATGTTTGTGTCCTGAGCGAGCAAAGATATATGTTGTGTAAACAAACGCTAATCTAATTATTCCCTGCCAGGTAGAAAAAGGTTTTGAAATCAACTTTAAGTTTGGAAATGTTTAGCTATTATGCCACAAGATATTAGGTGAAAGGGAAATCATGCATTCAGAGTTGCGTGAGAGCAGAAAGAAAATAAAATCAGTGTCGAAAATGTACATACGGTTGTTACATCGATCACCATTATGCAAATTACGACCTCAGCTGTAGGAAAACTATATCTCTTGCTCATTTTGTTGAACGACTCTTTTAACCATTTTGGTGAATTGCTCATATTTCGCCCAAAGAAACCTTACAGTAAATCCTTTTCAAAAATCATGTTTTTACGTTCCAGCGATTCTTAACTTTTCATAAATTTACGAAAATCTGAAAACGCGGTTTCAGGTTACCTGAGTTCAGGCTCCGCATGTCGCACAGTCAAAAATTAACTGCGAAAACCAAGCTCCGCTCAAGGCTTAACATAAAATCAGTCAAACTTCACACGTTGTAAGGAAAGCTATTCTTATTCAATTCTGGTGAGTATATTTTTTCGGGCACAACGATTTTGGGATCACTTAAGCCCTTGAAAGAACATCCTTACAGACTACGCAAAATGGCGTTGAAAACAGGTGATATTTCGCGCGAAAAAAATGTAGCTGTTACCTGACACTTTGGATTTTTAACAATATATTCGTCAAACAATGCTATTTCCATTCACTGTGCAATTTTTGATGTTCTGAATCGCATTGCTTCCTTTCGAAAATGTCAGAAGTGTGCGTGACCTGAGCGAGCAAAATTATGCAAAGTGTGTAAACAAATAACTAGGTAATTTAACCATATTGAGTTGTTAAATATCCAAATTAAACTCGGTCTCCGTTGTAGTGACTTATAGCTTGAAAAATGTAGAGAGACAGGTCAAAAATTTTGCAAGATGTTTGATAAGGTTCTCCAAAACATTTTTGGGCTGAAAAATCTGCAAGTGAAGTACACATTACATTACCACCTTCTCACATTCAAGTAATGCAAAAGATACATTCGAAAGAAGCTACTTAAGACTTGATTCCACACTGATAATCTAAATACCTTTTATCTTTTACAATGAGAACTCATTTTCTGTAAGTATAAATACAGAGAAAGGCGCCTTATGACCTTCAAAGTAATTTAATACAAGAGAACAAGTCTTATTCTCCTGGTAATTATTAATGTCACGCAACGTAACGTAATTGGAAACGTTTTGGGGGTGCTTGAACATACGCGCGTTTAAAAAACCGCAACTGAAAGGACGACGTCGTTAAATTAGAGAAAGAAATCCCGCATTAAAACATGAGCGGATAGAAATGTAGGTTGGATACTCCCGCATCCGTCAGTTTGCATATTTCGGCTACCAGATGAGTAAACTTCATTACTTACGTGAAGACCAGAAAAGAAAAGTGAGGGTCCATACTGGCAGGATTAAAAGAAAAACAAAACAAAACGCAACAACTTCTGATCCGGCCTACGTGCATTTTTAAAAAATAAGATAACTACTAGGAACGATACGCCGTTCATTCGTTTCTTCCTCACTTTCCTATTCTGCTAAACAAAAGAGAAAGTCAGCATCATGATGACTTTTGGTAAGTACATTTGCTGACAATCTCTTTCAGTAGAGCCAATTACGGGGCCTTTTTACGAATGGGCTTTGATGGTATATTGAGGCCAAGATCTTCACACATGTGCTGCAACATGGGTGGGTAGCCTCAAGATTTTCAAAGAGTCCTTTAGCGCCATTTCACAAAGATCGTACTGATCGTAGATCAGGGGATGGTCAATCTTCCTTTCCCGCAGTATACTGGGTATACCGACGCACTATCCTTTGCCCTTTGTAGTAAATCTGAGATTGAAGTGTAAAAGTGTTATCGTGTGGTTATCAGACCTTGAGTGAAGTTTTTGTTTTTTTCAGTCTTTGGTATATTTATGACAGCCCATTTAGGGTCTCATGTGGTGCGTGTTTGCTGGGATCGGACGTCGGTTATGATAAATAGAAATAATTCGCATTGGTACACTGAAATGCTTGTACAGTATGCTGTTCTCCCCCTACATTCTCAGGAATTATTGATCAATATATACATATTATCTCTATATATATATGAAAAACAACCATTGAATTGTTTAAGAGTCGTTCAACAAAATGAGCAAGAGATATCATAGTTTTCCTACAGCTGAGGTCGTAATTTGCATAATGGTGATCGATGTAACAACCGTATGTACATTTTCGACACTGATTTTATTTTCTTTCTGCTCTCACGCAACTCTGAATGCATGATTTCCCTTTCACCTAATATCTTGTGGCATAATAGCTAAACATTTCCAAACTTAAAGTTGATTTCAAAACCTTTTTCTACCTGGCAGGGAATAATTAGATTAGCGTTTGTTTACACAACATATGTCTTTGCTCGCTCAGGACACAAACATTTGTGGTATTTTCAAAAGGTAGCGTTCCGATTCAAAGCCTCAAATTTTACTCAGGTATTGAATAATGACATTTTATTACGAATATCTAGTTAAAAATTTAAAAAATTATGTACCAGTTATACTTTTATCGCGTTAAATTTTACCTATTTTTCGCCCCATGTACAGCACTTTTTGAGGGTGTTGCTTAAGGGACAAAAAAAAATCACAATATAGCTGTGTACGGAAAAATTAACATAACACAAATGAATGGGAAGACTTTTTCTTAAAACGTGTGAAGTTTGGTGTTAACTGAATTCATTTTAAGCCTTCAACGGAGCTTGGGTTTTGCAGTGAATTTTGGACAATTTGCCAGGCGGAAAACCGCATTTAAACCGCGTTTTCAAATTTTCGCAAATTTCTGAAAAATTAGCACTCGTCGGAACTTTTAAACTTGATATTTGAAAACAGTTTACCAAAGGGTATCGTTGAGCAAAATATGAGCAATTCACCAAAATGGTCGCTGACGGACGATTCTCGATCCTTACAGGCAGCCATTCTTAAAGCCCGTTTCTTTCAAGTTGATTATTCTTCCTTGCGTTTAATATTTGTCTGCGCGGTCTTCAAGGTGTATTTTGATCAACAATGAAGCGAAAAAAAAAAAAAAAACATGATCATTTCAGCGTTGGGACTGTTCTCATCATGTCGATTCCAAAACTTTAATTCCAAGACTTTTAAGGTCTACACAGGTGTATTTTGATATCAAGAATGGAGCGAAATGAAGAAAAGAACCAGCGAGGTCATTTTAGTTTACGGCCTATGGCAACAGACACCATTTACTTTGATAATCCATGAACTCAGGCTAAAAGTTCGGCCTTTGTATCACCCCAAAGACGATAGCATGATGTTGAGAACAGAGGTTGCGATTCTCATTCTCAGTTTCCCACATCTTCAGCAGTGGGACGCCTTTGAAGACAATGCAGATTTGGTGACCAAAAAGGGAAAAGAATAGCTTGCATTTTTAAACTAGAAGGTTCTTGCAAAAGCTCGAGGAATAAATATATCCCCACTACCCTTCCTGAGAAGTTTTTATGCTTGTGTTCTGTCGATTTTGCTGATAACTCGCAAGAGAGTTAGCTTTTGTTCAGGTTTATTGCTTTAAACAGGCAGTATGTAACCATAAGCTTTTTTTTTACGTCGAGAGAAGATACCCTGAAATTTTCTGAAACTCTACGGAAACAATCAAAGCAGAAATGTCGACCTGTTGACTGGTAATCAACTCACCCCAACCACAAAGGAACGTAACTGAGTAAATCACTTTGTGCCCGTCGACCTTTGCCGCCTGGCTAATTACGATGATGAACAATAGCAGTATGTCACCTTTTTTAAGTGTCAAACTGGAGGAGCACAGGGCGCAAAATAATAGCGTAATATATCCCTTAAAAAGAGGCTATTCAGGCAGAAGCCCGCCGAAATATTGACTTATAAGCAGCAATCGAGCTTTCATCACCGTAACGACCATGTGGGACGCAATAAAACGCCTAAACAACACTTTATTTCAAGAAATAATGGCTATTCATGAATAATTCTTTTTAGAAAAAAACTGCTTGCGGGAGACTGCGTAGGCTGAAAATTGCCTTGATGAACCCCTGCTTTCCCTTTTGTCAAAATATCCAAAATAACTGTCTGAAAGGGATTATCTATTTCTAGTGTATTAACCTTAGCAGTAACCATGCTCTTAGCCTAGGTAGTACAGTGCAATACAGTGTAATCTGGAATATAGTGTAATCTGGAACCTCCTGTTTATATTCACAAATTTGCGATCTCAGCACGCCTGTGTCTCATATTCCCTTATTTTACTTTTCAGGAATGACTTACTATTCGATTGAAAATCTTAGACAAACAACATCCCTGAAGCATGATAATGAGATTACGCAGTTTCTCTTCTTCAATAGCTAATCTAGTATTTCTAGAATATACTTTTTTCATGGCCATTGCGAAATTGATTTCAACTTTGATTAGTTGTTTTTCTTAAATGAAATCTCAGCGGGGAGACTTTAACCAGTCTGTCGGCGAAAAGATTAAGATAATCAGAGTTATGTAAACAATATCAACATCCAAATTATACCTGCGCCTGGATTCGGAGGAAAAAGCGACAACATGAATTATCAAAGGTTTTTGAATTTGCTACAGGTGAGCATGCCGACCTTTACATATGTCAACCTTATATTCCGATATGCTGAGAGATAAAACTATTTTTTAAGCTTGGAAAAAAATTTTTTCTTCCCCCTGTAGGTTCAAGTCTTGATTGCGCTAACTAGTAGAGGTCTAACGAGTGAAGGTATGTTTTTCTCGTGTCATTTTGTACCAAAGGAAACTTTGACGTCAAAATTGGAGAAGGCATTTCACAGGGTGTTTTTGAAGTTAGGATACCAAGCTAAAATATATTAACCTTGTGCACAGCGAATTTCTCAAGCCATTAAGGCCATGGAAACGTAATTTCCATGTTTAATATCAAACCGTTTTTTTCCAAGAGATTTTTTATGTAATCAAGCAATAAAATCATGAGCGTTTGTCGTTTTATTTTGTATCTCTCTGAAAGCTCGATAACGTGCAAAAATAGAACTTTCTTGACCTGTGCCACTCTGTTTTACTTATACGATAGTATTTAATCTACCCCATAATCGATAAATTATTGAGCCTTGGGCAAAGGAGTGAGAAATGTAAAGTACAAAACCTCCCCCATTTCCTTTTATAATTGTACTAAAAGTCACATTATGAATCTCGCAGTGGCCCCTGAAATAGTAACAAGTTTTGCCGCGAAGTACACACAAAAAAGTGTGACGTGAAAGCCATGTTTATTTACCAATGAGAGAGCGAGAGCTATATCGAATATTTTCTAAACCGGTAAATAAATTTAATTTCTCTTTCCCTTGCTGCAGTTCCTCTCTTACTCAGTGATTTCCTTGTTTCATTCTATTTAACGGACGAGGGTTCATTGGAAATTCTTGACAAAACAGAATATCCCTAGAACAAGGAATTCCTTCTAAGATACTCAACCTAAAGCTAAGTCGCCATTGTTGTTAACAACTGAAAGTTGTGTATTTTTTCTAGCCAATATGTTTTTTAACATAATGTGAAAAGCGGGCACAGAGAACAGCGCAGCCTGCTGTTAAATGATTCCGCGTTCTATTTCCAAGCATTGTTAAGGATTTATATAAAAATGATGCGAAAAATGAGTTAACTGTTTTAAATAGTCGATAAAGATAATTCCCTAATAGTAAACAATTATAAAGAAGAAAAATTTTGAGTAACTGTAACACGAAGTTTTTGGGACGCAGAAACCCTTGATAATTGCCTCAGAAATGCTGTTGGAGTTTCCAATTCAAGTATCATCCTTGACAGCTTCATGAAGGCAAGAAGCCACAGGGACAACGACCTACCATCATATGGACGTCTGAATGGTACAAGAGGAGATGGATGGTGCGCTGAAAAAAATGATGAAAAACAGTGGCTTCAAGTAGATCTCAAGAATATTTTTGAAGTCTGCGCTGTTGCGACCCAAGGAGATGTCAATGGCAATCAGTGGGTGATTGACTTCAAGCTAGAGTTCTCTAAATCCTATGAGAGCAACTGGCCCGCTTATAAGGATGCTGATGGCTCAGAATTGGTAAGATTTGAGCCAAAATGTCGTTTTAATCATACGCTGTATCGCAAGATCTTACAGTAAACAATTTGAACCCAGGATTAGCTCTTAGTTAGGAACCAGAGAACGTCCACGGAGATAGTTAGCGCTGTAGGTTAATCATCGCCCATAGTTCCTGTCAAAAGTGTGGTTCGTAACTGGATGACATTTAACAACGCGATTGTTGACGACACCATTTCTCGTCGCTAATTCATGTTCGGACAGTCTTGCGTTGAGGTTCCTACATCTCACTGACCTAAACGACTCTACGTTTGGAGCATTTGATCGTTTAACCTGCTCTATCTGCCTACTATTTGAGGAAGTAAATGACTACGCCTTGAATCCGTCTGTGGGTGACGGAAATCGTTTGGTTGAAGGAACCATACACACGAGAGTTATAGACGTACTTTTATTGTACGGTTTATTTACGGAAGTCGTTGCCGTTCGTTTCAGTATTTTAGCAGACAGGGGGAGGGGACATTTCGTTGAAGTAAGTCATTTCTATTGATTTTCTTGGTTTTACGCGGTATTTGGTTTCATCGGATAAGCTGTGTGGTGTGTTGCTTACTATACAATTCCTTAGAATCCTGATTTTAGGACTTTGTGTGATGTCGTTCCCCTATAACCTTATGTTCATTTATTTTCTCGTCACGGCTACGCAGGCAGTCTAGAAAAGGGAGCTTCCCTGTTTCTTTTTTTTCCGTTTTTTTTTTTTTTTTTTTTTTTTTTCGAGTGCTCTAGGAAACTGTATGTCTACCTTTTGGCCTTTTAATTAGTAATGCTATGCGTTGATTTCGCCTTGGAGTAGGGAGGTAAATATATCACCAACGTAGCATAACAGAATCTGTACCGTTTTTTGGCAGGTTGAAAGGGTACGTTCCTTAACAATCTGCACCTCAGTTTCTTCGACAATACAGAAAATAGCTGTTCCTTAGAGCTCTCAGAAATTTATATCGTTTTCAAAATCTTTCGTTAAGTACAATGGATTTTCTAAAACTTGATGGAGTATTTTCCTCCTTATCATAGATATTTCATAGGGAAGGTGGATCCCACACAATTAACCAACATCCCCTGGACGTTCCAGTTTATGCAAGATACATTCGTTTTCTACCAGTTACTTGGAAACGCAGAATCTGCCTTAGAGTCGAGGTTTACGGAGCCGCTAGTAAGTTTGCATGCTAGTGCAACTTTTATTCGGCTATATAATGGTGGCATTTGATTTTACACGCAAAATTTAAGGAAACTCTAAAGCAGCTTATAATTTAGTTCGCTCAAATTTAAGCCTTAAACGATTTAGATATAATTCACAAATTAATGGATGATACCACTGGGATTTCTTCCTGACGGCTACGATTTGTACACTTCTTTTGGCAAATGCTTCCAAAGTGTTTTGCTAATTCAGTTCTTATCTACGAAAACACTAATTTAATAAAAGTGATGGAGATCGAAGATAAAGCTCAGAACTCAGGCCATTACAGACATTTTTGGATTTTTCTTGCAAAATAATTTCGAAACTTTCCTGACTTCTTTGTTAGTTCATTGCGATTATACTTCTTAACCTAATGGCTTCTTTTTTTTTTCTTTTTCTTTCATAAACCGAATGCACTATCATAGCTACAGCAAAGCGTTTTTCGCATTCATTCAAAACCGTGGCCTGTATGAATACTTGACAACCGAAAATATTACGGCATGTATTAGATTTACTTGAAGTAGCAACTGCAATACAACCATGAGATTTGTGTTTTATACAAAGCATTAATTCTACTTAGAGTGTGCAGAAGCTCAAGGGATGGAAAGCGGTGCTATCACCGACAGTCAGATTAGCGCCTCTTCTCAGTGGGATCACAACGAAGCTGCTTATAATGGTAGACTTCACTTTAAAGAAGTAACATCAGGTTACAAGGCAGGAGCTTGGGTGGTTCGCACAAATAATGAAAACCAGTGGCTGCAGATAGATCTGATTAGTCGATACATTAAAGTAACTAGGGTTGCAACACAAGGACGGAACAGCCTTAATATTTTTCATTGGGTAACCAACTATACTCTGACTTACAGCAACGACGGAGTAAACTTCCACATTTATAGAGAACGCGGACACAGGGAAGCCAAGGTTTGAGAATAAAATAAAAAATAAAAATAGTATTAACTCTCAAATATTTTCGTTCCTCAAAGACGGAAATTAAAGTAGTTTAAATGACGACAACAAAATTGTGTTGTCAGAATTTCAGAAATAATTTATATTCTCTAGTAAAGGCTAACATTAAACAATGACCTTATCTTTATCGTAAAATAATCTGTTTCCACACAAAATAGCACTAACGGATATTTAAGGACCATTTCAACACGGTGGATTCAAATTTGGCTCCCCGAGTAGAGCCAACCTAAGGTCATCGAATTCAGTACATGTAGGATAGGTAGTAAATTTAAGTTTTCAGTGTTGATTTCATTCTAGAATTTCGTTGGAAACACAGACAGAGACACTGTCGTGTATCATGACCTCTTCCCACCCATTAGAGCAAGATACATCCGTTTCCGACCAACAGCTTGGCATACTACGATATCAATGCGAGTAGAGCTGTACGGATGTTCAGGTAAGTTGAATTTTGACTTGTTTAGTCAAGTCAAGTCATCTTTATTTAGGCAGGGTAGCCCTATCAGCCATAGGCTGGTATTAAAAGAGGCTCTGCGTAAAATTAAGACTACATGATAAAAATTTAAAAAATTTAAAATTACCTACCTATCTTATGTTCTACATAACATGTTTATCATTTCATCTCTTGAACATTAAGGCGTACGAACAGCAAAACTCACTTTCCATTTTATCTTTCTAACGCTTATTGGTTTGCTATTATTTACTTCCCCTTAAAACGTGAACTTAGCTTAGAATTCAATCAGCTCCCTTTCACATATCACATGCATTGCTTAGTCCTTCATGATATCTAATTTCATTTCTAAAATCAATAATAAAATGATAACAACACTATTTTTTTTCTTTAAGTTTAAAAGTTGATTAATATCTCGAGGTCGGCACCTTTTTTTTTTCCCTTTATATCTCAGTTTTAGACTTTTTAGACTTATTAGATTTACTTGAAGTAGCAACTGCAATACAACCATGAGGAAGGTATTTGCAGATGTGCTCTCAATTAAAACTTTGTGTTTATTTTCTGAAAATATAAAGAATGTCAAGACCCTTTTGGTATGGAAAACGGTGTCATTTCTGACGAACAAATTAGTGCCTCTTCAGAACTGAAAGCAGCTCATGCGGCGAAAATGGGCAGACTGAAAGCGAAAGCGGGAACGTGGTTGCCATCCAAAAACAATGTGGACCAATGGCTTCAGATTGATTTGCAGAAAAACGACGCCATCGTCACGAGAGTTGCCACACAAGGACTGAATACCGGAAGTAAGTGGGTCACCAGCTTCAATCTACAATATGGTAACGACGAAATTAACTTCCATTATTACATGGCACAAGGGGAGATAGTAAAAAAGGTACATTAGAGTGCTTACGACGCTTCTTTTTCCATAAAGAAAGCTAGTATTGTAAGAGAAACCTTTAGATTGTGTCAGAAATACCCTGGTTTGATTGTTTTTTTCCTCTTATCGTTCCAATTCATGCACGGTGATAGAAAAGTTGCACAAGACCTGCTAAAATATTCTTTAAACCTCTTAAAGAGGCTAGGAGTGCGGTCAGTTAGATATATCATCAGTAGGAAGAAAATCATCTTTTAAGGTACCACGTCAGCACCTTTTTAGAGGAGCATCTTAGACGAATTGAGTCAGTTTGCTAGACATAACGTCTCGTAGTCACGTTCGACGCACTAAAAACTACTATAAAACGAATACAAGAATTGTAAAAACGTGTAAAATGGTATATAAAAAGTCACTTGTAACAATGTATCGGAATTCCAAATCGATTTCGATCAATTACGATCCTCATCAGTAGTACTCCGCCATGTTTAAGTATTGAGTATTTTAAACATGGCGGAGTACTACTGATGAGGATCGTAATTGATCGAAATCGATTTGGAATTCCGCTACATTGTTACAAGTGACTTTTTATATACCATTTTACACGTTTTTACAATTCTTGTATTCGTTTTATAGTAGTTTTTAGTGCGTCGAACGTGACTACGAGACGTTATGTCTAGCAAACTGACTCAATTATCGAACACGTTCCTGGCCTCGGCCCACAAAATTTCATCACAATCTTAGACGAAATTGTTTTGTTTACTCCCACCATGACGACTGTTGATACCACCTTCCCAAGCTGACTTAGAACTGCCATCTTCACTTACACGTATTTTTCACTTATTTAGATTCTAATAAACAATTTTCAGAAATCAACGAGGAATTTCAATATCATATTTTTCTCCATCGAAGAAAGTAACGATTCATTTTGCTTTTGTTTTTCAAGACTTTTGATGGAAATGATAACAGGTGGACAGTAGTTTACCACACCTTAAATCCCTCCATCACGGGACGTTACATCCGATTTCGCCCAACTAATTGGAAAGGGGGAATTGCAATGAGGGTGGAGCTGTTCGGATGTTCAGGTAAAGTTAACAGTTGAACATAAGCTTTTATATCAAGATGTCACTAAACCGCATCTCGGACTGAATGAAAATGATGTAAACCCCAAATGAGGTTGTAATCTTCCTTTGCCCAATGGAAGCTATCCTTGCATTACACCGCACAGCCATGATGATAGGTTCATGGGTTCTCCTTCCTGCGAGTCAAAGCACCATCAGCTCTGACTAAGTAACAGTGATCATGAAACTGCATGCCGGGGAAACCAATATAGCTCATTTGGTGTTGGCCACGTGACTCATGAACCTTTGGGTCATGCACGTCGTTTACTCTTTTCTACCTTTATGAGAGAAAATATCCGGAAACAGGGAGCCTTATACCGAGAAGTAGAACTGAAATCACAAAACAAATGTAATACAACAAATGCACGAATTTGTCCGACGGCTTTCTAGTTCTAACCGCCTCCCGGTTAGCTCAATGGCTAGAGCGCTGGAGTGTTGTGCGGGAGGTCGAGGGTTCGAGCCCCGCCGGACCAACACTCAAGGTCTTAAAACAATTGAGAATAATTTGCTACCTTTCTATAACATCAAGAAATTGTTAGATATTCTAGTCTTCCCGGATAGGGACGAATAAATGGAGGTCCCGTCTCCTGCAGGGTTAGGAGTAGGAGACGTTAATTTCCCACACACGAGATTACTGTGTGATGGATGTCCTCCCCTGGGGTGGGATGGGTGGGAAGGTGAGATCGATAGACTGAAGCGGCTGCCAGAGGCGCCTGATATGCTGACGTTTGTTCTCAACTTTACACTGCACCCGTAATTCAGCCTCTGGGCTGCAAGTGGTCAGATAGAAACTATATTACTGTAAGGAAACACGCACAGGCCATTAGAAATTTAGGAAGAAGTACGATCTCTATACTCTCTCTGACGGAAATAAAAGAAGCACAGGTCGGCAGACACACAAGCAGACAGACAGAAAGACATAAGGTTAGATAGGATAGGCAGGGTAGATAAACACAGGGACTTACGTGATCTTGAACGATTTCTGCAGATGTTGATGAATGTCAAGAGCAGACACATAATTGTCACGGGATGGCGCATTGTAACAACACAGTGGGTTCATTCAATTGTATTTGTCTTCAAGGATTTACAGGAGACGGTTTTGATTGCTTTGGTATGATATACGATTGACTCTATGTGATCAAATCTGTCTCAGCTAAAACCGGTAATATCCGGCTCTATAGAAAAGTGATATCCCGTAATCATTAATTATGACGTATCAGACGTAATGTTTATGTCAAGATATGATTGCGTTGTTTTGATCTTTAGGAAAATGGAATTCTTCTTCCGACGTACGAAAGAGTTATGGACGAGAAAATTTTGTGCCAAAAAAAGATAACTATTTGAAGATCGCCAACTCATTACCTCCTCACTAGCACAGAAATATGCTCCACTATGTTTTCTTGGAAAGTATGTGTATCCCGAAGCTCCCAGTTTTCAGCGAGCCTATCTCTCGAAAACTGGCTCTCTTCTCGGAAGAGGTCCGTAGTCCATAGTCAAACATCCGCACATGTAAAATTGATGAAGATGACTTCAAAGAAACATGTGCATGAATTCTTTTAAGCCGAACTGATACATTTATATTTATACAGCTCAGCGCGACTTTATCTCTTTATGTAGCCCTCATTTCTTGTGACATCAAAGGATACCTTGACATCGTTCCCAGTTTCTCAAATGGGGTATATTATAGATAACTTTGAATGATGATCATTTTTTACAAAACCGTCGAAAACCTTTTATCTCTGAATTTAAATAGGGTATGCGAAACAATTTGGATATATCAACAAAGTTGAAATGGTAAATTGGCCACCGTAACGATTTCAAAAGCTGACGTTTCGAGCGTTAGCCCTTCGTCGGAGCGAATAGAGGAATTGTGGGTTGTGTGTGGTTTTAAAGGCAGAAAATGGAGCTACGTTATTGGTGGGAACATGGCAACAAGAAAAACAAGAATAAATTACGGTGGCCAAATTACCATTTCAACTTTGTTGATATATCCAAATTATTTCGTTACTCCCACCGACGCAGCCCCAAACAGTTTCTTTCGAAACTATCAGCCTTTATGCGAAACAATGTCTCTAACGCCGACGAGATCGTTCTATCAGTAACGATCCAACGGGTAGAGATGGCTGGTATAAGTGGCACGGGGAAAACTAGATTGGCATCAAAGACACCTCGCACACTTAAGATTTGTTTGAGTTTGGCTCTATAAAACCAGCATATGAATAACTACCGCTATTTTGAGAGAGAAAGTGTTGCTCTTAATACAACTCTTGAATTAATTTCGTCTCGCATGCAGAAAGATAGTGCGTGCTAATATTAATAAATGCGTACTAATTATTCTTTGCTGGATTTTCAAGACTCAGTATGGAGTCTGAAGAAGATCACATCGATCCACATCCTATGTGACCACATCGTGAGACAAACGATTACCTTTTGTTTTTTAACTCGGTATGGAGATTTGCAATTTTAAAATTGTTTCAAGAAATGGAAGAGTTCACTAATCACCATATAGAGAACTTGTACACATGCCTCAACAAGTAAGCGCGTTAAAGAATTGAAGTTTCTGTTTCTGTTTTCTGTAAAATCCCTGCCTCCTCGCCTCAACTTGAAATAAAATACAACACTTTGTTTATGGTTACAGACAATGGCCATTTTCCCAATTTGATAGAAGAAAACTTCATTTTTCACTTTATGAATGCAAGCTTTTATTCCCTTTCTTGATGATCTTTAAACTACAGATGTAAACGAGTGTAAGAATGAACTAGATGACTGCGCTCCTGAAGCAAAGTGCTCTAATAGATATGGATCATTCATCTGTAGATGCCTACCTGGATACTCTGGAGATGGACGATTTTGCAATGGTACGTGGCTTACCGCTACGGAGTATATTGTTTACATTCTGAAAGAATTAATAGCTAAGCCTCCCTGTAAACTTCTAAATTACGTCGATGAAACGGTTTCAACAGAATTTAGATACTCATAAGACTGGATACACTGTCTGTCTGACACCTCAACGGTAGTTGAGGTGTCAACCGCCTCCCAGTTAGCTCAATGGATAGAGCGCTGGCCTGATGTGCGGGAGGTCGAGGGTTCGAGCCCCGGACGGACCAGCACTCAAGTTCTTAAAATAATTGAGAAGAATATGCTGCCTTTCTATAACATCAAGAAATGGTTTACATTTCTCTTCTCGGATAGGGACGAATAAATGGAGGTCCCGTCTCCTGCAGGATTAGGGGTAGGAGACGTTAATTTCTCACGCACGAGATTACTGTGTGATGGATGTCCTCCCCTGGGGTGGGATGGGCGAGTTGTTGTCTTGCGTTTCATACATGAGCCTCTGGCTCAGGCAATATGGGTAACCATGTCCCACGTAAAGAAATTAAACTTTGATTACTATCACTATTACTATTACTATTATTACTATTTCTATTACCCATGTCCCTTTTTTAACAATTAATCTTTCGTTTTTTTAAATTAAGTTTGATAGTAATCTCTGGTTCTGTCAGGAACAAATGCATGTTTCATTTTTTCATGTAGATATTGACGAATGTACCACAAATGTGCACAACTGCGACCCATGGTCGGTTTGTAACAACACAATTGGATCTTTTGACTGCACATGTATTAAAGGATATGAAGGAAATGGCACAACTTGCCTCGGTAGAAATATTTGCCTGTTCCAAATGTATCCTTTCTTGTTATCAATATCTGTTACATATTGATCAGTGTTAAAGCTTTAAACAACATTTTTACAAATCTGCAGAAATCGATGAATGTGCAATATCGACTCATAACTGTCATGGAGTTGCTTACTGCTTCAACAATCCGGGATCCTTTAGCTGCGAGTGCCGGAAAAACTACATTGGAGATGGGATATCATGTGAGGCTGACGGTAAGACTCAATTCAAACTTCAATGTTAGAGGACGTGGCTGATTTCAAGTTTTAGGCATTCCTACGGCCGAACAAGTAAGTACGAATACTTTGAGGCATTTGTGTCTAGGTTTGATAACCAAGTAAGCTGAGCCTCAGAAATCATAGAAGGAAATTGTTGTTTCTTTAAGGTTGAAAAATACATGCAAACGTATTTTCCATTAACATTCTTAGGAGATTTCTCAGTGACCATCAGAAGCATTTCAAAGGATAAGTATCACGCCACACCAGTGCAGCGTTCAGTCAAAAGTGTCCTTGAAGCCCTGATACAGGGTCTGCATAACGATTTAATTGTACTGAAAAGCACCTTTGAATGGAGTGTGGTTTCTGAAATGGAGCTAGCTGTCTCCGAGTCGGCTTTAGAAACTATAGTTAGTCAAGGGACGACAGAGTGGACAATAAAAAGACGATCCGTACCAGCTGGCATCTATCAAGTCAAATTCAATGCAACAATTACAGTTGGGGATCCAGTATCCCCACAGGTACTCAATGCTTTTGATTATGGCTTCATCGAGGTTATTGCAGCTCCAGTGCGAGCCATCATCGATGGAGGAAGCAGTGTACGGTGGGGATACAAAAACATTGCAACTGTGGATGGTTCCTTGAGTTACGATGCTGATATTGGCCCTGGAATACACACTGGGCTAAATTTCACCTGGTCTTGTCGGAATGATACCTCTGTCAGCAACACTTGTTTCGATTCTTTTCGTGGCGAGAGAAATATAAACTCCACAGTGATAAGAATTGAACCTAGTAAACTTGAAATAGATAAGACTTACTTTCTGCGACTGAGTGTGTCCAAGGATGTGAGAAGTTCCTTTACTGAAATGTCCTTTGCGATAGCTGCTGGAGAGGTACCTCAGGTTACTCTCAGGTAGTTTTTCGAAGTATAAACAATCAGTGTTCACAAGCAAATAATTCATAGCTTAGGAATTTTTCTTAAGTTCGATGAATTGCATGAGTAGCTCAAAACAAGCGCGCGTATGCATGTAAAACTGGATTTTTTTTAAAACTTGGCGATCAATTATAAAGATAAGATTATTTTTACTTGTGGAAAGAAGAAGCGGTAATAAGCAATGATATTGGTATTTTGCCTTTTCAAAAGGTAAAATCAAAATCTTGCAAGACCTTTGAAACCTTGCAACAAATGGGATTCAGAGCTTCATTAGGTTTGTCAAAATTTGGCTAACGTGATGCGCAGCTATCAGAGAATTGCTCATTAATGACGGGCAGGTACTGGTTTAAAAGAGTCCTATGACTTTGCAGCTGAAACACATTATTCGAGCGCGTTGTCCAATTTGAAACAAAATTATTTACTATTTTGGGCCTATGTTTTTCTTTAGTGGTTTACTTGTTTATTTTTCCTTCCTTTTTCTTAGATGCTTCGTGGATTGCGGCCCAGTGGTGTCTGCTTCAAACAAGTTCCGTGTGACATCAGAATGTCTTAATTCTCCCTGTAATGGATCCAAATATGAATGGCGCCTGTCCAAATTCAATGGCTCAGACAATTGGGTAAACATACCCATTTTACCCAATATGACTTCAACTGCTGTAAATGCGACCAATATGATCATCAAGAAGAATTCATTGTCATCCAGATCAAAATACAATCTCACATTATTTGTAACATCTTGGGAGGGGACATACGGTTTTTCTGTGCTACTCTTTGAAACGGCTGGAGAGCCACATAATGGCTATTGCATGCCGTCTGCATCTGAAGGTGTTTCATTGGAGACCGAGTTTACTTTCAAGTGCTTCGATTGGCAGGATACGAGCTTACCGCTAACATATGAATTCTCACTTGGAGAGGAGCCAATATCCTATGGCACATCACCCTCGTCTGTATCAACAGTTTTACCAGCAGGATCGCCGGAAAATGATTTCCAACTGCAAGTTACTATTGTTATCAAGAATTCAGTTGGAGTAGCTGTTGAACAGAAATTATCTATCAAGGTGTAGTAATTGAGACTATCGATAAATGTTTTTTTGCGAAGGAGAGTTGTTACTCAGCAGCGAATTTTCATGTTTCCCTATTTTGATCTATATAAAACATTATGTTTGACTCTTTTTTGTGCCTGCTAACCGCTTAAGTTTTCCTAGTTTATAACTCCCAAGATCCCTCAGTTCTACAGCATCGTGGCTAAGATCCATCGCATATATGTAATATTAATTCAAACGCCCACGAACTATTTTTCGCCGAAACAAAACTTTGATTTTCTTCTCTGAAACTTTTTCTTTGCAGGTAAAGCCATCATCTAGCCTCGATCTATGTGTTTCATCACCCGAGGACGTTGCAATCAAGTTAAAAGGTTTTGTAGTCTTGGAAGGTAATAAGCTTGATGGATTTCTCAACAAAGGGGAACTCAGTCAAGCTGTTCAACTTGGCATATCCGTCCTTAAGTCTGCCAATGAGAAAAACGAGTGTGGACTACAACTAGACCCCAAAGACAAAGCCTTGGTATGTTAAAAATACCCTGCTAAAGTTCAATCAATTGTTTTGCTTTTTCAAAGTTCTTATTTGCTGTAGTACTACACATTTTTATTGCGATTCTTTTCATCTTATGTGGTGGGTGAGCGTTGAATATGTTCGACACATTTCTTTTTGTTGGTAGATATCCAGCGCATTAATTACGAAGTTTACAGCCATAACACCAGAGAGTCTTGAAATGTCTCGAATGGTTATGTCCGTGGTGAGTTTAGCCATGGGGGCTGAGGTTGACGTCGACGGTAGCAGCAACAACATGGTGCGCCATAGAAGTATAGTTTTTTTCCCCTTTTTTCTACACTTTTTATCGCAAACAGATACGATAAATCAGTTGTGGCCTGTGCATGGTACTGCGAAACGTACTGATTCCCCGCTGCAAGTCTATTAACCTGAGATTGAATGCGTTTTGGAAGGCTACAGCTTACAAATTTGAAATATTGACGGTGTTTAATAACTAGTGCCTCCCTAATAGTAGATAAACTCGACTGCCGACCGACCAATGAAGCCACATGCTGCGATGGACAAAAATGGGCTCTTTCTTTCCCCCTGTTTACAAACTAATGAAACATTTTGACCTGTAGATAATAACAAGATAAGTAACGAACTTAAACTCACAAGTAAACCTAATTAAGAAGCTTGGGTTAAAGTAGATATTTTATGAACGGCCGGTTTTTTATTTTCCAGCACTGTGGTCCGTTTACCTGCAATTATCAATAGCCTAAAGAGTAAAATAATAAATGGGTGTTGTTCTTTTTTCGTCAGGAATTGACAATGCGACTGACTGAAAGTACGGCAAATATAATGATCTCCACCCTCAACGATCCAGAAGAGCCCTTTACACCGGCGTTGGAACAAACAGCTACAAGTGTTACAGGCTGTCTCACAAATGTTCTAAAGACAGCTGCAGGCTCGGGGCAAGATGACACAAGATCGCTAGTTACGCCACCTTCTCAAGAGGTAGAATCGGAAACACCACTTCCACATTGAAAATTTCTTTCCCCACATATTCCGTTACTGGAATTTTTTTTTTCTTACCACAATTTTAGACGACTTGGTTGATGGTGTTGTGAGAGCAGCCCAGGAAAACTACGAGTCTAAGAAATCGAAAGGTCTTTATACAAACACGTGATGGCTTACAATGATCTTTCTTTCTTTCCAGTTTGTTAAAAAGGCCTCTGAAAAACTTAACAGCATGAGTGATGCTTTCTTTGGCCGCTTAGTTCCATCAGAAGATCTGGTCCTACAAACTCCAAACTTGGCAATATCTCTGAAGAAGGTCACAGCTAATGATGCAAAAGGACTCAGCATGGGAGATGGACCAAGTAAATTCAAACTCCCGAGCAGCCTCGGAAATATAGGCGGTGGTGACATAAATGCAAAGGTAACATTCTGTTCTTATCTTAATTTCAGTTCACCTTATCAAATATGATAAAAGACGAAAGACATAAGTAATCGCTCGGTGATAATGACGTTTTGTTGTTCGTTAAGGCATTAAACTGCATGCACTTTATTCGTGTGATAAAATGTTAGAGCAATCTTTATTGATATTATCTGAGTTTTAGAAAGTGAAAAAAAAGAAAGAAACTTTATTTACCCTACAAAATGGATCAGCTATTACCGTAGTAAAAGCTGGTATCAACCCACGTGTAGCTATAATTAAATGCTCTCTAGAACTTCTATCTCTATAAATAATTCTAAAAATATATACTAAAAAACCTTAAAATACAAACTTAAAATATAAAAATCGGATACTTATATTCAAATATAAATATAAAAATCTAAAATATTGACAACTAGAGAAAAATCAACTCTAAAACTTAGTTAGTGAGCAACGATGTGATTTAACATCTAAATCTCTAAAAAAGTGGTTATGTTTTTAATGTACTTAGGAAAGCTGTCCCAATCAGCTGCTACAGAATACTGCAAAATTGTTTGGCCAGTTTTCGTTTTGACCTTAGGAAGATGCAGTAAAGTCGTATCACGTAAATTGTTTTTTTTTTTGAGGACATAATTTCATCGACAATAAAAAATTCATGATTCCTTTACTGAATCTCATTTAATTGACTAAAAAGGATCCCAGGAATACCGTAATTTCATTTGCCATACTTTCAAACAACTTAACCTATCATATAACTTCTTATCATGTATTCGACTGTTTGCATGTATGAAGTCCCAGTAATCGCAACTGACGTCTCAACAACCTTAGATGAAGTCATCACAAGAGTTAGGTGTTAGAGTTGAAGAGTCAGAGTCTAAGATAGTGTGTTCTATTTCAGATGCAGGCTGTTGATTTTAACCCTTTTACCTGGGACAATAGTAGCAAGAAAATCAAATCAAGCGTCACAAGTCTCGAGCTTAAAAGTACCAGCGCGGAAAAGATAAATGTGTCAAATCTTGATAACGACATTCAGATCGTCATTCCGATTTCTAACCCACCCAAAAACTCCAGCAACGGGACACAACATTATTTCCTTAAGCCTAACGAGATATCAGTTCGAAGCTACTACGCAGACTTAGCCCACGTCCCTGTCTCTCTGAAGTTGGATTTAGCCATAGCAGGAATACAAATTGAACTGCGGATTAAATTTGGACAACGACCAACGATGAACGACTTCGACCACAAATTTACGTTTGCGTTCAAGTCTTCATGTAACAACCAAACAGTTGTTAATACAACCTGCTTTACCAGAGATGGGTCAGTCACAGTGACGCCTTCTAAGCCGGGTTTCCTTTACGTGGGCCTGTTGTTCAAAGGCTCTGAGAATGAAAGTCCACATTCAAGGCAAAGAAGATCATGCTTCGATCATCGTCGCGAAAGACGGTCATGCGTTGGCGTTAAAGATCCACCACCGACAGGATTCCTTAAAACTATGTTTCCGCAATATGACCCAAAAACAGACGTTAACTACACTTTAACCATCACCCAATCAAGCTGTCTGTACTGGTCAGAGAAAACAGAAAAGTGGGCTACGGAAGGTTGCAGGGTAAAATAAATAATTGCAACGTTTTTTAACCCCTGAGAAATATGTGCATTATGAAGTCCTTCAAGCATCATTCTTGTTTTTCCACAACGAGGAAACCTATTAACTCTGTATTAAAAATATATCAATTGCAAAAAAAATTTTTGATAACGAAATTGCGGGATTTCACAGTCGAGAAGCCACTCCTAGACAGAGGCGGCTTTTTAAACTTCTGTCAAAACTTAGCCATATTCAATATCACTTTCCGATTTCCCAAAATTCGTTTCGTTGAATGTAGCTGAAATTTTGAATGACATTTATCTCCATAGGTCGGCCAAGATTCAAACGCCACGCATCTTGTATGCCTCTGCAATCATTTGACATCCTTTGGCGGAAACTTCATCCAAGCGCCAAACCCAATTGACTTTGACAAAGTATTTACTGAGTTCTTAAACCTTGCTGAAAGTGGCAATATCTCAGTACTTGTGACAATTCTTTGTTGTTTCCTTCTGTACTTCGTCGTCTTAATCTTTGCAAGGAGAGCCGACAAGAGAGATGAAGACAAGGTATGTTCATGGCTGCTAGTACGCCTAACTTGATATCTTTATTCCTTCATACATTGCTTTATAAATTGACACAGTTTTATTTTTAACTTACTAATGAAACAGCAGTCAAACTTTATACTTTCTTACCGATAGATGTCAACCCTCAGATGAGTATTTTGGATTATTTTCACACCAGAATCAATCATTCTTTTCAGATTTGTCCTCCTAAATTGATATCAGTTGTTAAGGAAGGAACATATTACTACGATATGGTTATAAGCACTGGCGTTTGGAAACATTCAGCGACAACAGCAAATATAACCATTAATATCAAGGGCGAGAATAACGAGCGGAGTCAAATTCCATTGCGAGAGGAAGGGGACACGAGCGAGTTTTTCGAACGAGGTAGTATCAACGGCTTCGTTCTAGCGATGGCTGAATCCATTGGTACAATAAAAGAAATTACTCTGGATCACGATAATTCGGGAGATAATCCGTCCTGGTTTGTAGAGACTGTGGTCATCAAAGACCGGCAGACAGAGGAAAGGTGGGTATTCCCCATTAATAGATGGCTTGCTTTGGAGAAAGACGACGGTCAGATAGAGGTTACTATGGACAGCACAACTTACTCCGCCTTCTCGGCTCAGGTTCGTTCGCGCTTTGCCAGAAAAATTGTCGACAGTCACCTGTGGATGTCGGTGTTTGGAAAAGCATGTAGCAGTACCTTCACACGTGTGCAAAGAGCTTCTTGTTGCCTTTCAGTTCTGTTTAGCGCAATGATAGCTAATGCCATGTTCTATAACACTGGTGGTGAATCCGACGGTGCTATACAGGTTGGCCCATTTAAGTTTTCTTGGAGACAGATAGTCATCGGAGCACAAAGTGGCATAATTATTGCTCCCATAAACATAATTATTGTCTTCCTGTTAAAGTCTAGCAAACCAAGGCAGAAAAGGAACGAAAAATACCAAGTGACAGACGAGGCCCATCGACTTTTGGATGAAATAACGGATACCGGCTGTATGCTTCCTCATTTCTTTGTCTATCTAGGCTGGTTTCTCTGCTTCTGTACCACCATGGCAGCGGCAACGTTTACTCTGTTTTACAGTTTAATGTGGGGAAAGGAAACCTCTGAGCAGTGGCTTGCTTCAATCTTGATTTCTAATGGACAAGATATTTTTGTTGTGCAGCCCACGAAAGTTATGATAGCGGTCATCGTTATTTCCTTTCTACTGACCAGAAAGAATAAAGGCCAATGCGCTGAAGAAGAAAAAGAGGAAATTTCAATCGATCCACATGCAATTGAAATTGATTTTTTGAGGGATGATCCCAAACAGCGCTTTAAGAGACATCAGCGGGAAAAGATGAGGGAGAGATCAAAAAGAGAAGCTCAGTTAACAAGCATGACAAGAGAGATTATTCTTCATCTGATATTTATGTTTCTTCTGGCTATCGTATCTTATGGAAACAAAAATGGAAATCGTTTTCTGATGACAACGGAGACGAGGAATCAGTTCTCTAAATTCAATGTGGTAAGACTCTTTTTTGGCAAAACACACTTTCTAGTTTACAAGTAAAAAGTATTTTTGTTGTTTTTATCCTTTTGCAAGACAATCCTAATGCTGTTGAAGAGTTTTAGATTTGTGGATTTTTGGACAGAAAAGTGGGAATCAAAGTCAGTCACATAACACCTGCAAAAGCCTTCCCACACTTGAAAAAAATTACCTTTTAAAGAAAGATTAAAATTGGAAATAAAGTATTAATTACCGCAGGTGAGCTGCGAGTAGAGAAATTGCAAAATAGAGGCCTTCAAATGACCTGGCTTCGACAGAACTCCAATCTGTGCCTCTCACGTACCAGCTGGGCGCTACTATTAACTGAAGTACGAGGCCATATATTAAGAGCAAGGCCAATTATGGTTGCTGCTTCGTTCCGTGAATGAATCCGAACACATTTCATTAAATTCATAATTCGATTTAACAAAAAAATCCTCTATTTAAATCAGGTGTAACAAAGAATAGTGTTGTAGGATCTGCCTTTTGTTTTGTTCTTGATTGTGTTTATTTGTTATTTGACAAAGATATCAACCTTAGCAGACAACAATGTCAACCCCATTCATAGCCATCTTTTTATTTTAGGTATATGATTCACACAGATTTGAAACATGGTTAAGGAGTGAATTCCTATCAAACATTTATAATCAGGCGTGGTATAACGGACATAAAGAAAAAAATTACGTGTACATCTCAAACAAGATGTCGATGCTGGTGGGTATGCCCCGGTTGCGACAGCTCAGAATTAAAAAAGGTAAACTCAGTTGAAATTGATCATTTTTACGTTCACAATAATCCGAAGAAGCCTCCTGTTGTAAAGTGAGGAGACAAATGCAATTCTTGAATTAGTAGATATGTGTATAAAATCTATCCTCCATCGTATTGGAAATGGTCAACGAAATGATTAACTAAGTCATAAAAGAACATTGGTTTTTAATCTTTTTCCATATTTTGAACTGAAGGACTATCAGAGGTTCACAATGTCGTGAACCAATTCAAATAAGAGTATCTGCATGTCCATGGTAGTAATTATAACCTCTAATGGCCACACTATTCCTTGGTTTCTAATGTGCTTAAAGATTCACCCTAACAATCAATTGCTTTTTCACAATGACAATAAATTTAGTTATCAGTCTTCTAGAACAAAGAGTATTAATCTCTGAGGGAGCAGTACTGGCACAGCGTCAGTTAAGCATACATTCTAATTCATCAGCAGCAACTATAATATCACAGTCATTCGAGATTCTTAATAATCCGGCTTAGTACTATACTATACATACTTTTTATAAAATGGCTTTTGTACTATTGGTTTGTTTCTCTGTTTCACTTCATTATCTTTTATAGAAGTTAAAGATTTTAAAAGATGCATTTTTTTGTTTCTTTGTATTTTTCCCTCAAGATACCTGCAGATCCCTTTCTAAAATGTTCTCATCTTGCTACTACGACTATTCCTCAGACAGTGAGGACACTACCTATCTAAGTCTTCCGGGCTGGAAGCCCCTTCCCCCGAATACGTCGTGGCCAAATGCCCTCCAATTGTGCCCGAAACCTTGGCGATACCAATCAGCAGCAAAACTTCGCAACGATCCCATCCAGGCGGCATACAATTCATATGAAGGAGGTGGTTATGTAGCTGTCATGGGTTATGACGAAAGTACTGCACAGGGTGTCCTAGACGAAACTATTGGGCACGGATGGCTCGATCGCCAAACTCGGGCTGTAATTCTAGAGTTTGCTATTTTCAATGTCAATACAAACCTGATTAGCATCGCTACATACTTTTACGAGGCCAAAGCTACTGGTGCAGCCTACCCTTCGAGGAAAATTGAAACACTCGAGTTGTACAGCACTGAGTCGGGAGCTCTGATGTTTTTCCTAATTGGCCAGTTTCTGTTTATGGCAATGGTCCTCTTTTACTTCATAGTTATGTTATTTCACCTTTATAGACAACGTTTTGGGTTCTTCAAGTCTGTTTGGAACGTAGTCGACTTTTTCATGATCATTTCCTCTGTGGCCTCTGTAGTATTTTATATGATCAGAGCTAAAACTGTTTTGAAAACTATCAAAGCTATTCAAGCCAATCCTTATGAAATCGTGAATTTTCACACAGCCTTGGATTGGCTTAACCTAGAAAATGCATCTATCGCTGTCGCTGTTTTTATGGTGACAATCAAGCTTCTGAATCTTATTCGTTTTAACCCACACGTGATTTACTTGTTTTCATCTTTCCGGCAATCCGTAGGCTATCAACTCTCGTACGTGTTCTTCTTTCTCATCGTGTTTCATGCATTTGTCGTTACAGGTATGCATTTATTTGGTGGTATAGTCCTTGAGTATTCTAGTTACCTCAATGCTGTCATGTCGCAATTCGAATTCCTGCTAGGAAAGGCGGTCCCATTACAAGCTCTGCGGAGCGACAAACCCTTTATTGGTCCGACGTTTGCATTTTTGTTTTGTTTATCTACAACTATATTCCTAATGAATATGTTAGTTTCTGTTCTTAATGAGTCTTACGGCGACGCCAAAACAAACGCCGAGGAAAGTGCAGAAGAGCTTGAAATGGCCCGCTTCATTGGCGAATGTGTAAAGGAAATGTTCCATGAAGGGAGTAATCGGACGGAATTTAGGTTGTTTTGTGATGAGACGACCTTCGTAAACATGTGCCTTTCTGAAGCAGAGCCATTCTGTTTGAATTCTGAAAGTATTATCCTGAGCACAGAGGAACGAATGGAAAACGTGGAGAAAAGACTGCCTGTTCTCACTAAACGAACAGAAAACATGGAAGCTGATCTTCTAAAGGAGGAAAATGACTTTATGAATCTTCTTTTCTCGATGGCAGATCATTTTCAATATGCGTTATACGAAGGATCGGAGCTTGATCCCTAAAATAGAAAGTCTACTCTATTGTATATAAGGATAGGCTTCAATTTTATGTTTTTAGTAAGCTTGCGGAATATAGAGACGCATTGTGCAAGAAATCTTAGGAACAGGTAACATTCCTCGTCTTTCAATATGGCTACTCGTAGATGAAATTTGCCAACTTGCTGGAAGTATCCCTTGGAAGTGTGTCACGGAGATTGAGGTTCGACTATAGGCAGCGATGATGCGAGTAAAGTGTAAAATTACCATCGTTTCACTCCCGGTGGAAGCTCTTTTTGTTAGTAAATTTAGCTTTCACCGATCTCATCTCCTAAAACCAAACAACGGATTTTAGTAACAAATATCTTCTGTAAATCACGACTTTATTTTAATACTATGATTCAATTCTTGGGTAATAATTCAGCTGATGTATCCTACAACTAAGAATTAAAGATTGATAACTGGTTAAATGATAACGTTGAAATGACATTATAACTTAACATTCTTTTTTAATATCAATAAACAAGAAAAGCTTAACAAATAATTTACTTTGTCAGTGTTCTCATGAAATCCATTCATTAATTCTAAATATGAGTCAACGACGTTTTGACATTTTTTGCCAGCAATTGACTGTGAAATCCAACATATGTTAACGGTATATGACGAAATGGACTGTTACATGACTGTGCCAGAGGACACAAATGTCATAAAATATAGTGTGAGCTTGGACCTCCAATAGCTGGAAAAACTTTCTATAACTCTGTCATAAACTCACTCATGATCAGTCAGGGACGGGCTAATACATTTAGAAGATTGGAAATGCTAAATCCTTAAAATTAATAGTGCTTGCCACAAATAAAATCCTACATAAATTCCTTTGTAGGCGCACACAAACACTTTTCAATGATATATGTAAGTTTCTTACTGGAGCATACTCAGAAAAAGGGGATCCTCAGTAGCGTTTTCAACTGAAGTCGACTTGGCAGCCTTCAGATAAGAAGTTTACAGGAAGATACCGCTGGGGAAGAAGGGTTTCCATGCTGCTCTTAAAACCTTTTCCCATCCCCTCCCTTCTCAGAAAAGCGTCCGTCCCTGAATTCTGATGGAAAATTTACAACCCAGTATCTTCCTCTTTCTTACGATCCAGGCCAAATAAAAGCGTTTTGATAAATTCTGCCATACCATATGCTTCTTCAAGCTTCTCTTCGTCGTCCTTTACATCGTGTAAATTGATATCAAGAATAGAAACAAAAATATTGACCAGAAGAATTGCAAGGGTGACCATAAAACTGGCTGTGAAGAGATTACCAAAGATTCTATTGACATCATCGAGTTGGACAACGTGAAAGGTGTTCCCAAGTGCTAGTTCAAATTCAGAAGCGAATGCGCGAATGAACGATGAAAATGAAAACACTGAACTACCAAAAACTATGTAAGCAAAATGCCCGTGTGCTATAAAGAGTATTCCGAAGAGAACGCTGATTGAGTAAATGTCATGTTTCGCAATGGCCAAAGTCCACGCTAGTATTTGAACCTGTGGATTAAGTCGAATGAAGTGAAGAATTTTGAAAGTAGCAATGAATAAAGCAAATGAAAGAGCAGTATTCTCCATCTCAGTCCAAAAAATTGCAAACTGAAAGCTTACAGTCACAAATGGATTCCTTTGCACTTCTTGAATACTGTCATGCATAAACTTAGCTTTCATAACGTAAAACACAACTGCAAGCAAGGCACTCACAATTTGACCAACATCTATCCAGTTCGATATACGCTTAAAAAATGCGCCCCCTTCGCGACAAAGTCTGATTAAAAGTATCGTGATATACACTAGTACCATAAAAATAAATATCAGCTGGCACATTAGGTAAAAGCTATAGGATATACTTTCAAAATTAAACAATTTAATGGTGTCGATCCTTTCGTAAGTAAGCCCAAATCCGAGAGGAAGAACTTCATAATGGTAAGTGATAATGCTCATTAAATTAGTGTTTAAGTTTAAGACTTGAAATTCAAGGAGAATCGCCCTTGTTCTTCTATCAATCCAGTCCTTCTCTTTCACAGCCTCCATCATACGGATGGCAGTCGGTTTATCGTATCCCAGATCGAGAACATATCCCCCACCGCCATATATGTGATGTTGAGCCCACGATGGAAAATTATTGAGCTCCTCTGCGGTTGAATAACGCCAAGGTCTGGGACAAAGTTGTGATAGATTGTTCCAGCTAAGCTGAGAATCTGACAAATGAACCCAGTGAGGAAGATAAAGACGAGTTGTATCCTCCTCTGACATCGAGTAAAAGTCGTAGCATTTGTAAATCATCTCCCTAAGCTCTTTCACAACGCTGCATGATTCTATTTGTTAAAATAAATCAATTAGAGACCAAATATTAGTTACCAACTGCAGGAGATGAACATAGTGGAAGACGTTTAGCAAAATAAATCAAATATAAATGAGCTCTATCTTAGTCCTAAATAAATGTACCAGGGAAATATTTTTCTCTTCTTCTCGCTTTACAACTTACAGCCATTGTGTTTATTTGGCAAGGTTATACTATTCGATCGTTTTAACAGAGTCCTCGTGTAAAAATAGTTCTATTCTTCTCTTTACAAACATGAAAAAAAAAAAAAGATGACATCGACTGATACCTTCTTCTATCCTTAACTGTCGAAGGCGAGGCATTCCAATGAGCATAGAAGCTTTGTTGCCAATGTACTCTGTCGTCGGCTCAAACTGGCCATTGTACCAATCACCGGCGTAAGAGTCATGGATGAACTTCCCCAACATGTAATCCCACATTTTGTCGCCCGTATTTACCTACAAACAACAAAAATAACCAGTGGCATTTGATGTATTACGAATTGCATTAAATTGTTGATGTTTATCATTTTTTTTCTTTCATCCAGCTCTCACAGCATATCAAAAGTACAAGTAAAGAAGGAGGAAAAGCGACAGTTTCCGTAAACTTAAAATTTTCAATTTTTTAGCGGAAAAAACGTTAGCCCGCGAATTTATTTCACTGGCATAGAAAAACTTCCAGAATTTGATATGTCAGTTTTTGTCGATAAACTCAGTTTGGACTGTCATCGGTGCTATCAATGGGTTGAAGCATCACCAAATAATTTCTTTTCTGATGCAGCCTGGTGGAAGGTGATTGCAAAGAAAGTATCCGAAAATTCGTTACTGTTAAAATGCAGTTTTCACAAACCTTGTAAAAATAAGCGAAACCGTCACGGGTGGCTTTTGTCATCAGGTACCTATGATGACCCTTGTCTCCATAAGCTACCATCATCAAAAGGAGATAGAAGGCCAAAAAAGCCATAAATTGACGTGCAAATCTAAAAAATTTCGCCTTCCGTAATTCATAGGCACGTTGCTCCTGTATCTCCTCTGAAAATGATGTACCATCGCAATTTCCAGTTTCATCGGGCGGCTTAGGTCTTTGAAAAATTAGAATCAGTAACAAAGCTAATACCAGGACTTTACTAGGCTGCCAGATAAAAACATCTTCAACACAGGATACCACGACCGAAGCTAGCCATTGATCAGCAATTTCTTTACCCCATTGAAGGCTGTAAAAAACTGTAAACGTGGCAGCCGTGGCTGCTGTTGCGATACAGAGAAACCAGGCGGGATATACGAAGGTATGAGGAAGTAAAAATTGTTTCTTTTTGTTTTTGACATAGGACATCTCAGAAGGATTGTTATTTGAGTCGCTTTCTTCACTCTCTCCGTTCGTTTTTGCCTTCCTGAAGCGGAATAATGCAGTTATAAGAACACTCACTGGCGTAACTATCAACGTACTTTCAATTCCAATAACTAGCTGGCGGAGGGACATTTGCAGTGGTCCTATCTGGATCAACTCCTCGGAACCACCAACCACAAGATAGAACATAGCGTTACATACCATTGCCAAATACAGAAAAGAAAGGCAACAAGAGGCACGCTGAACGCGTGTGAAGGAATTGCGTGGTGGTCTGGCAACGACGGAAGCCCAGATGTGATAATCGGCCAGCTCTGCTGCAGCCAATGAGTGAAACATACTTTTAAACCCTGGGCTGTGCTGACCATTATCATGGGACATGAGAGTCACAGTAGTTGTTCCATTACCTTTGTGAAGTGCCAGCCAATTATGATGAAAGAAATCCCACTTTTCTCCTGTACTTCTTTCAACGATGTGAACTTGATCCAGGAACCAAGAAGAATTTTTTCCACTGTTATCATGCCACATTTCAACTTTAAACACACTTCCGAGCGGACTGTCACAGTGAAGGACGAACCTATCGATACTGCCTCTTGCAAACAGTTTTCTTCCTGGTGGACCGTTGCCAGTCAAGTTGACATCCTTAGTACAATTTTCAGTTCCGTAGAATTTAGCAAACACGCTTGAGGATGTGCCAGCTTGTCTCCACACACCGGTAATTATGGTCACATCATATTTGTGTGCGCTGTTCGCGTTGGATTTTATATTCACAGTTGGACCCAACTGCCAAGAAAAATTTATCATTATGCTATTAGACGACGGTCAATTACGTATCTCTAAGCAATTCCAGAGAAATCTATAAAATAATTAGTTATTAAAATTGTAAAACAAATTATTGTGATTTCCAATATTCTTACACAACTTCCAATGTGCAGGGTCCATCGAATTTGAAGGAAAGTTGTCAGTATCAACACGTTATAGCAATAATCCGCAGTTTCCATCGGTTAACCGGGAAATAACTCATTCCGCGCGGGATGTTGGAAGAACACTAGAAAGTTTGTAAATTACGGGCCAGAGGTGAGTAATTTTTTAAACTTTTCTAGTGTTTTCTCAACGTCCCCAAGTGGGTTATTACGTTGGTAAACCAGTACAAAGTCCGGTCTATTGTTTTTTTAAATATATAGATTTAAGACGAAACAAAGTATGTTAAAATTTTTCCTATGAGTCTACCAGGGCATTAAATGGTAGGATTCTCAGCAATCAGGGCGTTTGTAGCATTCGAGTCATTTTATAAATGCAAATAGTCAACGTACCTTTCTTTCATCTAACATATCTGCTTTTCTCGCCCAAATAATCACCAACAAATACACACCAAAAATGGCGCAGACAGTTGAAAGCACCACATAATTTCCTGTTTCACCGAGTCTAGTAAACTCTACAAAGACTTTGTCGAAATCAATTGGATTTGGTGCAATGAGGAAACCACCGGCGAACGCAGTAAGGTGGTTACACCTACAGTGAAGTAGTTGTTCGTTCGTCTCATCACCGACCTAAATAGGACAAGAAATAACGTTCTATGTTTTATGTCCAGAGAAACAAAAACATTTTTAAAATTACCCTAGTTCTCCCCACTAAATGTGTCGAATTGTAGGTTTGGCAGGGTCCAATGCTCTTCATTATTTTGGAAAGCTTTGGCTAGCGAGTAGCCTGGAAATTCAAACATTTTAGAAATTTTTCCTGCATCATGCTCAGTATTCTATTTTCATATTACCTCACGGTGTTATAATTTATCCACTTCTAAGAGCTGTGCCGTTATGGCTAATTCATAAAGCAATCTAGTCCAATCACTATTGATGAAGCTAGCCCATGGAGCAAAATGCCATGATATCGAAAATCAGCGTACAAATTGGTTGACACATCATGTCGGGAGAGTTCTTTTTATGTGAAGAATAACATTCTTGTTTCTACCTCACTATAAATCATTAACAGCCCCATCCCTCTCCTATTCACTGTTGGCTAAAAGTTCATGGAGTCACGATACAACACTGTTTCGGGGGGGGGGGGAGGGGTCGATTAGGTTAACTTAAAGAGGGCAAAAGTGATAAATCGAAGTAAAAAGGGGTTGAAAAGGTCAATTTGTCAACCACTTTGTCGCTGATTGAAGGTCTTATATTGGTCTTAACTGGACTGGATAAGAATAAGGCTAAATTATAGATGATTAAATGTAGAAGAGGTTGTAGTGTCGTATCTTAAAGTATGCATTCATCATGGAATAGATCGGCATGACTGAGTGTTCACTATAAATTTAATGTTGTGAAATTTATTCAAGTAATGTGAATATTGCTTAAAATGTTTTGTAAGTTGTGACCGTATAACCGGGATGTTGTTAGACTGTACAGAGGTGTTTTAGTGCTCTATTTATTCTCATTCTAACCTTGCAGCCGTCCTTACTCCACCTGTTTTGTGTCAAAGAGAAATAATAACAGCTGTATTTCTGAACTTTGACACTGTAGTTCTGATCAGTAGCGGGATTATAGGTTAATGTTCTATTGTACTCAATCCCTCTCACTGGAGGAGGCTTTGGCTCAACACAGTCCCTTCTCTGTCTCTTTCTTCCGAAGCATGACCGTCTAGTTCGGGTGTGATTTAGCTGACTCTTTTCAATATACAACACGCCGACATAGTATAGACCCGTCTGGTTAAAATCTCTAGTAGACATGACTTCGTATGGACTTGTGACACACTTAAGGACCAAATTACCATTGAGAGCATCATAACGGCAGGAAGAGTAATCAGGAATAACAGCGTAAAAATCAAAGTCGTTCAAAGTTGGTCGCCCTCCATGTTTAACATACACCACCATCATTAGACTTCTGTTGATTGGTTTAACTTCGAGGATGATGGAATCAGAAATGTCATCAAGCGCGACGATATGGTATCGCATGGTGAGTGGTCTGATGAAAAAATTATTTGAAGACGCGTTGCCGGAAAGGAGGGGTATTTTGATGTCGATATCGATGTCGACGTCATCTCCTCCAACAGGTAATACATTTCCGTTATCGTCACTAAACTCGAGGCTCAGTATTTCTGACCTCACTTCTTGGTGAGTTTGATGCCACAGATATGGATTGAACTTGGTATGAATAAGCTGTTAGAGAAAGATATAAATTTCAAATGAAACAGGTGACCAGAAAAGAGGCATAGAGGAATTTATAAGGGAGAAGAAACGTAATGGTAGACGAGAGTGAGAAGAGAACAAAAGAAAAGTGGAATCGAAAGTTAGGAGACAAAAGATATTTGTTGGAAAGCGAGGGAAATAAAGCGCAAGCTCATTATAAAACTCACCTGAAAGTCAATTGAATCTAAGTCTATTTCCCCAAATGCCTTCCTCATGTTGGGTGGAAGTACAAAACCCTCGCCTTCTGACCCGTTCAAAGTTTTTGACTCAAGTCCACAGGAGGTTTCGCGACCCGCCGTGAAATCCAAACCCATCACCTGCATACTTCTCGGAGACTGCGAAACCGCTAATCTTGTCGTCAGAGTCCTGAGCAAGGTCCTGATGATGTGGATTGATTTCAGGACGATTTCCATTTCCTAGTCGAGCAAAGTTGAGAAGTCTCATACAGTATACCACCTAGGACAAGATTTTATTGAGTCGTAATGGATGTGGCGATGGAAATGGTAATAAAAAGAAGGGCTGTGTGGTAAGAAACCCTACAGTTCATTACATTGCTTCTGATGTAACTTTCAGTTCTCGTTTACGGTACAACAACAGCGCTGCTTCTTTCTGGAAAAAATGACCTGATGGACTTTGACCTACCTGACTACGGTTAGCGGCAGAGAGACCACTTTCCTTAGTTACTTTAGCTTCCTCTGCAGAAACCATAAGCAGTTCCACTGTCCCAAACAACATGTTATATACTCCTTGAGAAATATATCTTTCATCATTTGCGTTCAAATTACTGGCTTTGTTAAGTATAGTATCACTCATGTTTCCAAAAATCTGTGGCAGATACCTCTGTAAATGAATGTGACATAATAAACTCATGAAGTTTCTTTTGTTCATAAGATTCTTAGACAAGGACCACAAGATTAGCTAACATGTAGCTTTCTAGTTCAGTTGGTGGTATATGTAGTCAGTAAAGTTTCGAAGCCTGAACTGACACCGATTTCACCTTAACTTTAGGCGTCCCATGAACTTCAACGTTACTACTTTTGGTATTGCAAAGATCTCATTAAGAATATCCGTTTCTTGAAGATCATCGAGATTAATTGTCTGAAGACTAAAAAGAAACGATTTCCATACTCAGTCCAAACCTAGAGGCACTCATGTTAATCATCTCAATGATGTTACCTTACTGAGGTAGGACAACTCTGGTAAATTCCTTCCCGCTGAGGCCAAGAAAGCCGAGACGAATACCAAACCAGGTAGATCCTTAAACTCGTTCATCTGAAGTCTTCTAAGAGCAACGTCCCTTTGCTAAAGATTAAGTTACAATTAAGTGCAACTTAGCATAAGAGTACTTTTCTTTGTCGTGTATTTTCTTTCAGATGCAAGCAAAAGAAATTGGTTTAGACTTAAATGGAATGGAAATTCCTCTCCCCAAGAGGAGCACAAAAACCCTACAAGGCTTCAAAATTATAAATGTGACTGCATTCAACTTATTTTCAACGAAAATAGTCCAATGGTTTCAGTATTGATCATCATCCCAACTCAAATCATTTGAGCCACATGGGATCTCTAATTCACCAAGTGAAACAGAAAGTCGATGCTACTATCCACGTCGTCTTTGGCTGGATCTTTCGAAATCTTAAATACTTATCTTTTTCGATCTTAAGACACGTAGATTACTTTTTGGGTTTGAGCACTTACAGCAATTCTTTGCTGAAGCGATTTTTCCGAGCTACTACCATCGATCAACTCTTGTGCCTCCGTTGTCAGCAACATAGCTGTCATTAGCTGCCACGCCTTATGCGAATCCATTGAAAGGAGATAATCCTCAAAGGCACTCGTATTTTGAACGAGAAGCTCAAAGAGATCCGTGCTAGCATTTGATTTGGGCGGAGTGACCTATAAGAGAAAAATTTGCGTTTTATACTTATTTCTCTGATTTGAACTTAATGTGAGTTGAAACGATGTTTAGTTCCCAAAACATAGCATTCTGACTCGATATTTATCAACACTTAATCCGAGATTGCCAACGTCGGTAAGATTTCGAAATATACAAACTTATATTGCACTAGCAATCCAAGCAAGTTATTGTTTTAGAAATAAGTAGTGATATTAAGTCAACCTCTTCTCCACCAGAGGTGACCAAGAATATTTCCATACTACTTTTTGTTGTTTTGTTGAGTCCAACTTACTTTCTTTGCGTTGAATGTCTGATGAACGGCTCATACGAAGTAAAAGCAGAGTTTAAATGTCACGAAAAATCAAACGACTTTAAACTTGTGATAGGGCTACAGTCCGTATGGTCTCTACGCCAATCACTCCCTCGCACGCATACTTATCGCTCTTAATATTCATGTAAGAATAATTACGTGTTGTAGAGCATGTATTGAATTCCAAATAAGCTGTAGAAATGTGAATCAAAATATCTTCAGGTCCCTTACCCTCACAGGAACATCCAACTCAGTAGTTGCCCCGTTGCTTCTTGAGATGAAGACTTTGACATTCGACCAATATCCATGAGAAGCATTTCCTTGAGGTAACACTAACTGTTGTTTGGCTGAATAACCGTAATAATAGGTATAGTATATTGAGCCTTCACCGGAGATTTGCACTTCGTATGTGAACGTTTCATTAGCTGCAAACCATCCGAAGCAACGCAGTTCAAATGAAGTATACACTGCTTCGCCAGTGTTGGGTGTTACAATGCAAGAGCCTTCTTTTGGAAGGAGTGCAGTCTTGAAAACTTGTACGCTTTTGGAAGGAGTCTCGTTTCCAAGTATCACAGTCAGTTCGAGTCGATATTTTGTATTGTCTTGCAGGATCTTTGGGTCAATTGAAAATACTTTTGTTCTCTCTGGTTGATTAAAGGTTTTTAACCAACCTGTATTATTGTCTTCCTGGTAAAGAATCCATTGATACTCTACATCATCGTTGCACTGGTAACCCATATAATCGGCCGAAATGGTCAGTGGAGCAGTTGAGATGACATTTAAACGGTCATTTAAAACAAAACTGTTGATGGAATAGTTATAAGCTTTAATCTAACTTAAGGTATATAATTTTTTTAGACTCCATATTGGTGAGATTCTCCAGGTCACAACCAATCTTTCAAGGCCCGGATGGTGCGTCCGAGACCTCAGATCTTCATAGACAGTGTGCACAAAGGAGCTAGATATAAAGCTTGTGTTTCTAACTTACAACGATCAAGTTAAGGGCTTCTTTGTCAAATTTGCATGTTTAAAATTGACAGAACGGTTTACTATAGGGCTTGATATATCGTGCTCAAGAGATGTGCTCCTTAAAACTCGCTTCTAAACTAAAGCAGCTAAATTAATACGATGTACTGATAACATACTGACTTTAATGACACTTCAGGGGGGTTTCCCTCCACGACTTCAACCAGCTTCTCATCATTCGCAGATCTCACGTCTTTTGTAACAAACAGTTTGAAGACATACGTTGCATTTGAACTTTCTAATAATGAAGCGTTCAGCATTACTAATGGTTCGTTAGAGTCCAATCTTCCAGTACCTGTTCCAAAACAGCCTCCACGTGATGGCTCAAGGGAACTCAAAGTAGTTGGTACAACTTGAAATACAAGCGGATGCTCAGATGGGAATTTTTCGCTCGACCGTCCGCAAATCCAATAAAATGTAAGCAAGTCCAGATGCCCTGGCCCAACAATGGGGTCGAAAGACTCGCTTCCATTAAGAACGATCATCTGCGTATCTCCTTTCGTTATTTCAGTTTCACCTGAGATTATCGCTACCAATGGCGGTAGACGAAGGAGAATAAAGCCTTTGTCAAATGCAGTCCTTGTTACGTTATCCTCCTGTTGGACCACCGTGAAAGAGAAGATCAAAGTGTGTACCACATTTGCGAATTCTGCATGTTGCTTGGAAGGCTTCCAGTTTTTGGATCCTGATGACAGTATAGTCCCATTGGCGAGGGCTTCAAAATCGTTCAATGACGTATTTGCTATGATCCAAGACATGTTTTGTGTCCGTATCGTGGCGCATCGCAATTCAACGTTGGCTGTAAACGTGTAATATGAGCTGAGCTGAAATTCCATAGGTTGGTCAGCAGTGCGCCCCACATTAATTATTCTTACTTGTGGACTACCACACAATGAAGTCCCTTAGAGAGAAAGTAAAGAGACAGTTATTTATCTCAATGTTTTGAGAAAAAACTGCTATCATGACACTGGAAAATCAAATCACAGAGCATCATGAACTGTTTATGTAAGTGGGGAAACCGTGATTCTTAGTTTATGAACCGGAAGTAACTTGAGTAACTTTGATCAAAAAAAATATTCATCGATAAAGTGCCTTCTGGTTTCACCTCCACTTTCACATACAGTCTTACAAAATATTCACTTACCATAGCAGAGATGAGACTCTTTAGCTGAGCAATTGCACTCGTAAGACCCATTTAAGTTTGTACAACTGGAATTGGCAGAGCAACGGGCGGGGTCCTCGCACTCGTCTTTGTCTTCAATTTTACGTTAAAAACGTGGTTATATCAACATCATATTAGTTTCGATACATGACATTTAGTAAAAAAATACTTTTTCGTAAACGAGGTATATGTGCACTTTTTACAACGTAAATTGCTTGTGGTGGGAAGGAAATTCAATACAACAACGAATTTCCAACACTTTAACATGCATATTAAAGCGAGATTGTTGAAATAAGCTATTATGTAGTAGAAATAAAAAATGCGCATTAATTGCACGTTCACACGAGAAGCTTTCTCTTTGGGCATTTAAATTTTCGTTCACAGAATCCCAGGAGTCACCAGGCCGCAGGTTTCAAAATTAGTTCCAAATCTCACTCTTTATTTTCATTGGCCTCAAAATAAAAGATTCTTAAAATTTTTCCTCCAGTTTATTGTTTATTTATAAAGAAACATGACCATTTTTTAAGATTGACATGGTGATGTGATCAAAACATACAGAGAGAATTACAAAAGAATTACAAGCATATGAGTTACCAATGCAGCTGTTTCCATCCCAAGCATAGTTTTCCTGATGACAGAGGCACTTATATGATCCTGGAGTGTTTACACATTTTGTTATCATGTCATTACAATCATCCAGTTCCTGAGCACATTCATCAATATCTATGGCCGAAAAAGAAGGTATTTCCTCATAACTTCCACATCCAGTCTACATTACCAGAACAATGTCATATCTTCGATGAAACGTTGTTGCGAGACAAAATGATGCGAGTTCTTTTTTAGTACATAGTATCATTGTGCAGTGTAATGTGGTTAGAAACTTTAAAATATATACATATATATATATATATTCTGTATACGAGGGAAACCCTGACCCTGTACACCCCAAGTAATCATATGCATACTTAAATAGAATAAATGTTTGAAAAGAAGACACTACTCCCCCCTCCGCACACACACACACACACACACACACACATATATATATATATATATGTGGTAGTCGGAAAAAAACAACTACATATGCATCCCTGCAGACCTGTTTCGTGGTTGCCCACTCATCAGGGGATGCATGGGCAACCACGAAACAGGTCTGTAGGGATGCATATGTAGTTGCTTTTTTCCGACTACCACATATTATACCTGCTCTACTATTTGTATCGAGCACTGTTTCACGGACACCAAGTTTAATCCCTATATATATATATATATATATATATATATATATATATATATATAGATAACAGGTTAAAAGCCCTGCTCTACTATTTGTATCGAGCACTGTTTCACGGACACCAAGTTTAATCCCTATATATATATATATATATATATATATATATATATATAACAGGTTAAAAGGCCTCGAGCCAACAGTGACGCCGCGCCAGAAGTATCCAAAAGGATTCACAGTCCAAACCTCGATAAATGGTAGGAGAAGTGGTGTGGCACACGAGGACGGACAACTTCGAGCGAAGGAAGACATATACTCAATAAAAGTCTAAAAAATTTAATAAAAAACGTTTCGGTCCGAAACCTTCATCAGTTGTATTACAATGACTTAAAGATTCCTTAAATAGATTTATATAGGGCGTGGTGACACATATAAACAAACACGGCAATTACTACACGAAAAATTATCACTATAAAAAGATATGGAGAAATTGTCGAATCCACTGAAAATGTAAAGGAGCCAGCGTTGACTTGGAAAGGTAAGAATTGTACTAAAATTCCCAATTAACGCTAAGACTGGAACCCTTGATGCCCGCCCAATTTGAAAAAATTCTCCGCATTAATTATAGTTTATTCTTTTATTGGAGTGAAACTCCTGGCGCTTATTCAAGCCGAAGGGTGCCAGAGAGAACAGCTGTGCGCTCCAATATGCTTCTTTGGTAATTAGAAGTTTCTCAATGTTACCTAAATTGTTTACTGTTGCCTGCACTTGATCAATGCATTGGAATGAGAAATCGCTTAAATCATGTGGTGTTTTGTTAAAATGTACCGCTACTTCACAGGTATTTTTCTTGGTGACCATAGCAGACTTGTGGTTGCGAAATCTAACCCTAAAGTCATTTGTTGTGGAACCAATGTATTGTAGGCGACATTTCTTGCACGAAGCCAAATAAATTATGTTCTTAGAATCACAGGAAAGTTTCGATCGTATCTTGTAACTTTTGCCTGTTTGAAAACTTAGAAAGGAATTAGATTCAACCAAGAAATTGCGACAAAGATCGGATCTTGTTCTATTACATTTAAAACATCCCTTGACCTCGGCAACCCCTTCGCTTTCAGTGTTAGGGCCATAACGGGATGGCGCGAACAATTCTTTAAGGCTTTTAGATCTGCGGAAGGATGCTATGATGGAGTTTGAAGGAAAAAGCTCTTTTAACTTGGGATTGGATTCCAAAATACCCAGATGTTTTTTAATGATGCGACTTACATCAGGTAAATTTGGATTAAATGTGGTCACAAATGGGAATAATTTCCTCTTAGATCTGGCCGAGTCCTAAGTAGATCACTTCTAGGTATGGTAGAGGCCTTACGAAACTGGTCGTCCACTAATTTGGAAGGGTAACCCTGAGTAACCAGATAACCCTTGTATTCGGTTATACTCTGGACAAGAAAAGCTTGTTCGGAGCAATTTCTTTGTAACCTTGTCGCCACACTATAAGGGATAGCTTTGAAAACGTGTTTACAAGATACGATCGAAACTTTCCTGTGATTCTAAGAACATAATTTATTTGGCTTCATGCAAGAAATGTCGCCTACAATACATTGGTTCCACAACAAATGACTTTAGGGTTAGATTTCGTGACCACAAGTCTGCTATGGTCACTACGAAAAATACCTGTGAAGTAGCGGTACATTTTAACAAAATACCACATGATTTAAGCGATTTCTCATTCCAATGCATTGATCAAGTGCAGGCAACAGTAAACAATTTAGGTAACATCGAGAAACTTCTAATTACCAAAGAAGCATATTGGAGCGCACAGCTGTTCTCTCTGGCGCCTTTCGGCTTGAATAAGCGCCAGGAATTTCACTCCAAAAAAAAAAACTAAAAACTATAATTAATGCGGAGAATTTTTTCAAATTGGGCGGGCATCAAGGGTTTCAGTCTTAGCGTTAATTGGGAATTTTAGTACAATTCTCACCTTTCCAAGTCAACGCTGGCTCCTTTACATTTTCAGTGGATTCGACAATTTTTCCAAAACTTTTTACAGTGATAATTTTTCGTGTAGTAATTACTTTGTTTGTTTATATGTGTCACCACGCCCTATATAAATCTATTTAAGGAATTTTTAAGTCATTGTATTACAACTGATGAAGGTTTCGGACCGAAACGTTTTTTTATTAAAGTTTTTAGACTTTTTATTGAGTATATGTCTTCCTTCGCTCGAAGTTGTCCGTCCTCGTGTGCCACACTACTTCTACATATATATAGACTTTTTATTGAGTATATGTCTTCCTTCGCTCGAAGTTCTCCGTCCTCGTGTGCCACACTACTTCTATATATATACATATATATATATATATATATATATAGCAGTTAGATAGCTCTCGCTTGGCTTTGCCTTTTGGCTACCTTGCGATTGAGCACTCTACACTGGGGTTGCCATGCACTTAGCCTTCGGGCGAAGCTCATCACCTTAGTTGTGATTTGAGCACTCTCGCATGGCAACATGTCTGCACTTGGTCCCACAAGTGTAGCGCCCAGGCAATGGTTTATTCCAGAGCTTGGCCCAGTGTCTGCACTGCACTGATGAGACCCACATAGGTCGAAACAGTGTGCACTGTCTGCAGTATATATATGCGCATGCTCGCTAGTGTACTATAGTTTGAGCACTCTGGCATGGCTTAGACGATACCACAAAGGTTGGGTCGTTTGGGGTGACCGTCTCGGTTCTCCCCCATCCTAGCATTAGCACTGCACTGATGAGGCCCAGAAGGCCGAAACAGTACTGTCTGCAGTTATATATATATATATATATATATATATTATGAGAGGAAAAAAGGACGTAACTACATTTCCCGACAAGCCTGTTTCGTGAATCGCTTCACTCTTCAGGGGTTTGAGTGAAGCGATTCACGAGTGAAGCGATTCACGAAACAGGCTTGTCGGGAAATGTAGTTACGTCCTTTTTTCCTCTCACAATATTTATTCTGCTCTGCTTCAACGTATTGAGCACTGTTCCACGCGAAAATCGACTTGCAGACTTCCTATATATATATATATATATATATATATATATATATATATATATATATATATATATTAACCTATCTTTTACAACTGTTCAATATAATCTACAGGTTGGTAATAGCGGCTTAACAGCGAAATATGCTACACCTTAAATTTTCCCCCTCTTTTCGACACATTAGCAGATACGACGCCAGTCCAGAACAGGATACGTCGAAGTCTGGGAGGTTTTGACAAGACGGCCCCGCCCTGAAAGTAAAGAGCAGTTTTCCTTGCCTGATCTGGAATCTTTCACGCTTGATTTTGATACGCACATAAAATCAGGTAAACATTTCTCCATCCTGCCTCATTACAAACTTATATAAGTGCTCGACGGTTTGTAAAGAGTTTCTCTTATTGTCTACAGCACCAAATCTTTACCTATGCACGAGCTTCCATTTTTAACAGAGCCTGGATGGTTGCATGAGCAGTTATAAGAGCTCGCTATGTTGACGCACTTGGCAGGAGCGATGCAGTCATGTAGACCCTCTGCGCATTCGTCAATATCTGTAAAGGAGAGTGTAAGAAAAAAAATATTTCCTCTCATTTTTACTGATATCTTTCTTGATATTGAATTTGATTAAACGCCTATTTTTAAGATATTCATTACCAACGCAGATTTGTCCATTCCAAGCAAAATTCTTCTCAGGGCAGGTGCAATTGTAAGATCCTAGAAGGTTGACACATGTGGTAAGTGTATCGTTGCATTCATCCCAATCTTTAGCACACTCATCAATATCTGTGGGTGACAAAAGAAGTGGGGAAGCGATTTGCATTCGCATTTTGTCTAAAAGAGACTACTGATAAGTAGTAGGTGATCTAAACATTCCAAAATTAATGCCGTACTTATTCAATTTTTGTAGTACAAGAGGGCGCTAACATCAGGAGGGTTGACGTAGGTGATTATTTCCGTTTCCAAAAATAGCCTTGAAACATTTAATACCGCTAAAGATAGGTCTGGATCCTTATTATTAGAAACCCCAATGTCAGCAGCTACATCCTAATCTTACAATTTGCTTCCAACGTCCTTGGGCAGTGTCTTAGACGGAGGCTTGACATAACATCAACGACATCTGAAAACTTCATCTACCCCATAACATTTTAATACAACAGTATAAGTAAGTTTTTGTCCATAGTAAATGAAGAAAGGGCACTAGAAGCCAAAATAACCACTGGTTCAACGAAACTGAGTGCAATATCTGTGTCATTACTATCGGCGTCACTACTTGATGATAGTGAGCTGAGACATATACGACATACCAACACACATGCTACCATTGTAACTGTATCCTTCTAGTTTGCATGAGCAGTAATATGAGCCAGCGGTGTTGACGCAGGAAGCAGAAGCGGGGCATCCATGTGAACCATCGGCGCATTCATCTATATCTGAGAATAAAATAAGGACAGAAGTAGTCTGGCACTGGAATGGGATAATGATTGAAGCCTTACATCGGAAAAGCTTCGTACCACAATGTACTCAATATCTGATTGTGCTCTTGCAAAAGACCTACCATCGCATTGAAGAGCGTTACCAACGAAACCGTTTTTGCAGAGGCAGGTAAAGTTGTTACTCGTATTGACGCAGTGTGCTCCATAATGACAACTTGTAATATCGACGTCAGCGCTGCACACGGTTACCCCTTTTTCCTGGACTGGTAGACAAAACAAAACTGTGAGTCAATTGTCTGACCTTGAGAGTTGATGTTTCGTGGTGACTCATCTAACTGAAAAACATTTAGCTCTGAGAGTTTGAAGCAGATGAAATGCGATCTTTTGTTTTTTTCCATATTTCTACACGTCTATGGAAACTAGTACCTTTCGAAACTACTCTACTTTAATCTTGTCCCTATTGGCTACATTTTTTACATGATCAACTGACTGTGATTGACGGACTGACGACAGCTAGGAACTGAGGGACAGAAATAGCGAAACAAGAAACTTCATACAATATGCTTCAAAATAGACTTACGAACAACGGCACACGTTGTTTTTGCAATCGTATCTGCCTTCAAAACCAAATCATTGAATTCAGTGGCAAGGAAAATATCATCTTGTTGTTCAGTCAACAGCCTCATTTCCGTCAAATCCACCGACGGACCGATTCCAACGGCAAAAATACGAGCAGACTTGGAGCGAAGGAGCTGCACGGTGTCCGAAATCGGAACATATTCCGGTTTCATAAAATCATTTCGAGTTTGTTTCCCATCAGTTAACAAAATAAGCAGTCTTTGCGTTTCGTTGGAGCTTGCAAAGAAATATTCATCATAGGCAAGACGGAGTGCAAGGTCAATCCGTGTGAATGCCTGAAAATACGGAATCTTGTCCACAGCGGTGGCAAAGGATATTGCACTTTTCATCTCCCCTAACTGGATCTCGTTAGAGGCGTGATTGCTAAATACAATGGCTGCAACTCCACCCTGACTGTTTTCTAAGTCATATCGGCTTGCCAAAATCTTCATGAAGTCTTTTTGCTTTTCGTAGTTATCTCTTCCAACGCTGCCTGAGGCGTCTATTGCAAAGATGATGCCCACTGGAACTAAGCATTTCTCTGGAGCTATAATAGAAAAAAAGGCAACGTCTTTAAAATTAAATGTCGTCTGTATGGTTTAAGCTTCCGGTTAAAAGTAAGAATAGGAGCCCGGAAGATAGAGGACATTAGAGTGGAATTTGGGCAGAGTATTTTAGAAGAGCAGTATTGAAAAAGAAGCAAATATCCTAACTGTATATAGAGCTCACTTTAAAACATACCAGTGCAGCTGCTGCCGTTACCAGAGTATCCAGGTACGCATGTACACTCGTGATAGCCATGCTTGTTTTTACAATACGCGTCTTTGTGACAGGCATCTGGTAATATTTCGCACTCGTTGATGTCTACAGAAGAATTTTACAGAAAAATTAAGCCCTTAAACTTGCTCTAGATAGATGACAGTCTGGTACAGGTTTCCGTTAATTGAAAAAACTTAGTATGTACAGAACGCTGCTGTTCGTCTAATTACACGTTCTTCCAAGTATAATCACATAACTCCCATCTTGTTTGAACGACAGTGGCTACCAATCGCTGAACGCATAAAAGTCAAGATTTTGCTTCTCACTTTCAAGTCTATACACAAACAGTCGCCCACGTACATGCAAGATCGGATAACCCACCACTTCCGTCGCGAAATTTACGATCATCCACTTAAATGCGTTAAAACGTTGTCAACCATAACTTAAAGTCCTATGGCTCTAGAGCCTTTGCGGTTTCTGCACCTCAACTGTGGAACAATTTGCCTGGCCATATACGTTTCTGTGATAATTGGAATTCTTTTAAATCTAAACTTAAAACATATTTATTCAAGGAAGCCTTTAATTCCAAGGATTCATACATGTGTATATGTATATATATGTATGTATATTTGTGTATGCATTTTACCAATACGTTTTATATATTGTGAAGCGCCTAGAGGACGACTGGATAGGCGCTATACAAATGCTGTTTATTATAATATTATTATTATCATTACTTGTATCACCATAATTTACTTAGGTCTTTTGTGTAACGTGATATCATCGGTACGATCACACACTAGACATGTGACGTGTGTCATGTGATTTTTCAGTGATCCGATATTACTTCAGTGATATTACCTTAGATTATTTTACACGAAATTTCTTCATTTGCGCGTACTGAAAAGCGGAATTACTCTTTGAAACTTGAACGAACGTCAACTTCATCAATAAAAACGGAGAAAGAACATGAGCCATAAGTAACAGAGGGAAACATTACAGCGAGTTTGGAAATCTTGCCAAATTATTAGTAACTTCTTACTAACCGAACGCGAGGGCCGTAATGAGGAACATTGGTCCAAGGTCGTGGCAGTACCACAGGACGAAAAAATGGATTTACTCATGTTTGCAAACCGAGCAAATGTATTGGAAATTTAGAGCACCATATTTGAACTATACGGACCGAGCGCAGCGCGGCCTCAGACCATTTCCTGTATGACAAAATATGGACATCGTAGCATTGCCTTGATAATAAGTAATTTTATTTACCGTTGCAATTTTTTCGGCCATTTCCAGTGAAACCAGGCTTACAGGAGCAGTTATACGACCCAACTGTGTTTATGCAATTTGCCCTGCTATGGCACCTGTGAGTATTCCGCAAGCACTCATCAATATCTACATTTGACGAAAACGAAAATGAAAAGAAAGGCAAGAGTAGATATCAAAAGTTGCATGCTGAAGACAGAAAACAGTATTCGTACATATATACATTGTTGTGTACAGGATAAAAAGACATAAAATGCATAGAGGATTATAACAAACCATCGCAGTTTGTTCCGTTTGTGACGTATCCAGCTGGGCATTTGCACCAATAACTCCCCTCCGTATTCTTGCAAGTCGCAATTTCGACGCATTTATGGGATCCATTGGAACATTCATCAAAGTCTTCAAATAAAAAAAAAATTGTGATCATTCCTTAAACTCTCTCTGAGGAAATGGATAAGGAAAAACCGTTAAGGCACAATTGTTTTTATCTCCACAAAGACATCTTGGACAAATTATATCTATAACTTTTGAGGGTTTTTTTTTTGAAGAGATGAGGTCAAACTGGACAGAGAACCGAACGTTCTTTTCTGTAATTGTTTTTATCTTCTAACGTTGAAGTCTGAAATGGAAGGATGCATTTATGCCGGGATTACTTTTCAGAAGCAAACTGCATAATCACCAAAGCAGAGGTTTCCATTGGGAACAAATCCCAGGTCACAGAGGCATTGATGGGTGTTGGCCGTATTGATACAGCTGGCATGATCCTGGCACTGTGTAACCTCGGCATACAGAGGGCAGATGTTCACGACAAGGGATTTGGCTGAAAATAAAATTATCACAAATCAGCGGTGTAGTGACTTGTCACCCATGTTGAAGGTTGTCACTAGAAAAGTAAATATTTATTTGGCAAACTGGGTTCGATTTAAGTAACCAGCAGTAAGATCACCATTTAAGAGTGTCCAAAAGGTTAAGATTGCTAAGATAAGTTCATAGGCCAAAACAAAAATCAAGCAATTTACAGATTGTTCACAATATGGTGTACATCGACTTATCAAAGCAAGCGATGGTTGTGAGCGATTGGGGTGTAAAACTTGATAAAAACATATATCTTTGACAAAGGAAAATATTGTTAATACTCAAATATGTGCTTCGAAGCTGGCCTCAAAAACATTACATGTAGCAAATAAGAAATGTGAAAGAAAGCAAACAAGTTTAAAACAAAGGATAGAACAGTCTTTGTGATTCTATGATAAAAGATAAAAATTTTCCCACCAGAGGATTTGCACAACCTCTTGTAAACGACCAAGGCGTTCTCTGTGACATTATCAAAGCTTTCAAACACAAAGACCATTGGTTTCTCAGTTGCGAGGCTCTCGAGATCCCGCTCTTGAACAGCGTCTCCAAATCCAACGGCGAAAGTAAACACCCCTGCATCCCTGAGTCGCGCAGTAGTGGTTTCTATCCGTACATAGCGAGGAGTCAACTGAGGATGCTGTGGTTGTTTAGCTGTTGTTATCAGCACTACGACTTTCTGGCCACCGCTGGGCCCTCCTGATTTCATTAGATAGCTGTGCGATATGTCTAGAGCTAAGTCATGACGACTGCAGCCTCCCATGAGGAACTGAAGATCACGAAAATCTTCAGCAAACACTCCAACTGATCTATTTTGGGTTGATAAAATTTTTGCCTCGTGTGGTATATCGCTGTATGGAATGATACTGACGCGACTTGAATTTGTGATATTGAATCTACTAATGATCTGTTGTATAAATAGTTTTTGTCTCTTAAAGTTTTCTATTGATAACACGTTTGACGAAGTATCCAAAAGAAACACTAAATCTATAACCACCGGGCATTGTTGAGGAGCTGTGTAAAAAAAGCAGTTTCGAAATAGTGATGACAACAAATAGATAACAAATTAAGAGATAACTGCAAGTATAAAGGAAAATTACGGCAGAAAAGAATCGCAATAGCTTAGAGATATTTTTTTTTGGATTTAAAGAGTTGGATCTCAAATGAAAGTCCCAAAATATATGAAGATTCTGTCAATTGCTGTCGTGAAAACCTTTACTTGGGTCTCACGTATGAGGCCAGAGGATACCATCAGTGAAACCTCTAGATTTTGTTCCAAATATGGAACTGTTATATTTTTGAAGATTCAATTTACTGATCTGGTCATAAACACGGGATTGGTCGAATTTAGTAGCGGACACATGTTCTTACCATGACATGACCAGTCATTTCCTTGAAAGCCAGGCACACATCGACAAGTAGTAGATCCCCGTCGGTTTATGCATTCTGAATTCGACTGGCACGTTTGTCCAACAGCACATAGGTTTTTGTCTTAAAAGGAAAGAAGCATAACCATCATATAGCCTTGCGCAACTGAAAACTGAACTAAGAGGTTTATAACTTTTGACATTATTCAAAACAATCAGGGAACACAAAAAACTGAGAATACGTCGTCCGTGGCCAAGATGGTCATCCCTGCGGGAAAGAAGCCTGGAAACCTGTTGGAATGCAGTATGTTGAAGTAAACTTTCAGGAAGAGTACTCCCACGTAAACAAAATTGACATTGACAACGCTTGTTCAGTCAATATAGTTTCATATTAACCTTGTTCCTTTTATCTTCGATGTTAGAAAGGATTGGGAAGAATGAGATGAAGAAATGGACAATAACTTCATCTCATTCCATAAAAATCCACGAAAGGAACGCTCAGAAAAAAAGGTATAAGTTTTTGAAGTACTACCCAAGTGGAGAGCTTTCCCCGTGCCCCTAAACTGAAACTCACAAGGATACACTCCACCCATCTGCCTAATGATGACCTCAGAAATAAAAAGCATGATGTCCACTTACAGACAAGCGCGTGCTTGGATAAAAGATGTCTCTGAATGCCTGCAGAAGGTGTTTGCACACCTACGGATATGTGACCAGAACCAACACCGGCGCCAGCTTTCATTTGTGCTCTTATTAGATATGAAAAACCTCCAGACAATTGGAAAGTTCCAGACTCTTGTTCTGCAAGATATCTGCAACAGTTTTGAATCAGTTTAGACCAGATCAACAGCTGGTGGAGGCGCCAAGAAGACACAGTAAAGGAGTCTATTTTTTCAAGAACATGTTGGCAAATCGTAGTGATTTCATTACGAAAAATACGGCGTTCATTTTGCCTTAGAACCTTTGATGCAAGTTTTTCAACCCCTTCTCTGCCTCTTCGACCTTTATTTACTCTTCTATAAGAATACACAAAACGCCGCTCGAGTCAATGTGTCACGCAGTGATCACGCACTAAAAGAATCGTCATATTTGACGTCGATATCGTGATTAAAAAAAACAGTTCTACACTGTTTGTTTGTCTTTTTTCACTCCATTCGCTCAGTTTGCTAACGTTTTGCGGTTTCTTGATACTCTTAAGAGGCTTTATCATTCTTCTAATTTTCTCCCCCCCCCCGCTCATTTGAAGTTAATTGGCACTCAATTTTCTCTACTGCCCCATTTATAATAATATGCTGACAACTAATCCCCTCCGTTCCCCTTGAAACCACGTTATAACCCCTCCACCCTCCAAAACATCCTCCACTCCCGACCATGATTAATGACTGTTCCTCATATATGTAAAGAATGATTAAAATAAAAATATATTACTTGTCCCACTGCTGATACTCGGTTGATTTCCAAGGTTCCAGTTTTAGCACTCTGGTCAAGTTCGCCTCCGTGTCATCGCCGCTAAGCCATAATTCGCACGAACTTTCACATGATAAAGTAAAGACATAAGATCCTGTTTCTGGAGGCTGAAAGCAAACATGTGGGAAAATTCATAGCTGTCTATGACCCAGTGGGGTCAAAAAGCAAAGTTTCGATTATTTTCCGACCTGATGAGAGGTTGAATAAAACATTTCACTACAGTTAAATAGAAGGAGTGTGATCTCATTGCATGAAGCAGCCTCATCTTTCTGAGTCATCTACAAGATTTGCAGATTTTGCAGACAAACAGGTAGCCAGTCAAAAAAATTCGACTAGCTACAAAAATCTCCAAAAAGACAGACAGACAGACAAACAGAAAGACGGAAAGACAGACAGATAGAAAGACTGATGGGTGTACCGACAGACAGAAAGAGAAACAAACAGACAGAGAGAGGTAAAGACAGACAGACAGACAGAAATACAGACAATCAGACAGGCAGACAGGCGGACATGCAGACAACAAGACAGACAGATAGCCAGGCAGACTGAGAGACAGACAGACTGACAGACAGACCGACAGACAGACAGACCAACAGACAGACAGACCGACCGACAGACTGACAGACAGATAGACTGACAGACAGACATAATGACAGACAGACAGACTGACTGACAGACAGACTGACAGACAGACAGATAGAAAGAAAGACTGCTAGACAGACCGTCAGATGGAAGGATAGGCAGACAGGAAGACAGAGAGACTGACAGACAGATGGAGAGAAAGAAAGACTGATAGACAGACCGACAGAGAGAGAGTTAGACAGACAAAAAGACAGACAGACAAACAGACAGACAGAGAGAAAGAGAGACTGATAGACAGACCGACAGACAGAGAGTTAGACAGACAAAAAGACAGACAGACAGACAGACAGACAGACAATCAGAGAGATACACAAGCAGAAAAACAGACCGTGGAGAGGGACAGAAAGACAGACAGACAAACAGTAAAACAGACAAACAGACAGAAAGACTGACAGAAAGACCGCCATATAAAGATAGACAGACAGATAGACGCAAAACTGCTTAAACCGGCAGGTGTAATGGGATGCAAAATGTCAAAGGATATATACTTGGGCAATCAAGTTATGGGCAGAACTTGAAGCTATTTGCAACATGAAGTAAATCAGCCTTAGTTACATACCTGATAAAAAGCAGATAGACGTTGACCGTAACCTTCAGTATCATTAAAGGTGGCGTCGAATTTCGATAAAACCTCGGAAATATCTGGTTTGTTAGGAAACTTGTCAGAACGGTAAAGTTCTTCCACAGTATCTCCACTGATTGAAGTATAAACTTCTCGCAGAACACCTGCAATTTGTGGACAAATTACATAATTTGCTACCCTTACATCATAGCATGGCAGACAAACTATGAGAAACTTAGTTATGATAAGCGTCGAATCGAGTTCAAAAAATAGTTTTGAATACAAGTATTTTCTCCTTTTTCAAGATATACAGCCCGTTACACAGTTTCTTAATGAGAGGTTCTTTTTTCATTAATTGTAAAAGATTTGATAACGAAGAGACAAAATTCATAAAAAAAAAAAACTCTTACCGTTTTCAGATCCTGACATATCTTGCAATTCAAAGAGAAAATGAGAGATATCATTAGTTTCGGCCTGGAATGAGGACGTTCACTCTTTGCCTCTTCCAGCAGAAATATTAGTAGGTATGGATAAACTTTCAGGGAAATCTCGGAGTAAGCTAATGCGGACTCACGTTATCTTATCTAGGGGAGAAGCAATAGAGCTGCAGTCTTTAATCTAGTTTCGAAAAACTAAAACCAAGGTAATAACAATAGCCAATCGGAGCGAAGGTAAGGTTGACGTCATCGTTAGCCAGTGAGATCTCAAAGTAAAAACGGGCAGACTGATTAAAGGCGGGAAAACGAGGGTGACCAAATCACGATTGGGTTAAGGTTTGAATCTGATTGGTCGAGAAGGAGGCGCCCGTTTTCAGGACCAATAACATGGTTTACTAAACCTTTTCCCTTCATGTTATAGCGATCGATGTTAATGCAAGTAAGTCTCTTACGGACTTAATCTCTCTCATCTTCCACCTACTCCAAAGTACTGAAGAAGCAGAAGTCTAATTACTTCTAAACATTTTCTTACCCGAACTAGCATCAAACGAATGATGTTTAGAGTTTGAAATGTAATACTTATCATAAACTGTACAGAGGATTTCATACCAATACAAGAAGAGCCCTCTCTTCTGAAGCCAGTCTTACAAATGCAAATGTAGGACCCAGCTGTATTTATACAATCGCCATTGTTATTACTGCACATAATACTTGTTGACGAAATGTCGCACTCGTTAACCTCTGAAAGACAGAAAGACAAGCAAGTTAGTGGCCGTCTCCTTGAGAACTAAACTTACTATAGTAATAAATTTGATGGAAACTTCTAGAGAGTTCGCCTCAAATCACTAGAGACAATTGCTTTTAAACCAAAGGTATTTATTAAAAATTTTCATATGAAAAATCTAACAACATTCGTTTAAGGAACATTGCTGATAAAAAGTTACTGCTCTTCGCTATCTTTAGAAAAACGATACAGAGAGGTGAAAGAGTGTCTTGAGAGGTTATAGGTGAGGGGGTATCGCCCTCACCGAGCTTGAAACACACCTTTGCTTAAGTTTCCTAAGCAGTATAGAAGTTTGGTTGCGCATAACCTGGGTTGGCTTTTGCTCTATAAAAAAATTCCAAAGTGTATTATTTCGCCAAGCGCAGTCTTGATGAAAACAGGGTACTTCTACCTTGCCCTTTGCCGCCTGTGACATAACGGATTATCAGGAACGGAGAATCAGTCGTTTTGGAGTGCGTCATGTAAATTATGGTTTTATTTAACAATTGGTTCATGCTTTAGCGTGCACTATCGAGTTATGGAGCACGCGGAAAGTTTGGAGAGCACGAAAGAAGCGTAAGAGTTGCCCGAGGCGATAGCCGAGGGCAACTCTAGCTTCTTGAGTGCTCTCCAAACTTCCCACGTGCTCCATAACTCGATAGTGCACAGCTGAAAGCATGAACCAATTGTTTTAGAACATAGCCGGTGGAATTGTGCATCAAAATCCGACGCGAAAAACGGACAACAATATCAGTTGAAGCGAATCGTGACGGCGCTGATGCCGAGTCTCCTTTTCCTTTGTTTGTCTCTTTTTCTCCCTCATTTAAGAACTCTAGCCCAAGGGAAAAGGTCGAAACATTGTCTTCGTTTTCGGACTAGTAGGCCGAGTTTCTGTTTGTATCCATTGTTGTCGCGAAATGTATTATTTTTCCCCGCGCTAACAATGGCCCCTCGCGCGAAAAAAAAAATTTTCTGGCGAAGTTGGATTTGCTGACGTTATCAGCGTGCACTATCGGGATTTTGAGCACGCTTACGTATAATGAATTTGATTGCGCGACTCTGCTAGCTATGTTCTAACATTAAACAATACACGCTAGCGAGAGGAAAACAGTGAGATAAAGAAAAATCACTGCAGAGGAATTAAGGGCCTGCGATTTTCTGGTTTAATCAGATCCCATCTAAAATACGATAAAGGTCTTATTCTCACCATCACAGCGGTCTCCCTTTAACTTGTAGCCCAATTTACAGTTGTTACAGTGGTAGGTAGCTCCTGATTTATGACACTCCCCGTTTTCTTGACAATAATCACCTTCCACTGAACAATATGGCAGACCACGAGAACGAACTAAATTCAAAGTAACCCAAAAAGGAGATCAAATTGAAAAAAAAGATCGAGTTGCTAGCAAACTAGAAAAACGATACTGCAATCCTTACACTCTCCCTTCTGCGCGCTGTATAGGGGTCAACTCCCTTTAGAATTAAGAGTTAAGGGACTGGACTACATAAAAAAAAACTTAAGAGGGAGTTCGGCGTACAGTCACAAATGGTAACGAATTCAGAAACGGAAGGGTTACGAGTGATAAGGCGTGCTTTGTCAAATTAAGTAATCAAGACTTGGCGAAAGGAAATAATGAAGTGCTATACATACTCACTCCGGAACCTTATGTACTACCATAAAATTTCGAGTTCACTGACGTTCTATTTAGTCTGACATGCGATTCATGGCTTTCAAACTAAAGCTCACGAAATTTCCAACAAAGAACACTGCCCTGAGTCTGGTGCAAACAAGATTTTTTCCCACAGGGATGTTCTAAATTAACATAGGTCGAAGAAAAATAATAGAAAAAGAATTAATTGCCATAGTTTACCCGCTGTTCGGCAGACATCAATTGCGAAGTCTCCAGCTTTAGAAAAGAGCTGTTCGTAGTCGTTAAAATACCAAATCTCGTTGTCAGTCTCGACGAATTCTTTATAATCTTCACTTATGTTTACAGCCACAGCCGCAACCATAACTCTGACGCCTGCTGCATACATTCGTTTTGCTAACTCATACGGTTGAATATACGAAGGACAATGAACGGATGGGCGGTTCACGTTATCGCTGACAACTAACACCATCACTTTAGCGTAGCCGGATACGGAAACGTGCTTTGGGTTAAAGTGAGTGTTAAATGTATCATGTATAGCGAGGTCAAGACGATCCCCTTCGACCAATGGCTTAAGGGAATCTACGGCACTTATGAAACCTTTGTTATCTTTCGAGGCGTCCAAAGAGACTTTATGTGAAACGGTTGTTCCATAGAGAGACACACCCAAGCGATTTCCCTGGGATATAGTAAATTTTGCCCCTGCCAGCTTCAAGAACATCTTTAGTTGAGCAAATACATCTCCATGACTGGCAGTGTGCAGCACAAAGGCCACATCCGCTTTGACGGAACATGAAGAACCACCTGGCCCTGAGGAAAAACGAACAAACATTACAAAGCATTTGAAGAGAGAGATTGAGAGAATCATCACAATTGTACTTCGCCCAGGGAAAATGTTTTAAATTACATAAAATGCCCCTGAACGCTTACACGAAAGTCGATATGCATCTCGTGTCATTGAATGAGCAATTCAGCGGTTCCGATTCGTTTTTCGTCATTTTTGACCACGACAAAAATATATTGCCCGCAAGGAAAAAAATGGTTCTTGGTTTTTTCAAACGTTACCTGCACAGTGAACACCATTGCCGGTGAATCCTGTGATGCACTCACAAATGAAAGAGCCTTCAGAGTTCGTGCAGTCAGCTAAAAGGGAGCAGTCATCTGTTCCTTGGCGGCACTCGTCAACATCTGAAAAAAAAAATGAGTGAGTAAAACATAAGCAGAAGTAGATTGGTCGAATTTAAATACTTAAAGAAACCGCTTAATTGGGCCGATTCTTTTTAACAAATGATAGTGCAGGCTTTGGATAACTGCATGTAACCGTGTGTGAACATTAAACCGTCCAAATCGTGGAGAAATCTTTAATCTTCAAAGAGCCGTGCGTTGATTTAGAAGCAAACACTTTTAAAAGTTAGAAAAGAGAGTTTTACGAAGCCTAGTGGGCCAATTTTGGCCTATTCTTTTCTAACTTAGGGCTCTTCAAAGCCGCTTTATCGGTTATGGATAATCAATGATGTCCACGCATCCTGCCCGATGCTATTTTCTCACTCATAATGAAATTCAAAATGACCCTCACATATTTCTCCTAACCTTCACAACTCATTTTGCCTGCGTCCCACTCGTATCCAGGCTCACAATTACATTCATAGGTCCCTTCCAGATTGATACAGGCTCCATTGCTGCTGCAGGTGTGAGATGATGGGGAGGCACACTCATTCAAGTCTAGTCAGGAACAAGTTATGATTGTTAATTAAGGGCAAACAAACAAACCAGCCAAACATTCAGACATTCACCTTCCACGTCCTTCGCAGATCATGAAAAGACGAAAACACAATTTTTTTTTTTTCATTCTGATTTCCTAACTCAAAACTCACCATCTCACTTTTTATTTAAAGCAAAGAAAGTGGACATGGGTGATATTCTGACCAAGAACGTGCTAATATTAGTCAATGTTACCTGAACAAGAATTATCACTGCCAGTGTATCCTGCAATACAGTTACATTCATAGGAGCCACGGGTATTTTTGCAAGAAGTCAAACTGATACAATCATCTGTCCTTTCTTTGCATTCGTCAACATCTGCAGAAACAATGGAAAATCTTCGAAGTCATAATTTCAGCCGTAAAGAGCTGCAAAGTGGTTAACGTGGACCATATCCTGGTATAACTCAAACCCATACTAGATTGCTTTAAGGAAATTTGCATGTTTCTTCGCGCTTAACTTAACGCTCAGCCAAGACCATGACATGCGCCTTAGGGAACCAGTCATTAACTACCGCCAGGGAGAAGTTGGGTGGAGAATTTTTGGGGATCACATGGTTTTCAGGGAAGATGGGGGGAACCTGTCAGTCGTCGTCAATAGAATGTAGAGGGAGGACATTACAAAATTGAAGAATATTATACAGCCTTATGGGGGCATCAGGACAATTTTCTCGCGATACAAAAAAAATTCTCTACCAGGGCCGCAATAAAGAACGACCGGCCGGTTCCCCACCTCATGAAATTTCCACATTAGTACTTCGCGAGGAGTAAGTGATATTTCCACCAAGGATGCAAACCAAGATAATCCTAAACAGTTTATAATCTCTTATGCAAAAGTATTTTACATCGTCCAATCGTAGCGAAGGGTTTAAGCATGAGAATAAGAGGGCACAACGGGGAACTTGAAGTTTCCAGATATTTTGTGATAAATAAAAAACTTTAATGACAGAGAAATGCAATACAGATGCCTAAAAAATGAATGATTACCTTGACACTTTAACTTCTTCGCGTTCCACTTAAGTCCTGACGCACACTTACAAGTGTAGCTACCTTGGGTATTAATACATTGGCTGCCACCAGTACATTTATGTGATCCTGTGTTACACTCGTCTTCATCTAGGAAGGGGAAGAGGAAACATCGTTTTCAAGAAAGCGTACTTTTCGATAGTTTCGTAAAACCAAAAGCAAAGTAATTTTAACGGCCAATCAGAAGAAAAGGAAAATCTTCTGAAGAGCCAATGAAAACTCGGAGTAAAAAGCAAGCAAACTGTCTTTAGCGTGGGAAAACACGGGTGACCACCACGTTATTTGTGTTAAGTCTTCATCTGATTGGTCGAGAGTGTAGTGTGATTCCTTTAGACCAATCACAGAGCGAAATTTAATAAAACAAAACCAATCCCAGATTAGTTTCGACAATCAATTAAAAATTACCCTATTATGCGGACTAAGTGTCTTTTGGTACAATGAAATATATGAAGTTAATATATTTTGAACTGCGGTATTAGATACGTATGATGCACGATCCTCGCAGTAGATAGCGCTATTTAAGCAATAGCGAAAATCAGACCCGAAAAAAATCAGACCTGTACGGGACTCGAACCACTGACCTCTGCGATACTAGTGCAGCGCTCTACCAATTGAGCTAACAAGCCAACTGGGAGCAGGCTGTTAAGTTGATTCGTAATAAACCCGTGGAAGTGATAAATCAGATACAATGAAATGTATGAGTGGTCAGTGGTTCGAATCCCGTACAGGCCTAATTTTTTTCAGGTCTGATTTTCGCTATTGCTTAAATAGCGTTATCTACTGCGAGGATCGTGCATCATACTTATCTAATACCGCAGTTCAAAATATATTAACTTCATATATTTCATTGTATCTGATTTATCACTTTCACGGGTTTATTACGAATCAACTTAACGGCCTGCTCCCAGTTGGCTTGTTAGCTCAATTGGTAGAGCGCTGCACTAGTATCGCAGAGGTCAGTGGTTCGAATCCCGTACAGGCCTGATTTTTTTCAGGTCTGATTTTCGCTATTGCTTAAATAGCGCTATCTACTTCGAGGATCGTGCATCATACGTAAGTGTCTTTTGTTCTCTTTATTCTCCATGTTGGTGTCCTTGTTTGTGTTTTAATATTGTTGTTGTTTTTTTTGTAATCGCTATTGTTGATGTTTGTTTTCGGAACAAATTAGCGCCATTTGAAAATGGCTAGAGTGCCATAAAAGAGATGTTTTCCTACTACCTGAACAAGAAACACCATCGCCTGTGTATCCGGCTTTACATTTGCAATCGAATCCACCTGCCTTGTTGATACAGGTTGCCAGCTGGTTATGGCAGTTATCGGTATTCGAGCTACACTCGTCGATATCTGAAAAAGTAATGAAAAGAGGATGTATTGATGAGACTATTCGGTGGAGATTAGCAGCGTGAATAAAACAATTGGGGGAGAGTTCGATGAGTGGGGTACTTTCCATCAATCTTAATCGTGTGAGAGGTCGTTTCCGAAACCGAACACCCAAGCAAAGTGTAGTAATCACAGGACGTTTGCAAACTACGATTTTATGCCCTTCTCCTATAACATTTAACTCTTTAGAAAAGTAACAAAAAAAAATTCGTTCACATCTACTGCAAATACAGTTTCCTTACTAAGTATACAAAGGGCTGAAAGCAAATAGTGCGTTTGAGAGGCCCAAGAGAGTCTGGCTCCTGACAGAATTGCCCTTAACTTATAGGTCAAAGTCATGTGAATAAAGGAAATGATCTCCAATCAAAAAAGCTCCTGATTGTTAATGATATTCTCCTCGTCAGTACCAAAGGAAATGTAGCGCTAACAGTGTGGATCATATGTATCCCCATGTCGATTACATTAAATTTTCTAGTTACTTTAACTCGTTGAAGGCGTCGGTAACCGTGTTTTTGCCGGTCAGTAACCGACCGACAAAAACACGCAACTATTGATGACATTCAGTTTTTATTTAATATCTCAACAAATATTTACAGCAATAACACCTACAATATCTCATTTTAAAGTGTATAAAATGAGCTTCTCAGAGATGTATAAATTTATTTTTCAAAGAAAAATCTAATTCACGAGAAAAAATTTTAAAGACATGTTTCGACATGACTCATCATTAGTTTTTTTTTGTTGACTTTCTTTTTTTCATGTTACGTGCAATGATAACGTACGTAGTTGCATGTGACTTGTAAATAATAGTCGAAGGTACAACACGTTACATGTTAACTGATGATGGCATGAGTTATACCGAAACATGTCTTTAAAATTTTCCACTTGAATTCAAAATCTCTTTCGATTATATTGTGAGGGTCTCTCAATGGCGCTAAAATTGACAAATTTTAACCGTTAATCGCGAAAGAAGTTAACCGTAGGAAATATTTTTTTAACCACAGTAGAAAGAAACCGTTAGCCTTAAAATGGCTAAAATATAACATTAGCGGTAAAAGGCCGTCAAACCCTCTATTTTTGAAACCCTCTATTGTTATCCCGAAGATGCGGAAGTATTGTGCACGACTTTTTAGTATCTTACAAGTTACCTTTGCATCTCATCAGGTTTGCTTTCCAAAAATATCCAGAGCTGCAGGTACAAGAGTACGTCCCTACTGCATTAACACAGGCTGCAGAGTTGTCACAATTATTATTTCCGGTGCTACATTCATCCACGTCTTGGGAAAAAACAAACAAACAAACAAACAAAACAAAAAGTGAACTCCACTTAAAAATGTTTCCTAAGTGCTTAAGGTTAGTTGTGGAAAGAGAATGACGAGTAAGTCCCAGACTGCACTGCAGAAGTTTAAGAGGGTGAACCAAAAGGGTCTATGCAGCACTACAACGGCTAACAGCAAAGCCGTTAACTTCATTTAGAACTCCATTATGACGCCAAGTAGTGCTAAAGAGGTAAGCTGACTATTATATGCACTTATCGCACTGTAGCTCTTTTTCTTTTGATAATAACTCTAGCTTTTCAAAAATATCCAGAGTAGGGCTAGGTTTCGAAAACAATCCATTAAAAGAATATAAGCATTGCTGCGACATTATTTTCCAATGCCTTTTACCAGTAGAGTTATTTTCCAACTCGATTGCCTTGGTCTTACTTTAATTTGCTCTTCAGTTGGTTGCGTTCCGCTTGGTGCCCGAGCATTAGTGCCAGGGGACAGGCATAAATGGCGCTGTATTCTGACAATGGGTACCTGATAAATCAGTGCTCAGTTCAGTGCGCAAGTACAAGGTCAACACCTTGTAGTCGGGTACCGTCACGGTGCCCGAATTCTTGCGTGGGTACTTGGCAAAAAGCTGCGTTCAGATTGGTGCCCATCAAGAATCGTACTTGGGCACTGTGCTCGAGTACCAAGTTTAGTAAACTTAATTGGAAGACTACCTATACACTCTACACCCTGTGTATTCCCCTCGTCGACATCTTTGAAACCAGCCTTGCATTTACAAGAATAACCTTCTGGTTTATCAGTACAAGTGGCGTGCGGATGACAATCGTTTTGGCTCGAATCGGCACATTCGTTGACACCTGCGTTGAAAGGAAAATGTCTTATTTAATCAGTTCTGACATAAGTTCTGACATAAGTTCTGACATAAGTTCTGACATAAGTTCTGACATAAGTTCTGACATAAGTTCTGACATAAGTTCTGACATAAGTAAGTTCTGACATAAGTTCTGACATAAGTTCTGACATAAGTTCTGACATAAGTTCTGACATAAGTTCTGACATAAGTTCTGACATAAGTTCTGACATAAGTTTAATCGCCTCCCGGTTAGCTCAATGGATAGAGCGCTGGACTGTTTTACGGGAGGTCGAGGGTTCGAGCCTCGGCCGGACCAACACTCAGGGTCTTAAAATCATTGAGAAGAATTTGTTACCTTTCTAGAACAGCAAGAAATGGTTAGATATTCTAGTCTTCTCGGATAGGGACGAATAAATGGAAGTCCCGTCTCCTGCAGGGTTGGGGTAGGAGACGTTAATTTCCCACACACGAGATTACTGTGTGATGGATGTCCTCCCCTGGGGTGGGATGGGTGGGTGTTTTAGAGGGCCACGAGGGAGAATACTTTTCAAAGTAATTGGTGTCACCCTCTTAAAATAAAGGTTATTTAAAGTAAGAAACCACACACGCTCTGCGTGTGACATCATGACGTCAACAAAATCACATGATATGCGAGATATGTTTTTGTTTTGTACTGTACTTTTTCAGTGGACCGGTATTGTATGATTGTAGGTGTTTACAGTCGATCGGATTATTTACTGGTTCCAGCACAATAAAGGGCAATTCGGTATTTAAAACGGACAACATTATCCTCAGAATCTTTGACATAATGCTAATGTTATGTAATAGACCACCCCAAAACTCGATAAGAAAGCATCTTTTGTCTAATCTCAAAACACAACAACGAATAAATTAGAGCAAAAGCAACAATCCAAATTTTATGGAACAAAAAACAAGCAAACTTCAACAGTCGCCCTTCTAGGAGCACGATTGCGGATCTCGCTTACAAATAAACCACTCCTGGATAAGTTCAAACGAGAAGAAGTTTTATATCACGCAAACACATGTGTATTATAAGGACGAAATATCTGCAGGACTGTAGAGATCTCTTTACTCACCTAAAACGTTTCACACTCAGTTACGAATTTTTTAATCCCTTTTCCTTCCTACAGCTCTTAAAACATTGTGAGTTTTGGTAACTGAATGACCGTAAATTTAGAAAATCAATGAGTGCACAATCCGTCACTAATGCGTATTAAAAACACCCCACTGCTAAGACGCCGAGGGTAGTTCCCTTGGGAAAGGCTTTTCTTAAATGAGTGCCATATGTACGCTACGTACAAAATGTGATCATAATAATTTCAGTAACTATCAGGAGGTTTAGGTGCTTCCTCGCGGTTAGTAAAACTTCGTAAAGAAGTAGTGCGGATTCTCGGACTCTACATTTTAAAATAACTTTTTCCATGGTTAATCGAGGGGAATGGTTCCCCTCGATTAACTATGCTTTTTTTCTTTTCATCTAGCATCTACAACAGTGGCTTCGGGTCAAGCAAAAAGGATAAGTTTCGATCGAAGGAATTTTTTAGGAAAGCCGACTCTTTTAGTATGTGTCCTTTTCGAATCAATAACTTCAACAGACTGCTGATTCTGAAAAAAAAAATTACGTCATCTGCGGCGGGAGTTTTTCTCTTTCTATCTTTTTCTTTTATTTGTCTGCTTTAATTTTTTTTTTAGAAAGGACATTTTTAGGTCAGGTTTGAGCTTTCAAAGATTGATAGTCTTCAAAAGAACGTCATCGTACCGATTTTTAAATCGCTCCTAGTACGACGTTTTGGCCGACTCATTAGTTTAACTATATTGCAGCTGAACAAACGATGGCAAAAAAAAAAAAGAAAAAAAAACAAGAAAAAGAAAAGAAAAATTGCAAAGGTATTTAGGAGAAAAACTTAGTGCATATCCTGATCACAAAAAAGGTTAGATTTTGAACCAATTTCCTTGAGGAACTTTTAAAACTTTGCACTTAGCCGGTAAGTTTACAGTGTTACATACCGTTTACTAATCTCTGTCGGTGGATCAGAATGGCACAGACAAACACGAGCTGCAATTTCAAAGTAACATAAAAACCAACCTCAGCCTAAATTGAAAATGCAATTGCAATAAAAGGTTCGAAACTTAACTAACCTTGAACTGAAAAGAAGTCATTGCATGACTAGTTCACTGATTACGCGGCTTAGAGAGGCTCTTTATCCTAACACCGGAGAAAACAGCTGGAAAATACAGTTATGCGATGCGACCGCTGTGATGAGAACACTTTTCGCATTGCTTTGTTTCTCCTGAGATTGTACTTATTAAAAGGTGAAGCACCTGTTGAAATTACGGCAAACTGTTTAGTCCCAAGCCATCGGTTCTACAGCTTTCGAGCGTATTTTCAACTGAAAAAAGAATTACATTATAAAATGCCGACGTCATTTTTATATGCCGTGTAAATTCAAGTCTTTCAGAACATTTATTTCCTAAATTGCACTCACTACACAGTTCAAGGTCGTACTCATTTTTAGCCAAAACGGTCAGAATGTAGTTGAAGTAACTTGGTAGAATATGATGCAATAAAGGTTTTTTTGCCGCACATTCATCATGATAAGCCTTTTGAAAATAATTCATTGATTACGGACCTCATGCTATCAACTAACGTAAATTGCCAAAAATTTCTATAATAAGAATTACTTTCTAGACTTTTCTACAAACATACAAGCAGCGGTTTGTCTTTTAAGCTTAATTGGGCTTCTTTTAGCTTTCAAGGGCCCAGCATGTTGTAAAATAAACAAGAAAGTTTTTCTTCGTTTCCTTTGTCTGTTGTTCCTCTTCGACCGTTAAGTTGGAAAAAAAAAATGAGAACAGTGAGAAGAATTGGTTTCCAGATCTTGGAGGTGGAGACAACAACCCTTAACTGACTTTAACTCCCAGCAGTGATTAACATAAAACTTCTATAATAATTTCCATACATTATTTAGCAAACAGGTAATAGACCGATTGCAAATATGGCCACGATAACACCAAAGCGAGGCTTTTCGGTAGTAACCGTTGCTAAGGGCTGGCTCTGTTTTCTAAGTAATTTTGTAGCCTTTGTACTAAGAAATTGGTTTCTGAATTCGAAAGGAAAGCCCGTTCAAGGATTAATTTCGTCGCAAAATACATCTTAGAGGTGTTGTAAAGGTCAGTGTTTTTATTTAAGCAACGTTTGCATTTTCATTGTTATACACATTTTAGCGTACATACATACATACATACATACATACATACATACATACATACATACATACATACATACATACATAACGCTCGAAACGCCAGCTTTTGTAATCGTTACGGTGGCCAATTTACCATTTCAACTTTGTTGATATATCGAAATTATATACATACATAGATTCATATGTTAATTGACCACTCCCCATGGGGCTTTTCAGGGCCAATTCCCACCCAGTAACCACCCCAGGGGAGGACACCCATCACACAGTAATCTCATGCGTGGGAAATTTATTTAATCACTTTCACCAGAGTATGGTGAGGGTCGCTAAACAGAGCGAGGCTCCAAATAAAGTGCGCCTAATATCCCACCCATCCCACCCCAGGGGAGGACATCCATCACACAGTAATCTCGTGTGTGGGAAATTAACGTCTCCTGCCCCAACCCTGCAGGAGACGGGACCTCCATTTATTCGTCCCTATCCGAGAAGACTAGAATATCTAACCATTTCTTGATGTTATAAAAAGGTAGCAAATTCTTTTCAATTATTTTAAGACCCTGAGTGTTGGTCCGGTCGGGGCTCGAACCCTCGACCTCCCGCACAACAGTCCAGCGCCCTATCCATTGAGCTAACCGGGAGGCGGTGAAATTAACGTCTCCTACCCCTAACCCTGCAGGAGACGGGACCTCCAATTATTCGTCCTTATCCGAGAAGACTAGAGTATCTAACCATTTCTTGATATAAAAAGGTAGCATATTCTTCTCACTTGTTTTAAGACCTTGAGTGTTGGTACGGCCGGGGCTCGAACCCTTGACCTCGCGCACAACAGTCCAGCGCTCTATCCATTGAGCTAACTGGGAGGCAAGACATTCGCGACACTTTATTGAAATGCCACACCAACTTTGACCAAATTTGACTGTATGTTTTCTGTTTTAGCTTCTCTTCAACGTAAAGCACGGAGAGACATGTGGAGAAGATTCATGTAAATGAACTTAAAGAACTTCTCCGCAGCAAAAGTGTGAGCCTCAAAGGATTAATAATGAAAGCACAACTAGTCACAAAGTAAGCGAAGACTGAGTTAAGATTTTAATCAAGCTTACTTTAAATAAATTTCAAACCTGTTTAAACCTTCGTTCGTTTTATTGTTTCTTTATAACTGAGGAGAAATTTAAGGTAGGTGTCCTATTTTCACTTCCTTTTGTAGAGTGAAAGAGGCGCTTCAAAAAAATTTATAAGCGACTGGCGTTCAGCAAAATGATGATCACATGCAAGGGAAAGCAGCCTCTCCTCTTCAGACTAAAAAGTGTGATCCAGAAATTGTCAGGGAGAATGAAAAAAAATTCCAGTTCTGTCCCCCAGAGAAAGAAATGGGTAAAATGTTGGACGACCTTCGCCCATTCACGTACAATTCTACTGTGAATTATGTTAGAAACTCTGGTAAAAACATTCAACATTCCCCCGACTATAATTATGGTGATGAAACCGTTTGAGCGTGGTGTTAATTTTTTTATTGAAGGATACCTCCACAATGTTTTAGTCAAGCTCCACAAAGGAAGCAAGACCTTTTATATAAGAGCCCGTTGCTGTCGTAGGCTTCAGAAAACTAAATCCCCGCATAAAATAAGGTTAGCAATTTCCACTGAACAACCTAATGATATCTTTGCATCATCTTGCACCTGTGTCTCTTGGATTTTGTAATCATGCTGTGGGCCTAATGTATCTTGTTTCTCACTGCTACTCTAGATCTACAAAAACTAAGTCTATTCCTGATGATTTGGTTTGCACCTCCCTATCCCAGCAGTGGCATAAGCCAAGAGGGAAAAGTATCTCATCAGAACCATTGATGGGCATGGTTTTCAAGAAACCCAAATTACACAACATGTCAGGTGGGGGGGGGGGGGGGAAGGGGGGTGGAGGCACTTCAGGACAAACTTCACCTGGCATTTCTTCTTTGTATCTGGCAGCGAAGGCAGCCCCAAGCAACACAGAGATTGAAGGTTTCAAAGTCCATTTGCAAAAGTTGAACAAGAACTTTGGGCTGTTTGTACATGAATACTGAGGGTGAAATCGTACCCACCAGAGTTGGGCCTACCCCCTTGGGAGGATATCTCAGCTATCAATTGGCACCCACAGAAGGAACCCACAGAAGTTGCATGCAATGTTGACTTTTTCAAGCAACGTAAGAATGACACTGCTCCTGCAACAATTTATCCATCTTTCCCACTATCTTTAGTTTTTCCCCTCTTTAGTGTCACACAGTGCCCTTCAGGAACATGAACAATTTTATGATTCCTTGAGAATCAGTGAACATGTTTCAGGGAATGATCCTTGAATGTATTTACTTCGATCCAGACTTTTTGCCACAATGTTGTTGGAATTAGAACAGTTTTTCTTTAAGCACTTTGCTAAATTCTTCAAGGCACTATCAGTGCCAGCTGGAGTGTGTGCTGTACCAACAACTGCCATGGTCACTGCCATGGCAACATCAGCAAGCAGTGTCAGTGGATGACAAGTTTGAAATGACACCTGATACTTAGTGAGTTAAACCAACTACTAATATTTTAAGCATGTAAATTTGTCAGTATTTATAGTAACTTAAATAAAGGGCTCTTTTTTTTTAACTAAGAAATAATTGGATTTTGAATGTTTGTAAGCATGGCACAAACAGCCCACAATTGATTCAGACTACCAGCTAAAGACAGTGGAATAACCTGATTAAAAATGTGGAAGCTCTTTACTTTCTTTATGGCTCTTTCCACTTGAATTCGTTCTGATTCTATTTCCTGAGTGGCAATGACTTCTGAAGGGGTCTGTTGACTTTGCAATCCAAGAAACGGGGGGATATTTAGGCCAACACCAATAGGTTCAAGAAGGTCTGAAATGGTAAACCCCTTGTCAGCCATCACAACATCACCTTGAGAGAAAGGCAAGTTAAGTAACCCTGACCTAACTGTTAACTCTCTGTCTGAAATACTGCCAGCATAGAGTTGGGAAATAAATGTTATGTGGCCACTGGGTGCAATGCCAATGACTCCTTTAAATATTGCATGGCTCTTGTATGAGGAATAGGTTTCACTGTGCAAAACTAAAGAGGATGGGGTCTGACACTTGATCTCTGTTCCATCGATGATGACTCTTGTTTTGGGGTATTTATCCTTGAATGACTGGGGCATTGCCTTGTCTATTGTCTCTCTGTCGGCCAAGTGTTGAGGTAACCAAATTTTAAGCACAAAAAATTGATCCAGGAAATGTAGATCCTGTTGACGGTGGAAACATGCACATTGAATCTGTGAGCCAAATCAAGTTCAAATGACCCAAGCCTCATTCAGACAAGGACCATAAAGAACTCATCCAGGGTACTAAGTTTTCGATGCTTGCCCGGTTTATTTTCCCGGGATCCATCCACATTACCTGATGCTGAAAATTCTAAATCTTCTGCTGCGCTGTTAACATAAACAATGTTCTCACCATTCTCACCTGGGTTTAAAAAACTGTAGCAAGCCAGAAGAGTTTTATAATTTGCAAATCCAGTGAAAAAATTGATGTCCAAATCAGAGTCTTTTTATCTTGTTATTCCAAACTTTCTTTCGAGAAGCTCGTGGACGTTTTTCAAAAGATGTTTAGTTTCTTGCTGTAGAGACTTAATTTGCTCTTCTAGCTCCTAAATGTGCGCCTGCAAATCGCTGATTTCATCAGAAGCGGGGGAATCGTTGTCTTCTTCACTCACGCACTAGAAGGATGGCATCTCAGCTGCATGCTGAAGAAGGATGTTGTGACCGCTTACGTGGCGATTTCCTCTTCGGAGATGCGGCAGACCATGGAAAAATCGAGGGAACGGCATCATCCATTAAATATCGGCGACCTGCTAAGCTTTTACGAAAGTCAGTTGGCTTAAAATGTAATGAACAGATCTTAGTTCGATCTGTGATCTTAAATGTTGGGGACATCCCGTCGAATTATTATTAGCCAAGCCTAAAACGAAAATAGGACGTACTAACAACAACAGAAAAACCAAGCAGATAATTACTGTAACGATAAGTTTTTCAAAACAACAGGGATTAAAAGACGTACCTTAAGTCTTCTTGGATCAGTCGTTGGAAGGCTGTGACAGGTGATCTTTCCTCCATCCGGCCCTACTCGATATCCACTCTTACAGCATAGCGGCACGCAACAGTTATCAGGCATGGTATACCACTCACAAGATCACTCGTAATGGTATTGGGACCAAATTCTAAACATGGAAGAACCCACTAATCAGGTATAAAAGCCGACATGTAATGAAATGAATTCTGTAAACCATAGTTACCGTGACGTCACTCTATTAACTATGTGTAAACGAAACAGTTCTGTATACTCGGCAATCCTAAGGCCCTGTTTACAAGCAAGGAGGGTAACCCTTGTGCTAGGGTTACCCTAGCAGGCGGGTCAAAGATAGCACGGGTTTACAAGCAAAATTTCACAGGTAGGGTTACCCTACCACCCGGGACAACTTAACTATGCTTGGTAACCGCACGCACTGTTATTAATGTTCAAAGGGTCTGGAAACAAGTAAAAAGTTGTACCGGGTAGGCGAATTATCCCCAGCAGAGCGTTTACAAGGCAGCTAGGGTTACCCTAGCGCTAGGGTAACCCTAGCGCTCAGATGTAGGCCTAGGTCTAAAGAAAGTGGAATCCAACCTGGTACTACCTGGCACGAAGTACTTGAAAACAGGGGCACCCAGCCCTTACCCTATTGCTAGGGTAACCCTTGCTGCCTTGTAAACACGTCGATGAAAAAAAGAAGAAATGTGGGAACATGACGAGCTTTGCTCAAGAAAAAAATTCTCAGCAGGCATCGTAAACTGATGCCGAGGTTTGGGGGAGAAGGCGTTGGGTGGATGTCATCACATTAATTACACCACAATGTAATTATACAGATTAGCGCCCACGAATCCACGAGAGATACGCGATTGCGTGCGAGTTAACGCGGGGTCATCTGTTGGCGATGAAAATCAAAATCATGAAATGAAATTAAGTTTGTTGTGCGCGTAATGGTCATAAAATACTGCGTTTTCTCTGTTTCTGCCTGTTTCCCTATAACGACATTTTTAATCACGTAGTCTTTCAAAGATCCTTCCTTTTCACAGAAGAGGCAATACCGGCGAGGCGCCGAATTCGAAAAGCCTCTCTTTCGATTATTTAGGTATGATTCTTTCGCTTGGTTTGCCATAAAACAGTAACAAAAGATATCGCAATTTTCATGTGCCGTACGACCTGAATAACAACCGTATCGAATTTCCAGTATTGCGTCACTTGGTGGATCGATCAGCGTTCACGCTTTGCGATCGTAGTACACGATGTTATTGTTTTGGTACAAAACCTGTGGTGGTCGCACGACTTGGCCTCGTATCCTGGTTAAATTCTTACCAATATTATAATATTAAACCTCGACGAGATTTTTCATGTCGAAATGTCGAAAAGCATCATGTTTTCGATTTCGAAACCATTCGAAATGAAGTCATAGAGGCAGTCGGATTTTCGACGTTCGGCTTTCCACCGGCTGACTTAACCACGCAGAGTCTTTGCAGGATTACAAGTGCCACACTTGACCCTTGCAAGCATTGGTATCTACTTTTGAAAGAGGTATGTGACGTTCCTTTGCGTAAATATTTCATATGCGATGTATTTAAGATATTTCCCGACGAAATCCAAAGTGTGGCGACACGGGAACTTCAGCCGGCCAACTCATCGTTCGGAGTAGTGGGGTTAGCCAGGATTCCCGACCTCGTTCACGTTGTGTTCACGTTCTGTCTAATAGCTGGTCTATCTTCTTCGTAATAAACAATCCCCGACGAACTTATTAAATCTGCGGGATTTATGACTATCGTAAATCTGGTGAACTCCGCCACGCTAGACTTTGAGCCCGAAGGCGCGAAAAATTTATCTTTTGGCGCCAAACTCAGTCACGACTCCGAAGAGCTCGCTTCCTAACTTACCGAAAGATCAGCTAGAGTAAATTCCCTTGGAGTGGAACTGAAGAAGCTTCGAACACAGATTTCTCGTCTCGAATCAGCATGGAGTCAATTTTACAGACCCTTTTTTCCACCTCAATGTTCGTACCTTGTCGTGGTGAGGTGGCTTGAGTGCCTCAATGACCAATTGCAATACAATGCCTTTAAAGAATTCAACTTCAGTTGGTGGGCTGTATTTTCTGCAAGGTAGAGGCCAGACTAACACGGACTTTGTCATTGTAGTTATTGTTATGATTATCATAATTATCATTATTATTAATGATTTTGTTATTGTTATCATTATCTTTATGATTGTGATTGAATCATTTTCAAAATGAAATAGGCTGCTCAATGAGGATGGCATGCTGAGGCAAGTAGATTTTCATTTATTTACCCCCCTCCCCCCAAGTAGAAATTCAAGTGTTTCTGATAGTTTTTCTCTTCAATAGATTGTAAGAATGCAGAAGATTTTCTAAGACACATTGTTCAGAGGGCTTGTCTTAAGTAGTTGTTTTCTGATTCAAAACCACCTGCCTAGTTCTGTTTCTCTTGGGTAGTTAGTCCATGGACTGTTGTTATCTGATGGCAGAACTAACAGGTGGATCTGTTTCTCTTGGGTAGTCAGTCCATTATGGGGTGTTGTTATCTGATGGCAGAACCACCAATCTGTTCTGCTTCTCTTGGGTAGTCAGTCTATGGACTGTTGTTATCTGATGGCAGAACCAGTCCCTATTTTTTTCAGCTCTATGCTGTCAGTCTTTTATGGACAGTTATTTTTATCTGATGGCAGTTTTAGCTTGCTCTTTTTGTTTTGAAAAATGTGTTGCTTATGCTGTTTGTCACGTATCATCTGTTATTAGTCGGAGGCACTTTGGTCAATCAATGCTATCATTGTCTTCATTATTATTATAATTGTTAATTCAGCTGCTACTCTTCTCTCTTTGCCACAGGGCCCACTACAGACAGCACTAGCTTAATGAAGTCCCAAAACCTTTCACAATGAGCCAACTCAAGAATTGCAGTCCTGAACAGTTTTTGGGGTTTTCCTGGCTTTTCTTGAGATTATTTTGTCTCAGTTTCAATTACTTGGATACTCATTCAGCTAGACTAACAATAACACCATTTTGTTCATAGACAAACATTGAAATAATCATAATAGTAATATAAATGATAATAATAATGATTTGTTATTGTTATCATTATCATTATCTTTATGATTGTGATCATCATTTTCAAACTGAAATAGGCTGCTCAGTGAGGATGGCATGCTGAGGCAAGTAGATTCTCATTTAATTCCTCCCCCCTCCCCCCAAATAGAAATTCAAGTGTTTCTGATAGTTTGTCTCTTCAATAGATTGTTAGAATGCAGAAGATTTTCTAAGACACATTGTACAGAGGTCTTAAATAGTTGTTTTCTGATTCAAAACCACCTGCCTAGTTCTGTTTCTCTTGGGTAGTTAGTCCATGGACTGTTGTTATCTGATGGCAGAACTAACAGGTGGATCTGTTTCTCTTGGGTAGTCAGTCCATTATGGGCTGTTGTTATCTGATGGCGGAACCACCGATCTGTTCTGTTTCTCTTGGGTGGTCAGTCTATGGATTGTTGTTATCTGATGGCAGAACCAGTCCCTATTTTTTTCTCAGCTCTATGCTGTCAGTCTTTTATGGACAGTTATTTTTATCTGATGGCAGTTTTAGCTTGCTCTTTTTGTTTTGAAAAGTGTGTTGCTTATGCTGTTTGTCACGTATCATCTGTTATTAGTCATAGGGTGACTTTGGTCAATCAATGCTATCATTGTCCTTAGTATTATTATTATTATTAATTCAGCTGCTACTCTTCTCTCTTTGACACAGGGCCCACTACAGACAGCACTAGCTTAATGAAGTCCCAAAACCTTTCACAATGAGCCAACTCAAGAATTGCAGTCCTGAACAGTTTTTGGGGTTATTCTGTCTTTTCTTAATTTGTTTTTGCCCCAGTTTCAATCACTTGGATACTCATTCAGCTAGACTAACAATAACACTATTTTGTTCATAGATAAACATTGAAATAATCATAATAGTAATATCAATGATAATAATAATGATTAGATTAATGGAAATAATCATAGGAATTATAACCATCAGGATAATGAACATTATTTCTCTAACTATTGTAAATATTTTTATCATTATTATTATTATTATTATTATTATTATTGTCATTATTGTTATCATTGTTATTATTATTATTATCATTATTATCATTATTATTGTTATCAATGTTATTATTATTTCCATCATGAATTATTAGAGATGCTTGGAAAAAAATGATCTATAGATCCCTCCAACTCATTATTCTTTCAGTTAAGTGAATTAAGACTTTGTGAACAGTTACTGCTTTATTCTGTCATTCCTGATGACCATAGAAATGGTGAAAGTCCACAGATATTATCCCTTTAAGAGTTTCTCCAGGTGTTTTTTTTTCCTCTGAATTTGGTTACAACAGAATGAAGGGCATCAGAGTATAGTGCGCCCAGCTAGACATGAATTGCATTAATATTACAGGGTCATTTTGCTGTATTCAGGGTTTAATCTTAGCCTTCTACAGACAAGTTTGTTCCTCTAAATGCAAAACACATTTTATCGTTTTTTAAAACAAACTTACAAAAACTGCCAAGAAACAGCTACTAAATTTATGGAAACATGACGAACAAGTCAACTAGACTGTGTACTACACATCATTGAAATCAAAGTATCACTTTAGGAACATAAAATCGCAAGATCAGTTTCCCATTTTTAGTGCCTGAGAAAAGATCAGGCCACCAGATTACTTCAAATTCTCTGGTTGCTCGTCCATCTCAATTTCCAACAACCATTTTAGTTTACTGGGTGAGAATCGTGCTTGATTTCTTGCCCCATGCTCTTTAATTGGCCGCCTGTAAAGCTTGTTGAGAGTTTAACAGCTACTACTTGCAGCAACCTCCATATTCCCCCGATAGCTTTTCTTAACTCTAATGGTACAGAACTTTGATGACTCAGACCAGAAATAACATCATTCACTCTACCATCCCTGTAATAAAAAACTTTGGATTTTTCTCTCCATACAGGGGGCCGCAAATGTATTTTTACCCTCGCACGTTTATAAAAGCATTCGGCATGCCTGCTAACAAAGCTTGGATGTATGTTTCAGGAACTTAGTATCTTTCAACTCGACACCATTTGCCTGAAACCAAAATAATAATTACGAAAGTTAAGAGATTATTTACTTCTGGAGTGAAATGTACTTAACTGATTTGCCCTTTCAAACATAAACCTGAGTTATCAGGTTTTGTCAATCACAAAATTACACGCCGGGTTATTAGTATTCCTTGGGGACCTTCCTATATTATCATAAATATCTGAGACAAGCAGGTCATTTAGCTAGGTAATCTATGTTAAAAACCGCGCAGTACAGCACTTAGAATTATTTTCCTCACTCATTTTTCTCACACTGCAACTTTTCGTACTACGCAATTATTACTACGCAGTCATATATGGTGTCCAATTGGGAGAAGAGCTTATTATTTTTGTTTTAGAGGTGAATTGCGATTTCTTGTATGTCCCTTATTTCGTCGAAGAAAAGCTCGAACAAATACTGAAAGTAGTAAGTAAGTCACTATGAACAACTAGTGCAAAGTGACAGCACTATCGAGCCAAACTGAGAACTGTTCTTTAATGATTTTTAACATGAACAACCAATTCTTACTATTTTTAATTTCTGCGTTTTAATAGACTTTGACATGTTCTTGAGAAGATATTAAATCGGTTAGCGCTGTTGTTCCCTTCTAAATTATTTTGGTGGAAGCGCCTCAGAAGACACTGGTTTAACTAAAACCATGTTGGGCGACGTTACATTTTGACTGCACAACCCGCAATTAAATTTAATTTTAACAGCTATTCGAGTGTGTGAAGAACGGAAAAGAGCAAAATTACATACCATCGGCCTTTCGATGCACGGACGAATTAAACTTTTTACAATTCCACTTATCCATTGCTTGTAACTGATAGACCTTGTCCTTATTCTTGCGGGAGGCCGTACGATTTGTTGTCCATTGTAGAACTTGGCAAACTTAGCGCACTCTGCCTCGAGCGCAACAATGTGATCTTTCGATTCTCTATCTCACTAGCGGAGTTGTTGTGTTGAACATGGACGAATAATACATCGCAGCGTGTCTTGTAGATAGCTAGAGATGCCATGCATGTTTAGGATAAGCGCTGAATATGGACGAGCGTTAAAGCCGCCACTGAAAAAGCACAATCGACCGTTTTTCATTGTAAGGATCAGGTCTTTCACACAGCTGTCAGAATTAAAGAGAGGAAGAACGTCGATCTCGCTCACCTAAGTAGCGAAGTACACCACGAGCGGCGACGATGATCAATCACCTGGAAGATCACCGTGGTGTCCCTCTACTCTTTGGTATCATAACCAAGAGCAAGCCCTTTCGACTTGTCACTAAGTTTTACGGTTTATAAAACAAAGGCCCCGCTCTACACAAAGCCTTAAAGAATGAAACACTAGCAAAGCTTACTTAGCTTGGAATTATAAAAATTTCCTTTCTTAAAAATCGAAGATTTTCATGGTTTCCGTAACTTCGTATTTTTCCAAATTTCCTCTTTTACATGTTATGCTGTTTTGCATTTTCTTCAACGTATAATTTAGTTCAGCGTCGATCATTTATCATCCTTAGAAGAAAATATTCTCATCTTTACGTTTAACTATAAAATTGCTTTGGCTTACATTGTGCGCATAAAAGGAGCGTTAAATTAAACATGAGTTGATTCCACGCGAGGGTTTTACCTGGAAAAATGCCTGCACACGAGAGACACCGACATTACCGCGTGTCCCTTTCTGGAAAACATTCGTGTTATGACAAGAAAGGTCAGCTTAAGGGTTTTGAGTTACCCAAACTATGCAATTTTGACGCCGAAAAGTGCCAAAAAGTAATTACAGAAACTTCATCCGCAACACCTCTAACGTGCTGTGGGCGCGAACTGAGATCTTCTCTTACAGTTAATAATTGCCAGGCGGAACTCAAATCCGGCTTAGCCTAATTTGCATAAATTTTTTTGGTGGGCAAAGCTCGTCATGGACGTTAGGGTAACCCTCCTGTCAGGGTAACCCTAGCACTAAGGTTACCCTACCTGCTTGTAAACAGGGCCTAAGAAGACAATCGAACGATTATGACATAATTCAAGACGTACCTTCCCAACTGTAACTTCTGTTAATTTGATGGTGCTGTTTTCCGATTTTACTTTGATGGTACTGTTTTCCGATTACCCACCTCTCATAAAATAACACAAGATGTAGGCCTAGGTCTAAAGAAAGTGGAATCCAACCTGGTACTACCTGGCACGGAGTACTTGAAAACAAGCGCACCCAGCCCTTAGCAACGGCGTTGTTACCGAGAAGCCTCGCTTTGGAGCTATCGTCGCCATATTTGCAATCGGTCTATGAGAATACTCAAACTTATTACACGACTCGGGCAATCAGAGGGCCAATAACTAAATCAACCAATCAAAATGCTCTATTTCCGGTCAATATTCTCTCAGTATTGGACCGGGCACTGACCCGAATGGTCCCGAATGGTACCGCACTTGTGTCCCTTTGAACTTCAGTCGTATAATAAATCTCTTATTAACCGCGCTTGCTCGGGACCGTACTGGAAGAATATCGGCCCTCGGTCTTTTTTGTACGGACCTCGCTGCGCTCGGTCCGTACTGTCAAGACTAAATCTCGGGCCGATATTCTCCCAGTACGGCCCTCGCGCTTGGTTAATAAGATATATTTATCAGCTAGAAGTTGTTATTTTGATCTAATATCAAATTCTCATAACCAATTTATAAGGAAGTGTGTAGCGGCTAGAGGGGAGAGTTTATAATCAGATCTTGCGATTTAAAGGATTAATGGCAGTGGCTTATTTCTTTGATCTTTGATTATTTGTTGTTGTAAGTATTAAAATTTGATGTTTTCTTTACTCTGAAATTATGATTCCTGTAGCTATTCCTCTATGAGAGCGCAAGGATACTGATCGTCAGTCGCCAGTGGAGCAGTGCCAGAGATAAGAAATTTGGAAGCAACGACTGGTAGCTGAGAACTCTTCAAACCTATGGCTGGAAGAGTTCGTGGCAGTTTCCTTTGCCCTGAACCCGGCCCAAAGATGAAACTTTCTTTGGTCCTGGTAATCCGCCCGATAAAGTTAGAGCAAGATTAGATTTTAAGACTTAGCTCTATCTCTTAAACTAGTCAGCGCTGCTCAAAAAAATTGGCCGGAGTGACTAGCATCTAGTTTCTTTTCAATATCACCCTTCAGTCAAATAAAGGAAATGATCACCAACTGAAGAAGTTCTTTTCAGTCTTCAGTCAGTTTGCAATCAGTCGCGCTATCTAATCTATAATAACTAAGGGAAATGAGCGAAAACTTAAAAAATTTCAGCCAATTTGAAACGACAGTCGCCCGTTCACCACTTGTCGGCATTTTCCACTGGTCGTTTTATCACTTAGTGAGGTCACAAGACAGATCTTAAATTAATATTTTAACGAAGGGTATACCTGCATCTTAAATTTCGCGCTGCATTGTCTCTTTGCCCTCCTCTCCCTAGTCTCCCTCGCAGCCGTGTTTTTGGGATGTCACGCAACCGTATGTTTTTCTGAAATAGCTCCCAGGAGTCTCTGCGAGCTACTTCACTGTATTCAAACAAAGAGACACAATGGGTAAATTTTCAAAATGGCTACACATTTGACCGGCGCAGGATTTTGAAATATTTTTCTTAAGGCTTTTATATATTAGTCCATGAGACTAGAAAGAGAATAGTTTCAAAAGATGTCGGGGCAGGTTTGTTCAAATTGTGGTGGAAGTGACATAGACATAGATCAAGCTCGCGGCGATGCCGTTTGTATGGGATGTGGATCGGTGCTCGAAGATAACATTATTGTCTCCGAAGTTCAGTTTCAAGAAAATAACCTAGGTGGAGCTAGTGCTATTGGGCAATTCGTCTCAGCTGAGGGTACGTAAATGTTACTTTCAAATCAAACCCGGTCTCGTCTCTGATTTCAAGACAGAATTTGTTAAACGTGTTTCAGGTATACGTGGATATTTATGCGGATCCTCGACAAAAAGGCGGTGTTTTTTTCATATTCTCTTAGAGTGACAAAGGGAAGTAGTAATAAAAGAACAAAAAATGAAACTTTCGATTTTTAACACCGCTATTATATATTTAGGGAATGCGGGATTTGAACTCTTTAGGGCGATGCTCTGATGACGGTTCTGCAACAGGTTTTATTCTCCAGTTGGCCACGCAGATCACGTGACAACTTTATCAGCAATTCACTTCATTTATAGTCAATCTAAGACGCTCTCCTTTTCAGCGATAGCTTTGGTCCGCTTTGATTCCTTTATTCTGCGCTTGACTCCCATGTTCCAGGTGGTTTTTCTTTCTTGTAAAATTGCGACATAGTAAGTTTTTTTTTATCTCTTTCCTTTTTGTCAGGAAACAAAGTTGGGGTTGGCCTGGGATCCGCCTTTCGTCATGGACTGGGTCAGGAATCAAGAGCAGTGACGCTAGAAAATGGTAATCGCTTTTTATGAAGCATCGACTTTTATTTCATCAAGAGGTGGAGAGGCTATGCTATTGATAAGAATTGTGATTGTTTTTTTCAGCAGATGTAGTAAGAATTTGCTATTTCATTAGATATCTCGTTGTCTTCTTGATAATGAAAGATGATGTTGACGAAAAATTTTTGTTGCAAAATTAATGGTCATTGTATATGTACTGTATTACCATTAGTCAATGTCTTAAGATGAGATCATAAAACTGTTAATTGACAAAGTGATGTGAAAAATTGTGGTAAAGGAATAAGTGATTTTTTTTCCCATAAATGCATGTACGCGTAACAATTAAATCACAGACTTGACCCCAAGCCTCATCGATCCCCTCACTTTGATATGTTTCCCTCTTCCTGGAGAAGTTCTGAAACACTTGTCGCAAAATTTTTTAACTCTTTCTCTCCCAAGATTTCTCAGGTAATTCTCCGTACTGTCTACCAAGCAATTCTTATGATGTTAGTTTGGGAAGTTAACTATTGGATCTACTGAATTCCTTACTTAATGTTGTTTCTTTCTTCTTATCACTTGTCTGTGTGATACTGTATTGGTGTTGCAAGGAGAATTTCCGTCTTTCTTGGTAACTCATGCGAGTTGTAAGAGTTTGTTTGAGTGTGGTGAGCACAGACATATTGGTGCCAGGGTTGACTAATTCATTGTTAGTTGGTATTTGATTTTCAGGAAAACGAAGAATAAATGTTGTTGGCCACCAGCTGCAAATGAATCAACACTGTATTGATACTGCTTATAACTTCTACAAGCTGGCAGTTAACAAGCGTCTGACCAGGGGTAGGAGAACAGACCATGTTGTAGCAGCGTGCCTGTACCTTGTATGCAGAACTGAGAAAACTCCTCGTATCCAAAATGCATTAATTAGCTGTAGAATGAAAATTATCAAGTTTCAGGGCTGTAGCCAGATTTCAGGACAAGATGAGGCAAGTTTTGAGGGCCGAAGGCGCGAGCCACTAGAGGGGTCTGGGGCATGCCCCCCAGAAAACTTTGAAATCTAGAGGTTTAGAAATGCTCTTTTAAAGATTTTTTGTGGCATTTTTCTTCAGAAAAGTCAATCTTTATGAAAAGAATTAAAAAAGGCCAAAATTAATATGAGGCAATTGCCTTGTCTTGCCTCATGCTTAGCTACAGCCCTGTCTTTCAGTTGCTACAGTTAAAACATTTGTTAACTGTAAGCTGTTTTGTACAAGGTTTTCAGTGGTGAAAGTAATAGGAGGAAATTCAATATAATGTAACATGAAAATCCTTTGCACATCTGATTGAAACACAGCTCAGACCAACAAAATTTTGTCTACAAATTACTCATTCTCTAATGCTAAATGCACAACACTTTTGAATAAATGGTGCGAGAGGGGATGAATTTATAACAAGCAAAAACAGGAAGTTAATAAGGGAAAATCACTGTGCATGTAGTGTGAATATAAGTTTAATGAATATCAATTCACTTATAGTCTGACTTTATAAGGACTCAGAGCTAGCTGTAGAGGAAATGATAGGGTTGCAGCTAAGAAAGTAGGTTCGTCTGGCAGCTGAAATTTCAAGTGAGGCCACTCAATGATAGCCTTTGAAATCCATTGATTATAAGTGCTTACCCTCAGGAGTGAAATTGCTGCTTTTTCACCTGGCTAATTTTTGCTGGCAGCTGGTGCTTAGCAACAACTCTAAGAGGGCTTTTTGGGTTTTGATCAACATACTTAAGACATGATTGAGTGGGTGAAGGAAAAACTGGCCAACAATTAAGGCAAAGAAATGGAAACGTGAATGGTGAACTATTGCCAGTTCCTTTTTTTCTTTTTTTTTTTTTTTTTTTTAATTTCAGCCCTTAGAGGACTTTCCCATTGTTAAGATTTTGCACTCTTTGGTAATATTCCTTAACTCTCAACTAACAGACATGCTTCTTGACTTTAGTGATGTTTTACAGGTATAAAAATGAATATAAAGACTGAGTTATTGCCTACTCTTAACTAAAATTCATGAAGGGTTCTCATGTATATATTGATAGCTTTTACTGAATGCATACTTGGATTATATGAAGATCTTCTAAAAGTTTTAAACAGTTACAAGGAATATACTAGCCCCACTCTTTCATAAGAGAGGCAGCCATGACCTCACAGCCCATCCCTTAATTGCACCTTTTTGCTATTTTTTTACACTGAAATTAAGTTTCCTGTTTTGCCAAGCCATTCGCAGTGCACAGAATAAGGATATGAAATTACATTCCACTGATACATAAACATACCAAGTTGTATATTGATATTATGAAATATAATCATTTGCCTGGATGCCTCTTCTGACTTACAAAATGATTTTTTCTATTATTTTTTTACAGGTTAAGTGGGGATAAAACTAAGTTAAACACAATCGTAATGATTAAACTACTAATTTGATCAATATTAGTTTTTGGCTGATTACAACTGTCTTTTGGTAGATTGATGTTTTTACCCTGGGTAGAGCATACCTAAAGCTGGCCCAGGAACTTTATATTAACTTGCCTGCTGTTGGTAAGTACCTTATGATCTTGAAGTTTGTCACTGAGAGAATCTTTACTCAGGAAAAATATTTTTTATAAACTTAACAGTTCTTCAAAGATAGGAGAGAGAAAAATTATACTGAAAATATGTATTCAGTCAGAGTTTATTATTGGGTTCAAGTCAGCAATGACTAACTACTTCCAAGTAACAGTTGTTGATGGCAGGCAAACATAATTGTTTAACGTTTTGGAAGAATCCTATTTTAATGAGGAAAATCTAGATTTAAAAGATTATGGTATAGCCTAAGGTGACCTTCATATTAGCCAACTGACATTAAGACTGGCATGCTGGTGGAGAGTAAGGACAAATTATTAATATTTTACACCCTAACATCAGTATATTCATATTCTCTATACTGTTATCTATAAGCACTTCCTAAGGTGCTGGCAAGGAAAATTGTTCAACAATCAAGAGTTCCTTTTAGTTAGTGATCATTTCCTCTATTCTTGTGATCGTAATGTGTGATTCAGGGGTGATATTGAAAGAAGAATTTAAGATGCCAAGGGTTCATTTGTCACCATACAATTATATCATGATACACGTGGTTGCAGGGCTCAAGACTTTCACTGTTAGATCACAATTGCCCTAATTGGTTAACAGTTCTTATGTCTTCAATGTCTTTGGCAGATCCTTGCCTTTACATCAATCGTTTCGCGCACAAGTTGGAATTTGGTGACAAGGAGCATGATGTTGCCGTGACAGCTTTGAGATTGGTATCAAGAATGAAGAGAGACTGGATTCATCATGGGCGTCGGCCTTCTGGTCTCTGTGGAGCTGGTGAGCAAATATTCATTTCTATCATTAGTTTAAATAAATATAAAGCCAAGAAAAAAGATAAAACTGAAGGCGGCTCTCAAAATTACTCTATCCCATTATCAGTCAGCCTATCATGGTCTGGTATCTTTGGCATGAAGAAAGTGTGTTTTGCACCCCTCCCCCCTCCCCCCTCCCCCTCTCTCCTTAATTTTCCTGCTTTACCACTGCACCCACTCATTTATATTCCTGGAAGGAGAGAAGCAATGTGAGAGTTTGAATAAAGGCTGAAAGTTTCTAAAGAAACTGTGGCGCTGTGTCGGTGGAGGTAACATGCTAATTTGGTTATATCAACTAAGTTGAAATTATTGTAAATTGGCCACCGTAACTAATAAAAAAGCTGACGTTTCGAGCATTAGCCCTTCGTCATCACTCCAACGAGAGTTTAGCAACTTGCTGTAGAACATTACTCGAGAGACATGCTCAGGGCTCAAACGCAGAGCCATTAGGGCACCAGTCATCTGAGGCAGCGGCATTTCTTACGCAGGGATTTTTTTTTCAATTTACCATCAAAGATTTGATTACCAGTACTGAACATTCTTTTAGAACTGACACAGGCATGTGATGCCATTGTGATATTCTTGGTTGGCATTGGAATGAGTTTTGATTTATGCACAATTTTAGCAACTGGGGAAGTGCTTATGAACTACGCTTCCTTCATATCTCAACAGCTCTGTTAGTGGCAGCAAGACTACATGGTTTTAACAGAACAGTGCGTGAAGTTGTCAAAACTGTCCGTATAAGTGACACTACTATCAGAAAGAGGTTGGGGGACTTTCGTGACACGCCCTCCAGTCAGCTGACAATTGATGAGTTCCAAACGATTGATCTTGAGGAGGAACAGGACCCGCCCTGTTTCACGCAAGCAAGGAGAAGAGCAAAACAACAACTTGAGGAGTTGAACAAACCAGAAATTACTTCAGAGTTGGAATCCTTTCAGAAGTCTATTGAAAAAATTTTGGGGATAGATTCAACAAGGGACAATGTACACCCAGATGATTTAATTAAGACCTCTGAAAAAGAAGATGTTTCAAAGGATTATGATGATGGTTCTTTCCTAGCTATTCCTTCCTACAGCATCCCTGATTTTGTATCAAATAGTGACACCAATAAAGGTACTTCAGGGTATTTACCTCTTTACATGCTAAAATCAGCATGCATATTCTCCACACTGTTCTTTATACATTTCTTTTGGCACTAACAAGGGGAATTTAGTAAAAAATCAAGTGCTTTTCAAATCTGTGATCGTTATTTTGCTTAATTCTCATGAGACTAATGCTTGGTTTAGGAGCAATATCTTAGTGAGAAATTTGACGCTGGTCACTTTCAGGGGTTAAATGGTTAACTGGCTGTTCTAGTGCTCAAATCAATTTTTTCTTAATCTCAAATGGAAAAAAGAATTACTTTTAATTTTATCATTTTTAATTTTACAGATGGTGAAAAAGAAGTGTGTGAAGAGCTGGATCTAACTGGCCTGGATGAAGCAGAACTTGATAGGGTAACTCTTCCTGTCCAATTTTTAGTTGTAATGCAAGACTAACAGTTATTATAGTTCACCACTAAATTTTCTCCGCTCTTATTGGTTTGAATCGATCACGTGACGCGATAGTGTTCATCCGTGGAGAGACACTATCAGCCCGTAGTGCCCGCCCGCAGAAAATACCCGGATGGATAGCGCCCGTCCGCGAAAAATACCTGCATTGATAGTACTCGTCCATGAAAAGTTTTGAATAGTTTGACGGCCGCAAAGTTAGGCAGATTGGAAAAACAGTGACTTTTCAATTCTGACAGGTATAACGTATTATTTAGCCAATGTACGGTTGCGAATTAATGACATTTGTGACAATTAAGCTGTAGGCGCGGAAGAAAATTTAGTGGTGAACAATAAAAACAATAGAGTGTGTATGTCTCGGAACTATCGGTCTGATAGTTGCCCCTTGGAAATTTGATGTTCTTAAAACTAGCATATTTGTTTTAAGAACATCAAATTTCCGCAGGGCAACTATCAGCCGATAGTTCCTTGACAGAAACTCTCTATTGTTTAAAAAGCCAGGCATTTTAACTTAATAGAAAAGTTCTTTCTGTGCAATCTAATTTATTATTACCATTACCACAAAATATAAAGTAAAATGAATTAATAACTGCATACCAAAAGGGACAAAGGTATGACTCACTGACCCCACCCTATAAACCTGAGAGTTTAAACTATCTCTTCCTTATGCAAAGACCTTTGTTTCTTTGGAAGGAAATCTTCCCAGTCTTGCTCAGTGTGTATTTCTATTTTTTACAGTGTCTTTTAAATGAAAGTGAGATTGAAATAAAAACAAAACTGTGGATGGAAGAAAACAAAGATTATCTACAAAAACAAAAAGGTGAGAATTATGTCTGCAATTAGTGTTTGCTCCATGTTCTTCACCCAATGATTTTGTAATTTTTTCCTTTTTACTTGAGATTGTTGGAGACGTTTTTAAAGTCTCTGAATTTTTAAATGCCGTTGTAAACCCATCTTAGGTTCTCCGCATTTCATTTTCTAGAAAAGGAAGAAAAGGAAGCAAGGGAAAGAGAGGAAGGAAATAAACAAGAACCAAAAAAGGTTGCACGTTGTTCTTTTCTCTTTAAAAGGGCACTCTGAGTCATTGGTCTCCCTTATCAGATAATTGTTATTTTTATTTTTTTTCTTTTATTATTATTATTAGGTACTTTTATTTCATTAGTATGCGCGCTAGTAGAATTTAATCAGAACAATAAAAAATAGTACTTTTTATATCTTCCACCAAATCGTGAACTTGGCTCTGCGGTTTCCAAAACTTTTTCCATAAGCGGCAGCCGATGGTATAGCCTACGTATAGCCGTACCCTCCCCCCGACCCTCCTTCTTTTTCGATTCTCCTCGAGGAGAGGTACGGCTTCACGTGGGCCACCTCTGGTACAATAGCCGTCTGTTCCCGGAAAACGGGCCGTAAACCCAAACAAGAGAGCGTACAGCAGGCTAAATGGACGGCGCTCAGGGGTCTTATGGATAGCGGTAGACCGACGTTAACCGGCTTTTATTGAAACCGCTGACTTATCGCTTTACCATTGGTCAGCCACCTGCCGTATAGAAATCACGTGTCAATTTTTCTTTTTGGGTTGTTATAGAGAAAAAAGCAATATAAGAAAAGAATACCGACTGGTCCAGCCAGCACTGCAGGCGAAGCCATTGAGAAGATGCTGGTTGAAAAGAGAATCTCCAGCAAAATAAATTACGAAGTGCTGAGGGATCTGGAGACTAGTCAGTTAAGCATGCCCAATACCCCTGTGACGTCAACGCCTAAACCGGTTGTTCAGCTTAAACAGGAATTTCTGACGCCGCGTGTACCCACTAGAAAAGGAGGAAGAAAGAGGTTAGTACTGACTATTGCCCTTGATTTACAAAGCAAGATGGCTAAAGAAAGCATTTTCCTTCCCTTAAAAAAGTACAAACATAAGAAAAATCAAGAGTAATAGAACAAAAACAAAAGAAAAGGTGTCCACCAGATTACCTGGCCATCCCTCCCCTGTGAGTGATTTGCAGGTATCAATTCAGTTGCCCGCGTAAAAGTTAATCTTTTTGGTTGTTTGACCTTTTTTTTTCATTTATTATTAATATTTCCATAAGGTCGTAGTAGTAGCAAGTTTGATAAATATTGTAAGAAAGAGACAACTTTTTTGAGAGATATGTTTGGGCATGCTTATGCCATCTTCAATCGAGACAAGTAGATGAACAAAATATTTACAGTGTGATGTAATAGAAAAGCGGGTACTAATTACAATGTGACACCAAACATCAAAGGTGTGAACTAAAACCCTAGAAAAGTGTTATAATGCTGTAATTTCTCTAAAGCAAGAAAGGGAGTATTTGAACGAAATACTCCCTTTCTTGCTTTAGTATTCTGGATTCTGCCAAGAACTCAATTGATTTAAAACTCAAAGAAGCTTTTTATATAAATAAGATCAAACCTGAACTTAACAAACAATTACAGCATTATAACACTTTTCTAGGGTTTTAGTTCACACCTTTGATCTTTGGTGTCACGTTGTAATTAGTACCCGCTTTTCTATTACATCATACTGTAAATATTTTATTCATCTACTTGTCTGTTATATTATTACTCACGTTCCGTTACTCATTGATTGAAGATGGCATAAGCATGCCGAAACATGTCTCTCAAAAAAGTTGTCTATTTCTTACAATATTATTATTATTATCGCAGAGAAGTCAACTGAATGTTACATTCTAGTCAGGCAGCACAGGGCGAAAACCGTAACCTGTGAGCCATGGAATAAAAAATAGATGTACATTAATTAATCCTAAAAAGCTTTTCCGTTGTGTCTGCGGTCCTCCTTCTAACAGGAACTCAAACTGCCACCTTGAAAGTCCGGGCAATATTCAGCGTGCCCGAGAGCACTGCCCTCTGCATCTTTCGCTCTACGTCTGTGCTTCTGCCTCCCACCAGCCCGCGCATCATGACATCCAGCTCCCGTGACCACCCCCCTAGGGCATCCATTATGATGTTATATTGCTTCACCTCGTAGCCTGGGAACTGCTGCCTTAGTTCCCAGCGAAGGGGTCCATACTTCAGTGTCTTCTCTTCATCCTTTCTCGTCCAATTGTTAACCCACGGGCAGCTCATTTTCAGCGTCACAACTCTCTTGCACGTATGATTTACAATGCGAGCATCCACCCTATTGCATCTGACCTCTTGGTGATCAACATATATAGAGACATCCCAATAAGCTTTAACATTCTCTGCCTCATACACGGGCTTCGGCTTGTCGGGTGAGTACCAGGGTGGTATCTCGTCTATAACTCCCTCATCATACAACAGTTCGTAAAACAGTACCTTCAGTGCTGCGTCTTGTCTAGAGAGATACTTGCTCTGGGCCAGCGCACTGCATCCTGACAAGATATGAGCCACGCTCTCTGGAGCCTTACCGCATAATCTGCACCTCACCTCGCCTTCCCCGCTTGTGTGGGTCTTCTGACTCGTGTATACTCGCGTTGGCAAGAGCTGCACGTATAGCTCGACGAGTCCAGCAATTGTGTGGGATGGGCAGTTCTTCCACTCTGTGAGCCACAAGAAACACCCATCGGCACTTAAACTCTCATCCTCCAGCCTGGTAGTCACTAGACGCCCTTGCCATGGTTGGTTTCTGATCTCATCCTCTAACTTCTCAATTTGGCACCTCCCCACCTCTTTCTTGATCCCTTGCGCGTGTTCCATTATCATTATCATTATTTCTTTACTTTTTTTCTTTTAATTCCTAGGGATTCTTTATCTCCTGTTGTCTCGCCTTTGGACGCCTTCAAGAAACCAAAGGTGGGTGTAAAATCTATTTCTCATTTCGTTTCATTTTTGGCCATCAGGGGGTATCAAGAAAAAAATGAGAAAATACGCCATTTTATGCCATAATTGACTACTTAGTAGACAAAAACTCGCTCACAAATACTTCTAGCATTGATAAACACGGATTAAATTTTACCTGAATGACTAACCTTAGTTTTGTTCCTGAGTTGTTCTGCTTTAAGTGATCGTTCAATACAGGTGAATGACAATACAAACAGGCCGTTGGGACTCAGTAAAAGGTGACCACGATCGCCTAATAGAGGAGAGAATCACAGTAATTAAGGGGAAAACTTTTGAGTTTTCAATACAGCTCAATACAGGGTGACCGCTTATACGGTGCCGCTTGATATAGGTTCGACTGTATTATGGATACAGCCTTAGTTAGGATTTATCCTATGTCAGTAGTGAACGCAACATTAGTTTCGATCGGATCTCGAACAACACAGCCCGTAAGTATTTTAGCAAAACGTATCTGAAGCCTGTTTTGGCAATTAATTAAAGTATTCCCTTTCAACGTCTGAATCTACTTTTACTAGCTTTTTCAGCCTCAAGATCCAGCCAAGGTTGAAGAAGATAAAAAAGAAGTTGTTATTGAAAGCGGGCCAGTGGAGTATGAAAAGACCGACGAAACCAACCCAGTGGGGGAGGAAGAGGAGGAGTTTGACGAACTGGAAGAGGAGGACGAGGAACCAGTGAGCGCAGTAGAGTTGATGGGACACCTATATGATGCAAGTAAGTTATTTTGATTTCGCCAGTCAGAATTGCTGAGTTTAATGTGTTGCTTAATCTAGGTGCTTTGTAAATTACACTCTGGGTTTGTCTAAAAACTTCCCCATAACCCCGTTGAACCAGGTACTTTAACTTGCAACTGATTTATCTTGCATAGACCTGACTTCTGTCTTTGCCGGCGGAAAACAAGATCTCAATTTTTGTTTTCTTTTGAGCGCCCTAAAAACAAAGAGAAAACAAAGAAAAAACAGAACAAAATTTAGTCTCAATAGGGGGTGCACGATGCACTTCTTCGCGAGACTTTTATCGAGATTGTCTCCATTTTATGACCAGTTTAGATAAGAATAATTGAGAGAGTAAAGCCTGGTTTCTCACCTAGAAGCCGGTTTAACGCGCTTACTAGCGACCAGGGTCGACCAGTGATGGACCTGGCCAGTACTGTTCAGCTCGTGCTAAGCATGGGAAAACCTACTGTGAGTGCTGGTTATTTAAATGAAGTGAAGTTGTTTTACAAAACTTCGATCTAAACTATCTTCAACACATCCATACATTGAATTTTCAGAAGAGTGGCAAGAAGGCTCATACTTCAAGCAATTCAAGTAGAAATTTCTTGGTGCAACCTTTGTTCAAAACCGCGGTGTTCTTTCGTGGCCTATAATTGATAAAAAAAGGGAAAAACATTCATCTACAGAATCATAACAACAATAACTTCAATTTCGTCCTTTAATTAATTAATTAATTTATTAACTTGATATTCTCTCATACTTTTACAGATGTCGACGACGATTATGCTGATTTTGAAGATTATGAATAATGGTTCGTTTATTGTTACCTCGTCACTTGATCTCAAAGCCTTCCATCTAGAAACGTCATTGGAAGGAGTTACCTCTTGGCATATCTTCCTAACTACAATCTTCGACTGTTTGTTACCAATCAGAGGATTTGTAGAGTATTTCTGATAAGATTACGTCAGATTACCAAGACGACCTCGTTTCAGGAGCGGATCTGGGAACGAGGTTAGACGACCAAGCTTTTGTAAAGACGCGAACACTTCTCGGATGCAGGGTGACGTCAGTGAGTGAAAGTTCTTCTTCAAAAGTGCGCATGTTCAACATGTTTCGGTGTGAAGAACTGACGCGGGCACTTGAGGGCTTGCTACTGCTCGCCAGTGGATTGTGCATAATTCATTTGATTAAGTAAACAGCAGAGAGCAAGAAATTCAAACGAATATAAACTGGAAGATGGTACAATATTTAAGTGGTGTAACGCAAATATTTGAACGAACGTAAGCAAACACCTCAAAGAAATATATTATATTTTTCTCAGCATCTATTTTTTTTTTGGTGGTTGTTGTTATAAATTTGTACAAATGCTGCACCCCGCCCATTGCCAAATAAACGTGCAGTGTCTTTTGGACCGACGCCCTAGGCAAGCAAGGCGTCAGTCAATTCATCTGCTTAAAATGATGAGACCTATCTCCGTTTGAAACACCGCCTTTTTCATTGGTAATTTTTAAATGTGTTGACAGGTTTATTGTAAACCTGAGTGAGAAATATCCTCATAAATGCTTCCGTACTTTGTGTCGGACAAAATATATGACAGTACTTAATTATCTGAATCTAATTTATCAGCGATTCTGCTAAAAGCAAAAAATAAATTTGATTAAAACAAGGACAAACATTGAAGAGACAGTTTGAAATTGTAGGTGTGATTGCTTTTACAGTTATTCCACGGGTAGATAATCAGTTGGTTATATTTTACCATTTGTTCCAAGACCGTGAGAACTGTCCTATGTTTGTAAACAATGATATTTTGAGGCCACCACCTGATAATAATTTATTTATCGTAATCGCTCACGTAGGTATTTTTAATTTAGTTTTTAGAGAAATCGTGTTTTTGAAACCATTTACGCGTTTACTTATTTATAAAGGACTTTGATCCTAGCAGAAAGAGAAGTAGGCCCATATATATCAATATATGTAAAGTTAGAGCGATGAGGTTCTGACAACTCATAAAATTGACTGTATATTTGTCATTGCCGAGTGCCGCTTCCTGTTCAAGAACAGGTGCAAAACAAAATTTGTGACATTTTTGACCGAAACAGAAGTATTTCTCACCTCTCGAATGCAAATGATACTCAGCTTTGGGTGGGGTCAGGAACGAAAATTAAAACGATGTTGTTTCTTCTAATACATACTCAGTTGTTGCTTAAGTTCATTTTCGAAACTTTTTCCAAGTTATCTTGTTCCTAGTTTTGGCAATTGTGATTTTAGTGAAGAATATTTGGTTTGCAAACTGCTTCATTTGTCCAACACATACGGGTATTGAATTTGTTCGCACTCACGTTCGATTTCGCCGCTAATCGACTTTGAAACAACACCCGCCTTCGATTTGGCACGTTCTTAATCCAGGTCGATGTAGAATGAACATTTCTGTGTGCAGCTAAAGACGATAACACTCGCAAGATACCTTTATTGCTCATGTTTTGTTTTGTGGTTTTTTTTTTTCTTTTCTTACTGCTTGTATCCGGGATTTGAAGTAACAAGACTTTTTGTAAACGATTACCATTTCACCACACACTTGTACTCGGGGGATAATTTATTTTTTGTTGATAAGGTCACGGCATACCAAAATACGATTATTCATTATCAAGAACTCCTATTTGGGCAAATTTTTTGCAGGGAACGCAAACCGTAAACGGTACTGGAGAAAATAAAATGAGATCAGGAACAAAACTGAAAAAAAAAAAAAAAAAACTTTATGAAAAAAATGTCAGGATTAAAGCCACGCGTTATTTCAATTTATTTTTCAGATCGTCTATCGATAAATATTGTTTATATCTAGCGATTTTCCCAGTTTTTAGACTCCCTGCGGTTGTTTTGCGAGACTAGGATGGCATTTTTCCTGAAACCTCGACTTCAATAAAAGAAAGCACAGTTGGAAAATTGCTTTTTCTACGTTAATGAATTTTCTGATGCAATGTATGCTTTATTTTCGAGACAAAAGGCAAGTTGAACGCATGTGGAAACAGGTCGACTGGCGTGGACGAACCTTATCAATTATTCTTTTGAGCAAAGGTCAACAATGGATTACTGACAAGGGGTATGGCAGGGCGGTATAAATTCTGACCCTATTTATCCCCTGGTGTAGGACACTTCTCATCATTTTTCGAAGCCAAAATCTAGGCATAACCTTCTTTGTAAATTTAGCGTCCAGTGTCCTTTTCACAGTTATGAGGGGCGCTGTTTTCCTTGCTTTGTTTCACAAGGAAGCCCCACCACACCCCAAGAAATTATCTAACCTTTTTCATGAGGAGGCCACGTGATCTTGCGGATAAATTGCCGCGTGGAATTGTTTTTGCGATCGATAGTTCGCGCCATTCCAGTTGTGCCCTCAGCTCTTTGTGTCTACTGTAGCCTCTTAAACGAAAACATCACTCGTCCAAGTGAACAGTACTAGTAGCTAGGAAAATGAGCAACGAAGTGGAGTTCAACAGTTTAACCAAAGATGATGTCAAGATAACGTTTGAGGATTCGTCGCACACGTCGAAACCGAGCGAGGATGAAATAGCGCAACATAGGAAAACACGCTTGGCCCTCGTGGTGGTTTTCGCTGTGATTGTAATCGTGATGGTGGTAGTAGCCGTCATCATCATTATTGTAGCACCCAAATGCGAAAAGAAAGAAGAAGTACCAGAGGAGAAGAAACGCAGTGGCGACGAATGGCTGAAACATGGGATCATCTACCAAGTGTATCCTCGTTCCTTTAAAGACTCCGGTAAAGATGGAAATGGCGATCTGAAAGGTATCTTGGAAAAGATGGATTACTTCACTGAGTTGGGAGTACAAGCTTTGTGGCTCAGTCCAATTTACGATATGAAAAATTTTACGACCATCGATCCCATGTTCGGAACCATTGAAGACTTCGACAAATTCATCAAAGAAGCTCACGATAAAGGCATCAAGGTTGTCATGGGGTTCGTTCCGAATCACTCTTCGAATAAACACCCATGGTTCGTGGAGAGCCAGAAGAATGCCAGTAACGCCTATAGAGACTACTACATCTGGCAGGGAGGCCCTGCAAAGAATCAAACTCCAAACAACTGGATAAGTGTGTTCGGGGGAAGTGCTTGGACCTACCAAGATACCAGGAAGCAATTTTACTTTCACCAATTCAGCAAAGAGAAACCTGACTTGAATTTAAGAAATGAAAAGGTGAAAAAGGAACTCCAGGATGTTTTGAAGTTTTGGCTTGCGAAAGGAGTCGATGGCTTTAATTTTGATGCTGTACAATTTCTGATCGAGAACGATAACTACGCAAACGAAACGGCAAAAAGCAACTACAATGCGTTGAATCCGAAATACGACATGCTGAATCACACACTTACTTATGGTAAGAAATACATTTGGTTCTTAAATTTAATTTAATGTTTAAGAATTCGAAAACTTGATTTGGGGATTTTTTCAAGTAACAGATCACTCCAGTAAGCTTGTTTATGATTTTCTCAGACTGCAGCTGGTCTTTTGAAGGCATCGCAGCGGAATTAGGAAATATGGTCTTGACTATACTCGTTAAGGCATGTGATGTTCTGTGGTGTTCTGTTGATTCGGTTTTGCACGAGGTACTGAAGGACATATCATTGTTAGAGCTTTCTTGTCGCAGCACGTGAATTTTTGTTTACGTTCCGATGACTTGACCTTCGACTGAGCGATTGATATTGTCACTTGAGAGTGTCACACAATTTATCAACAAGCCCTTTAGGGCATGGGTGCACTAAGCATATTTTTGTTTATTTTGGAAAAAAATGTCATCAGCTCAGTGAAACAAGTGTGCCTGGTGATTTTTCATCCTGCCAAATTTTTTCAAGCTTACGAATCTTCAAAGGCACCCTCTTTCTGCCTTAGTGCAGGAAGAAATTTGTCAGGCGTGAAATCTGACAACTTTTTCAAATTTGAAGGAATAGGTCAATCAAGAAAAATTTAATCATTTTCTTGAATGCAAGTCTTTCAGGCAGAAGGCCGCCAAAATATTAAATTTTTTATGCAGTATTTAATCAGTGAAGATGGAAGAATTGTACCTCAAGATGCTGCATGATGATCAGGGCTCAGAATACAACTATTATGGCTCCAAAGTTTAAGTTAAAGCGGAATTCCAAGATCCGAATACTGTCTAATTTTAAATCGTTGTGATTTGTGATTGACATTTGTTGGTAACAAATATTTTGCTGTTTCCAGTGTGACCACGAATGACAAATTAAAAATTTAGCAGAGGCAATGTTGACAAGGTTTTAGGAGGAGCAAAACTAATTTTGTCAGCCCAGTGTACCTGGGCTCTTTCTTCACATCCCCTTGTTTCAATCAAAGAAAACTTGCATTTTAAAAGGGAATAGGGTTTTCAAGGTTGATCATAAATTTAAAACTTTTACTCAAGGGGGCAGTGCCATGCATTCTCTCAGGTTTTGTGATATCAGTTGAAAATTTAATCCAATTTAAGTGAAATACGAATTATCAGAAGTTGTGGTGACCATTATAACTGGGTACTTATCTTTGAAGAGAATTAAAACCTTCCTTTTTTTTTTTTTTTTTTTTTCAACCTTTTACCCCAAAGATCCAAACTGTGATTTTCAACATCTGCCATACCCTTCTTTTAATTTTAGTCCTGAGAATTTGGTGTAAAATCAAACAATGATATTTTTATTCTCATTATCTTCATGCTTTAAAATTTGTTATTTTTGGCAAAGAGAAATCCCTTCCTGATCATTCATGAAAGGGTAGTATGATATAAGGTGGAAATAGGGAAGTGAGAGGATTATTTTACACGTAATGAAGTAAGGATGTGGCTTTTACAGATATGACTGACAGAATAACTTTGGAAAAGTGCCTTTTGTACAGCTTATAAGACAAATTTGTTGGAGCGGTTTTTTTTTTCTTTTCAATGCAAGTGCAAACAACCCTTTGGCCTGATTCATTCAAAATTATTGAACTCTAAGAACATTTGGCCGCAAACAGAGAGAATTATTAATTTGAGAAAACTTTTGTTGTGGGGCATAGCAAGCTCTTCCAATATTATTTATAGTTTGAATTTTTTTGGTCTCTGCCTTGTGGTTAAATAATAATTTCTTCTCAACTTTTAATATCAAATTATTTTCTATGTTCAGATCTTGATGAGAGTAGAACCTTGGTGAAGGAATTCCAAGATTTCCTTAACAAACAGAGTGGAAGCCATCCCATTTTGTTCACAGAGGTGAATGGACCTTATGACAAGACTTCAAAGTACTATGAGGTGTCAGACATTCCATTCAACTTTGGCCTGATCACCAAACTTAATGAACAGGGAATGACACTCGCCCAGAGTATCAACAAGACCGTCATTGAATACTTAGCTAGTGTTCCAAAGAGCAAGACACCCAACTGGGTCACTGGCGATGATGACCATGAACGTATTGGCAGCAGGGTGGGCGAAGACAACAGACATGCAATGAATGTCCTTGCACTTACCCTGCCTGGTTTGGTTTCTACCTACTATGGTGTAGAGATTGGCATGTTAAATAGTAAAATTGCCAATCAAACTGACCGTATGGATATAGCAAGAACTCCCATGCAGTGGAATGCAAATAAAAATGCTGGTGAGTGAATTATCTTTGAAGATTATCATTTGGAAGACCATAATCAGCTTATGTTCGCGTAGGAAATCTTGATAAAAACAAAAATTCTTACTACTAAAATACAAGATAACGTATATCTGGGAGAAGGGAGAATTACTACTTGGAAGGTTAAGGGTTGTTTCATAGTCAGACGTACTCCAGGTGGAGAGGGGTCAGGTTCTTTAGACCTGGCCGGGGTCAATGGATTCTGTTCTTGGGTGAGACACTTTACCCTCACAGTTCCTCTCTGTGACACCTCGCATGGGTCCTTACAGTGTATGTTCTGTTAGCACCAACCCTATTGGGTCAACAAATTTTTGAGTCATACCTAGTGGAGATGTTAAAAAAAAAGTTTTTGTGTGCAAATAAAGTATCAGATCTGATTCCACAAACAGAGTCTCTGGGTCATTCAGTCTTTAGGAATTAGTCTTCAAATAAAAACCATGTGAGGATTTTCTGTGTATTCTTATTGGTTGCTTTGCAATTTTATGTCAAGTTTCAAGGCTGTGGTCTAGCACTCCCCAGTGGCCCCTGGCACCTTACTTTTGTTCTTGGGTGACTCAGGAATTTAAGTTTTTTTATACAAAGCATATGCTGGGCACCCTGGATTTCATGGTTTCAAAGCACTGAGCTCCATTCAATTTTCCTTAGAGCACAGCTGTGAGTTTACATTTCACAATTTAACATTCAATAAGCATTACATTGGAGGCCATTGCAAAAGGTCAATTTTGGCCCTAGAAGGTCTACCATAATCATAAGTCACCCTATCCTCACTGCTATTTTCCATGATTGTGATTGCAGGCTTCACTATAGGCAAACCCTGGCTGGAAGTTGGCTCAAATCACAACACCATCAATGTAGCCAATGAAAAAGAAGACAAAGATTCAATCTACAGCAAGTTCAAAGAGCTTGTTGAGCTTAGAAAGAAAGCAGCTACCCTGAGTGATGGTGAATTGAAAGAGGTGCACACCGATCTGCAAGTGTTCTCCTTCATTCGCAGCCATGACAGCGAGCACCTCCTTGTCATCATCAACTTTAGTGACAAAGTTTGGAATGGGGATCTTGACAAGATCTCAGGCAGGGGAATAGTGGTATTTGATACTGAATCCAAAATGGTTGGTCAAGAAGTGGATGTGAATAAGATTAAACTTAATGTAGGCCAAGCTGTCATTCTGGAAAATGGTAAAAATGAGTGGCACTTGGAATAGAAAACTTTCAATTGATCTCTCAGGGTTTTGTTTTGTTTTGTTTTGTTTTTTTTTTTTTTTCTTTTGTCAGTCTGCTGCTAAATTTTAAGTACCAAACAGCAAAAGTAATTGCAGTGTCAAAAACCATTTAGAAGAAGACTGATAAAAAGTAGAGAGAAAGCTTATGGAATTTTAGTCAACTTAAATTATTCAAAATTTCAGACAGAAATCATATGCTATATCTAATGAAATACTGATACTTCAAGTATGGAAGATTACAGAAAAAGCATTGGTTTGTTTAAAATGGGACATATGTTTTGTTAGCTCAGCTGTAATTCACACCATATGAGGACTTGAGATTTCTTTCTTTTTGGTTGAACCTACGTGTAGAATCATACTTTACTCTCTTAGTCCCTCATGAGTGTGTCAGTTACATTGCTACAGTACGTACTTTATTACACATTCAACAGTTCATTCAAAAAAGTATAATTACCATAACTTATCATTACACTCATCTAGCCGAAAGAGTTAGCATCTTACACCTCTTGGTCAGGTCTATTTAATTGTATCATTTATCATAAGTTTTTGGAAGTCATACAGACCAAGCTCCTCCATAAGACAAAGGTTTCTTCAATTATTTGTTTCATTCCAATGAAAAATGCCAGATTCTGTCAGTGCAAACTAAATTCTTCACCCTCTAACTCCCATGAATGACCTCGGCGGAATTTCACTTCACATTATTGATACAATAATTATTATGCCAAACAGATAAGTGACGAGAATTAAGTGTCAATTGAAGAATTATAAGTTGATCAAATACAGTACCAAATTTCCTGAACCAACTTAAGAATATGGCACACAGAAGAATTACCAATGAGATCTGGTAGTGGAAGGATGAAAAGTCTGAGGAAAGGTATTATTAACATGCTCTTAAATGTGAAGTGTTTTCTAATATGGTTAAAGGGGTTTTAGCAAGGTTATGATTTGTTTAGTGGGAAGTGAAGGATGCAGACTTGCAGAGCAACACTATCTGTACTCTTTTAATCTCCTGAGTATTTGGTCGAGTATCTCAGTCGCAATGATTCGTGATGCCTTCCACAGGAAACTTTCCAGATGTAATCGTTAATTTCCACAGAAAATGCAAGTTTATGCTAATTTGGTGAAAAGGGTTTTGGGAAGGCCATGATTTGTGAAGGATGTAGACTTGCAGAGGGACACTATAAGCCATTCTACAGGGTGAAGTCACAGCTAAGTGATACAGCTGCTGGTAATTAAACTATTATTTGTAGAGTAATTTTCATAGCCCAGTGGCAGTAACTTACAACTAAAGAAGCTCTTGATTGTTAAACAAGATTCTCCTTGTCAGCACCTTAGGAAATGGGTAGAGAACAGTATTGGAGAATGTGCTTACTGTTCTTTGGGTATATAAGGTTAAATTATGAAGTTTAATCCTCTTAAAGTATGAAATCCTACAAAAAATGATAGTTTGTGTTTAAAATGTACTTATTTCAAATTAGTTTTAATTTTAACTGCAACTGTTGTTAGTTGTAACACCAACATCAGTCTTTCAGGGATTGTTCACCATTCGCGTTTGTCACTCACCAGTAACATTTAGATGGTATCTCAACACGTTTAATCTAGTTCAAACTTGTGACAATATTTAGTATTTAGAATTAAGGAATCCTTCTTGAGTGGTTTAGGTTTTGATTGTTCCTTCTGAGAACCTTGAATTTTCCAATTCTGTTTTTTAGTTTATTTTTATTTAATCCTAGACTATTGATATAGTAATGATTGGAAAGCCATTTGCTTGTAAGCAATAATTGATTATCAAGTAGTTTGTTAAATGATTGAGATCAATCCTTTGTTAAGTAGGAGGTTGTCATACATTAAAAAAAAAAAAAGAGTGAAACTATGTCTTTTTCATGTTATGAAATGAACAAAGTTAGCCTCATTCATGATTCACATCATATTTAATGGGCTTTTTTTTAATGTTAACAGCTGGTAAGTGTTAGTTCTTTTCACATCCTTTGAGTACAATTCTTCTATTTCCATAGCAATTTGTTCATTTTTGCATCTGTGCAATCATCCTCAGTACTGGTAGGTAATGCTTTCTTTCGGTAAGTATTGCATGACATCTTGAAGAACACACATTTGCAATTAATTCTTGTCCTTCACCTGTTGTGCCCTATTCATTACCTCCCCCACTTCCTTATCCCACAAAAGGAAAGAACAGATGATATAATTATAGTATTTTCTTCAACAAAAGCTCATCTTTCAAACCGGCAGTAACGTAGCTCCATTTTCTGCATTTAAAAGCACACACAACCCACAATTCGTCGATTCGCTCCAACGAAGGGCTAACGCTCGAAACATCTGCTTTTGTAATCGTTATGGTGGCCAATTTACCATTTCAACTTTGTTGATATATCCAAATTATTTCGTTACTCCCACCGACGCAGCCCCAAACAGTTTCTTTCGAAACTATCAGCCTTTATCGATATATAGTATGCACAGTTTTTCAAACTTGCTTGATAGGCCTCCTATCTTGAGCTCAGAGGTCCTCTATCCCAAGCACATCCAGTTTTTGACTGGTTCTTATCTGTTTCCTGCATCATTGATTTGGAAAAGAACTCTGGTGACCCCGTGAAAAGATGTGTACGGTATCGTAGCATTTCATTCTCCCTGAAATTTTTCAGACTTTCCCATAACCTTTCCCTATGTATAGTGAGTTCTAAAATCTAGGGTGCACTTTCTATGATTTTGTGTTCACTGTTTTGGTTGCCTATAGGACTGGTATTTGCAAATTTCAAAATATCTGTTCAAAGTAACTATGACAAAGGAAAAGTGTGAATGCTCATTATAACCAAAGTTCAATTCTCACAATGAGATACACCTATTTTTTTTTCCTCATCCATTGTCAACTCATCATCAGCTTCTAAATACTTTCAGAAAACTGGTTCAGAAATGCATAGATGAGGTGTTTGCAGCTACAGGATTGGGTGATGTCTCTAAGAGGAATGATCCCCACTTAATGGGAGGGGAGGGGAGAACATTGATCCCACCCTCTCCAACCCATCATACGAAGAGGAACACCTAGAAGAAAACATCCTGTAATTTTACTACCTCGTAGGATAACAGGAATTCGAATTAGTCAAAATATTAACCCCTCCCAACGCAAACAAGGGTAGAAAGAGTAAAGGGCAACAGTTACTCGTGCCAGCCTAGCGTGAGGCAGTCAGTAATTCACTGTGATTACATTGCAGATTTGATCAAAACACAGTTATGATTCTAAACTGCCAAAAAAATTCAATTGCATTATTTTCTTTTATTGCTTCATGTTACTTTAAAATGAGCCTTAATTATCAAAAGACTGTGCTAGCCTGAGTTAGAATATCCTAGCATGTGCAACAAAGCAGAGTGAATATTTCTGCCAATCCTTCAAAAGTTAAAAAAAGTTAGTGCTGAACAAATTATTGCCAGTGGCTTCATTTTCAATATTGTACAATCTCCTCTTGTGTATATTCAAAAATCTCTTAAACTGGATGAGTGCAATAACCATACAAATGCACATACATGCCTGCGTGTATGTGCCTGATAACCTCTTGTCTGGAGCTTTAAATAATAATTAATCACTTTTAGTTTGTCAGTAAAAGTTCTATATGGGCTATATTAATTGGATAAATTATCATTTACTAAATAAGCACATTAACTGTAATAAGACTAACAACAAAATAAGTTCCCTGTTTCTTTCACAGAAAAAAGCAAGAAAAACAAACAGGAAAAAGTTTTGCTTCATTATTTCCCTGAAAGATTTAACTTTCATCTTCAGACATTGCTTCCAACTCAAAATTCAAATTAACTTCCATTTGAAAATCATGCACCGTCTAATATCAACTATTTATTACACGACTTGGGCAGTCAGAGGGCCAATAACTAAAATCAACCAATCAAAATGCTCTATTGCTGGTCCAATATTCTCTAAGTATTAGACCGGGCACTGTCCCGAATAGTCCCGAATGAAACCGTACTTGTGTCCCTTTGAACGTCAGTCATATAATAAATCTCTTATTAACCAAGCTTGCTCGGGACTGTACTGGGAGAATATCAGCCCTCTGTCTTTTTTGTACAGACCTCGCTACGCTCAGTCCGTACTGTCAAAACCTCAGGCCAATATTCTCTAAGTACGGCCCTCACGTTTGGTTATTAAGATATATTTACAGAAAAGAATGTTACTTTTGGGTTATCCCAGCTTAAAGTTACAAATTGATCCCTGGCACCTCTCATCCCATCAACTAAATATCAACAATTATTTTCAGCAATGCTAGCTGTACATTTTTTTTTTACATTGTACGTTTGAATCTAGGAATTACATTACACAACACCCCTTATTGCAATTTTAATTTTCTGCTTGGACATGTCATGATATTAAATGGAGAAATTGCTTTATGGTCCCACTTGAGAGAAAAAGCATCACAATAGAAAGATAGCATACCATCTTTACTAGTGTTTGAGGAAAAAATGATCAGGAAGTTTTAAGATAAATTATATTTCATCATGTCATGAGCACGTGCACAGATGAGGAAAAAATTCTGAGTCCCAAGAAGGAATCAAAACTAAAATCTTTGGATTCCATGCTCCATTTGCTCTGCCACTGACTAAAAGAGATTCGACAGTGAGTTAAACACCATCAAAAGTTCATATGTGACACGTGTTCTATATACTGCCTGGATCAGCAGTTTTTGAGGGCATCATGTGTGTCCACAGAATAAGAAAGATGGAAAAGATTGAGCCTAATTTAATGTAAACATTATTACAAAGTAGAAAACCTCCAGATTTTGATAAATTCCTTATTTCAAATAGAAAATTTGAAGCACTTCATCTCCATGGCATATGCATGCAAATGTGTACTCTATACTTAACATGATAATAATATTTTACAATCTGTATTATGAAATAAAATAATAATATGGTTTTCAGAGTCAGTTATTTTTTAATTGATTCTTGAACACAACCACGCCCAGTTGACTCCACTGAAATACGGGTGTGACTTGATCTCTTCCACACCATTCACACCAGAACCTGCAGCAAATAGTTCAAAAATAAAGTTAAACTGACAGCTGAATGTTCCAAAACCCTTTTGGCAGTAAGGATCTTCTAAATTTAATTTTTCATATTTGGTACCCCACTTAAACTCTTAACATCCTGACATCAGTGTGCATATTCTCCATGCAGTTCCCTATACATTTCTCAAGGTGCTGGCAAGAGGATTATGTTCAACAATCAAGTGCTTCTTTAGCTGGTGATGATATCCTTTATTCAAGGGTGATATTATAAGAAGAAATTCGATGCTGGTCACTCTTACAGCATCTAGCATTTAGTTCTTATTAACCAAGCAGGAGGTCTGTATGGGAGAATCATGACCGAGGTCGCCAGTGCAGACCGAACGCAGTGAGGTCTGTACTGGCGACCTCGGTCAAGATTCTCCCATACAGACCGACCTAGCTCGGTTAATAAGATGTTTATTATATGACTGTGTCTTATAAGCCAATTTTTTTATATTTTTTGTACCTTTTTTTCTAGACCAGTCTAAATGCCGATCTAGATGGGAAAATTTAGACTGCTTTCAATATTGATTTCAGCCAATCAAATTCGTGAATTTGGTAGTTTCCAGTCCTTGTGAGACACACATAATAATATATGACACAATAATTATAATAACCCCCCTTACAATATCACCCCTGAATCAAACATTAGGGTCACAAAATTAAAGAAATGATCACCAACCAAAGGAGCTAAGGGTCACAAGTCAACAAAAAAGTCTTTTCATTGAGACTTCATGAAGAGTGTCAGTATTACTAGTATCAATTGAAAACAAAACTCAAACAGAACTCACCCAGTCTTTCAGATGGTGTGACTCTCAGAAGCTATCATGATTATAAAAAAAAAATTAAGAATTAATATTTTGCGGAAATGCTACAAAAATGTCATGTATTTGGAAAATCCTCATTGATGAATACAATAAACAAAAATAATGTTTTGAACAGTCATTCAAGTTAAAAGATGCTCAATTTGGTCAACAAAAGAGAGAGAAGGAAAGACCACAGTGTAGTTATTGTCTTCAATTTATTTTCAACTACATGCATTTGGATGTGTTAAAACTCTGTGAAACCTCTACGTTAGAAATGAACCCTTATAGCTTATATACTGTAAGAAGAACATGTCTGGCATAACAAGACATGCAAGTTTTACCTTGGAGTACAATTACATTTTTGAACCAAAAAATTTTTTGAAAATGATGCACCCTTGATAACAGAAACCAATGACCACAGGTCTAGGCATCTCCACTAATGACAATTAGTATAATTTCAGAGCTGAGCAAAGAGTTTCCAGCAATCTGATTGGTCAAGCGATTCCTTATATGAAGCTTATATAAACTGCTCCACGCGGTTTATATAAAATGTTAAAATAAAATGTTAATAAATGTTAATAAAATGTTATGATTTTAGAAATTTCTCCGTTGTTCAGCTCTGAAATTATACTAAAACAATTATTATTGCAATTTTAATTTTCTACTTTGACATGTGATATTAAATGGAGAAATTGCTTTATGGTCCCACTTGAGAGAAAAAGCATCACAATAGAAAGATAGCATACCATCTTTACTTAGTGTTTGAGGAAAAAATGATGAGGAAGTTTTAAGATAAATTATATTTCATCATGTCATGAGCACGTGCACAGATGAGAAAAAAATTCTGAGTCCCAAGAAGGAATCAAAACTAAAATCTTTGGATTCCATGCTCCATTTGCTCTGCCACTGACTAAAAGAGATTCGACAGTGAGTTAAACACCATCAAAAGTTCATACGTGACACGTGTTCTATACACCGACTTCATCTCAGGGATTATTCGACGACAATCACCTCGCCTTCGGCAAATAATTGTTAATTACAGACCATGCCCAAAATAGGATTATTTTTTTCTTGTTTTTCGCTTAGTATGGATGACTAACGTACCATTAAAATTAAGCCGATTTGATCCGACTTGTTTAAGTTCTGCTGTTCTTGCCCATTATAAACCTAAAAAATTCTATCTTTCTTTTATTTGCTTATCTACATCTATGCAAAGGAATTATAAATTTAGGAAATAATCGGTTGAAAAAGAAGATAAAACAAATAGGTCTTACGACTGAGTAATAACCCTTCCAAAGCTGTGATGAGTTGTCTGTACCGAGTGCTAAGGTACTAACGTACTAAGCAAATTCAGAACAAGCAGTGATGAGTTTTCTCTACCGAATACTAACGTACTAACGTACAAAGCAAATTCAGAACAAGCCGTGAGGAGTTTTCCGTACCGAGTACTAACGTAGTAACGTACTAAGCAAATTCAGAACAAGCAGTGATGAGTTTTCCGTACAGAGTACTAACATACTAAGCAAATTCAGAACAAGCCGCGATGAGTTGTCCGTACCGAGTACTAAGGTACTAGTGTACTAAACGTACTAAGCGAATTCAGAACAAGCCGTGATGAGTTTTCCGTACCGAGTACTAACGTACTAACGTACTAAGCATTAAAAATAAGGTCCACACCACAAAAACACAAACCCCAATGGTTATCAAATTAAATATACTTCTTTTTTCACAGACTAAATCAAATGTTCAATTTCATGGCATGTATGAAAAGAACGAGAGTTGTAGTTAGTACGCTAGTACGTAGGTATTCATGCTTGCTGGAGAGGTTTAATTAGTACGCTAGTATGCTAGTACCTAGGTATTTGTGTTTCGAGAGGTTTACTTAGTACGCTAGTACGTAGGTATTCCTGCTCGCTCGAGAGGTTTAGTTAGTACGCTAGTACGTAGGTATTCCTGCTCGTTCGAGAGTTGTAGTTAGTACGCTAGTACGCTAGTACGTAGGTATTCATGCTTGCTCGCTCGAGAGGTTTAGTTAGTACGCTAGTACATAGGTATTCCTGCTCGTTCGAGAGTTGTAGTTAGTACGCTAGTACGCTAGTACGTAGGTATTCATGCTTGCTCGCTCGAGAGCTGTAGTTAGTACGCTAGTACATAGGCATTCATGCTTGCTTGCGAGAGGTTTAGTACTGTTAGTACTGTAGTACTGATGAAAGCTGTTAGTACGGTAGTACTGATGAATAGGCAAAAATCTACAGGAAAGCATTCCTATAATGGGCAGCATATGAAATAGAATTTTTAAAATCACTGTTTCTTACCTCTCTTAGGAGGGATTTTGCCTCAGGGGATATTTTATTTTGTAGATGTAGTTCAGTGTGAGTTTTTATTCCCCAGGGATGTGCAATTGACAGTGCCTGCAAAGTGTATCAATAATAAGAAACAAAATTACGGTAGTATGTGCTGGACAAAAGAACAATGCTTAAATATTGTGCAGAATGGTTAGCATCAAAGTGATCAGCAACAATGGGGGCTCTTTACCATTCAGCAAGTGAAGAGAAACAATGTGTTCCCCTCAAAAGAGGATTTCTCACTATTAAGAAATTGTCGTAATGGCTACATTAACCTTTCATTTACCAAGATCTGATTGTTGATTTGCCCACTTATTAGGGACCTTAAGCAACCATGACGGCGACGGCAACAAGGACATAGAAAACAAGAAGATCTAATTGGCAGAACAATAGCTCAGCACGTGCGTTTTAAAACTTTGTACATTTCTTAGCCGTCTAATGCAAAACAACAACATGAAATTGCCAAAATTTGCGTTGTTTGCGAGCCGAAACTGCGATGGCAAATATTTTCATTTCCATTTGGAACTCAACGCTACTTTTATACGTCATACTGAAGTTGAGCTGTAGCGCCGTATGAGACAACAAGCTCATGCAGCTATTTTTTAAATTCTAACTAAGAGTAGAAATTCATTTTTTAATTGAGGTCTTCCTTGGCGTTGCCGTCCTGACTGCTCAAGGTCCTTAATTGCTACACATATCCTTGTTAAACAATTATGAGAATTTGGTGTTCAATCAAGAAAATAACTTCTACCTGATAAAGTTTAAGTATTATTTTCATGACATGTTTACCGAACAATGTATAGTTGTTATGGAGAGAAGTTACATGTTTAAAATTACTTCTGAGACAGGGATCAACACTAAATTTTCACCTTACTAGCCAAATGGCTAGTGACATCTTAGATGTTACGAGAATTTCTGTTTGTTTACTCGCCAAACTGGCTAGTGAAAATCAAAAACCACTAGCCAAAACTAAATTTTTCTACTAGTCTGTGGCTAGTTGGCTACCTTAGTGCTGAGCCCTGTGAGAGCTAAAGGGTTAAATTAATCCTTCAACTATCAAGATCTGGCGAATATTTAAGGGAGATGTGACATGATGCCTCAACCAATTGCGCCGATCGAGTAATGACTGAACCTGGATATTGGAATGACCTTCTTACTTGAAGCACTCAAAAATAAACATAAATAATTATTAAATACATTTGAAAAAGATAAACATCCAGCTCATACCTGCCCTGTGATTATCTCATAAAGCAGAGCTCCCACACTCCACCAGTCAGCAGCAGGAGTTATATCATCAACTTGCCATATCTCTGTAAGTTTTATTACAGACAAAAAATATAAAAACTTCACCAAAAGCTTTGACAAGGACTTAAAAATATGCATATCAAAACTATGTGTCAACTAGCCTAGAAATCAGAAGATCAAAACTTTACAACTGTTGGGAGTTCTGTTCAAATTTTTAATTATTTTCTCAAAATTACAGACAAAGTGAGTTTATTCCTGCATTGACTAAATAATTACATTTTTATGTACCCTTTTGGAGGCACAGACTGATAGGAGATGGATAATTTTTCATATTAGACAAATATGCAATGTGTAGTTGTTTGAAACATCTGGATCTACCTTGTAAAAGTTATTGGATCTGCTAAAGAAAGGGGGACGATTAGCTGCCAATCTTTTAAAATCCTTTTAAATGGTGCCGCAATATGTCATTTATGATAATTAATAAGTCAAATGGTGACTGGTTGGAACATCATACATGAAAATCACATCTCAAAATAAAGTCAGCATCATACTACTACCTATTATAGTAATTGTGAAAGATCATTACCTGGAGCACAGTAAAAGTGATTCATTGCTGTCTTATCTGGAATGTGATCTGTTTCTTCCCATGAACCAAAGTATGTGAGAAGGATGTGGCCTTCTTCGTCAAGAAGAACATTTTTGGGGTGCAAATCCCTATGACAATTCAAAGTTACACTACAATCAATATTCTATGATCTAATGACAAATTAATATGCTGCAACTCCAACAGATTTAATTTGAGGTTGGGCACTTAAAAATAAATAAATACAGTTACTGTAGTGCATCTCAGAATGAATCAAGACAAGCAGGGCTCAACACTAATGCTTCAACTTACTAGCCAAGTGGCTAGTGACAATTTAGATGTTACAACAATTTAAGTTTGTTTACTAGCCAAACTGGCTGGTGGAAATCAAAAAACCACTAACCAAAACTGAATTTCTACTAGTTTGTGACTAGTTGGCTACGTTTAGTGTCGAGCCCAGACAAGGTCAAATTACTTTTAATAGTTCTGGCTAGTTTTATTCTTGTATCCCCTTGTTATTATAATATCAAATTATAATTAATAAAAAGTTTCGAAAAAATCCATTCAAACTATAATGTTCTGAGGAAAGTATACTAGATATAAAGAGACCCAACAATCTTCCTTGTAATCAAATGACAAATCAATGCAAAGAGTTCAAACTGAAAGAGGAAAACTGTTATAGAACAACCTTGTAAAAAGAAAGTCAAAAAAAGGAAAAAAAAAATAGTGAAAAACATTCCCCCTTTCCCCTCCCCCCCCCCTGCCTCAATGATGAGTTGAGACAATCACAGCTATCAGACTGAGTGCCACTTGTATCGATCATGCTCAAGAGAAGGCGTAATGTATCAAAAGATTTCATTCTCAAGCTAACACCACGAACCAAAAACCATTTTGGAACTCTTCTGGCCAGTATGAAAGTGGTACAAAAACAGATTTGCTTTAATGAATGAGTTACATGATAACTGCACCTGCAAATAATTCCTGCTGCATGCAAGTAAGCAACAGCTAACACAAGCTCTGCTGCCCAAATTCTTTTGTGTTCATCTGGTACACTCTGAGTCGAAGAAGTGAAATACTCGTCTAGTTTCACAAAAAGTGATTGTTTGTCATGTGTATCTATGCTTTCCCTAGGATCTCTGTTTTCTGTTAATAGCTCCTCATTGTTACAACTTTGTGGCACCGAAATGTGGTGGTCATTTCCATTTCCAGTAGCATCTAACTGTTCAACAGCTTTTTGAGTAACTTCTGAAGAATGCTTGCTGTCTTGCAATGGTGAAGAATTCCTTTCATTAGAAGTTCCATAATTATCGTTTTTTTTATCACTAAGTGTGACCTCTCTGTCCGGGTGAGTCACCTTATTTTGAAACAAAGGAGCAGCATTTTCTTTATCCAAAGTCACATGTTCAACATCTGCAGATTTCTTCAAATTGGTAAACTTTCTGTTGACACTCCGAATCAGGTTATCTTGCGACTCCTTGTTATGTTGATAACAAGAAAGATGATCCCATAGTCTTCCTCCTCGTGCATACTCTAGTAATAGATAAATGCTTGTGGCTGTCTCAAAGTACCTGTACAGTTGCACAATATTTGGATATTTCCCCTGAAAAATGACAAGACAGTAGATAATTATGCTTAAAATGGAGTACACTTCTCAGGTTACAACAATAGAACTTTAAAATAATACTTACATAAAGACGTCTAACCAATTTCTTTCTCTTATGGAGACTTCCTTGAGGAACATTGTTTGGTTTTGTTTGTCCTGACTTGCACAATGCCTGAAAGTTTTAAGAAAATTTAAGTATCTCTGTCAGCAAAAACACTCACTGAAAATAGATGAAAAGCAAAGGAAGGCATTAATTAATTAATTAAAAGTATACTTACACTTCCAAGAAAGCTATCAATTAAAAGTGTCTCAACAGTACATAAATTATACCAGTTCTAATGCTATATAAACTAGTGACTGATTATCACATTACAGTAGTCTGGTTCTCAGATGATGTAAGATAATACTCAGTGTAAAGGAGGTTTAAGGAAGCACCTGCCGTACATTTGTGAATCAGGCTATACACATAAGGCCATGAGGTCTCAATCAGTAGCATTTATTTATAACTACAGCAGAGTCTTTTTTGTTTTTTTTAAGCGTTAAAAAACTTTAGAACATAGCCAGCACAGCCACGCAATCAAATTCTGTATACGTAAGCGTGCTCAAAATCCCGATAGTGCATGCTGATATAGCGTGAGCAAATCGCTTTGCCAAAATTTTTTTTTTCACGCGAGCGGCCATTGTTAGCTTGGGGAAAGATAATTTATTTCGTGACATTAATGGATACAAACAGAGACTCGGCCTACTAGTACCAAAACGAAGACAATTTTTCAACCTTTCCCCTTGGGCTAGAGTTCTTAAATAAGGCAGAAAAAGAGAAAAATAACGGAAAAGGAGACTCGGCATCAGCGCTGTCACGATTCGCTTAATTTATATTGTTGTCTGTTTTTCGCATCGGATTTGATGCACAATTCCACCAGCTATGTTCTAAAACAATTGGTTCATGCTCTCAGCTGTGCACTATTGAGTTATAGAGCACGTGAGAAGTTTGGAGAGCACTCAAGAAGCTAGAGTTGCCCTCAGCTATTGGCTCGGGCAACTCTTACGCTTCTTTCGTGCTCTCCAAACTTCCAGCGTGCTCCATAACTTGATAGTGCACAGCTGAAAGCATGAACCAATTGTTAATTTAAAAAAATGTAAATTAATTAATTAAAAGCATGGCCTTTGAAGAGGGAAGATGTACCAACCTCAAGGTTAATGGTAACTTGCAATAAAATTATTGAAAATAATAAATGAGTTCAGATAACTTATTTACTAGGTTGTTACATGCACTGTTTTGGAAGCAGCAGAAATTAAATTGGTTCACTTGAAGCATCTCAGTCAGTTACACTAAATGTATGTGTCCACAATTATATTATTTTATTAATAATATTAAAACTTATTTATGTTCTTTGACTGTTCACCTTCATTTTCCAAAACTTACCTTGACCACAAATGTTTCCCCAGTATTTTTGTTCTCGACTAGCATCACCTATAAGTCCATATGTGAGCAGAATGAAAAAATTATTTGTACAAAGTTACACCCAAAATTATGTATTAAGTAAAACTGACCACCCCTGCTGAACAGATAGGGTAGTCATTTTGATAAATAAGGGATAATGGGGTAGTCAAAGAATAAAGTGTCATTTTCTGCTGGGCAGCTTGTTTATTGATGAATTATTAGTTTAAAATGCATTGAAATCTCATCATTATAATCTTGCAATTGACTAACCTTGCCAACAATTCCCATAACTTTTAAGTCTGCCAAAGTGAGGTCCTTGAATTTTTGAAGGTCATCAGACTGACACAAATCCCCAGCTTGTGATAGAGAAGAATCCTACAAGATAAATTCAACCCCTCCTTGCTATGCATTTGCTGTAAAAAGAAAATCTGATTTTCTTGCAGGTAGAGTGGAGTTCTCTACACTGTCATCTGAAAACTTTATTTTTCCCAGCTGTCAGAGAGTAAATTTCCTGGCAGCTATACTTTGAGGGAAGCATTTCCCAAGCAAAAGAAATATCCAGCCAAGCAACTCACTGACATCCAAATACAACTGAGGACTCAAGCCCTTGTGATATCACGTTTACTGGCTCATTACTTCTAAAAACTGAAAAACATGAAACTTTTCCATACAGTATCAAATTACATTTCTTAGCACTGAACTGATTTAAATGGACAAACTCACTATTCTGATAGTATAGTCCACTGGATATTTTTTTAAAAACAACTTTCCTTTGAAATGAGGAGGGGTAAGAAAGTCCAGCACCATTGCTGTGACTACATTATTGAGTAACAACCATTGTCAGTAACAGTTAGTACTTACCTCAGATTTCTCTGAAGAATCATTTCCAGCTAAGTATGTGCTGTAAAGAGCTTCTGCTTTCAAAAGATACTGAGCGGTTTTGCGTCTCACAGCCTCTCGCCTCTTGACATCCTTTTCACCTATAGAAAGAAGCCAAATATTTATTGTCAGTAGCATTCTTGGGTTATCTTTCATACTCCAGGTACAAACCATTGGAGGAAAAAAAAACTCATAATCAGACACGCCTTATTTCACCAATAATTATTAGTTAACCCTCATTCCCAACATCATCTAAGTTATTCTCCTTATAATTACTGTCTGCTGTACAATTCTCATGGTGCAAGTTTAGAGAATTTGGTATTAGATCAACTTACAATAATCCCCTAATTGATATTTTTCTTTATTCTCGTTACTTGCCTGCCTCACATTGTATTCATATTGTAAGGAGAAAATCTGTCTTGGTTACTCATGGAAGTTAAAAGGGTTCAAAACAAGAGCTACATGTATTAAAATAATGAGCGAAAGGGTTCTATTTACAAGTAACTGCAGTGCTACCCAGCCCAAATAAACAACTTACAATACCAAGGGGTTTCTTTATTGGGGGGAGGGGATCAAGAGTGAGGAGCAATGGGAACTCATGAGACCAACCATGGTACATCTCTACTTAATTATTCCATGGAGTATCCTGCATTCCCAGTTTCTAAAGTACCTTGTACACCGCTCAACAGTAGACCAACACAAGTCTTGTACAAGCTGAATGCCTCCTCATAATTCCCACTAACTTCACAGTCCAGAGCCTTGTGTATAGTATGGCCTGCAGCATACAAATAGTCACTTTCTTTAGGATCAATGCAGATATTTGTCAGATCAGAAACAGTTCTTTGACGCACCACTTTCTTGTTTCCTGCATCTCTCTTCACACTTGTGAATGACTGTCTGTAATTGACAGTACCAGCTGAATTTGAGTCCTTTGGTGACCATGAAGAATCAGAAGACTCTGGAAGAACGTCATTGTTTGACTGTGATGTACTGCCAGGAATCATTTCTGTCTTGCAGTTCATTCCAGTTTCACATACAACTGATTCTGAGTTATTAGCTTTGGAACCCTGCTCTAGAGACTTTGAGGTGTCTAATGTAACTTCTAGTTGATGAGGGCCATTTAGAGAACTAGTACATTGATCTTCATCTTCTTGTGTTATGGAGTCATCAACGGTGCTCTGCTCCTTTTCCTCACAGTAACTGTAATCTGAAAATGCTTGGGGAAAACTCAATTCTTCCTCAGTAGCTTCAGATGCAAGAACTTCCAAGTCCTCTCCCTCACTACAAATGGAAATTGCTCTCACAAGCCACTGGGGAGGCTCTGTGCTACTTGAACGGTCCTGTTTGTGAGATATATCAGCAATTTCTTTCTCTAAACTTTCACTGGTATCATGTGTAAAAACCTCATCTTGTTCATCTTCCACATTTTGATCAGCTTTGTTATTTGACCGCTCAGTAAGAGCTTGTGGTGTTCCATTGCTTGCATCATCATCTGGTGTCAGTCCATCAATTTCCTCTTCATCTGAGCTAAGAATGTCCAGACCCTCTGACAGGGAAGGCTGCTTGCAGAGCCACACTCCACCAAGTATGGATGACTCTTCAGAATTATTCCCCGGTGAGTTTTGAACTGTATTACCAGAGCAACTGATATCTACTGACTCTTTGGTAGAAGAACTGTCCTTGAAGATGTCACCTTCTGTGTCAGATAAGCTGCTTTCCCTGCTTGCAACACTATCATTGTGAGCTTGGTTGTCAGGGAATGCCCCCTTAAATGCATAAAATTAATATACACTTAGATGGAATAAAACAACATATTTGACCCTTTACATCCTTAGATCAGTATCAATATTCTTAACATGGTACTATTTACATTTCCTAAAGAGCTGACAAGGAGAATTTGTTTAACAATCAAGAGCCTATTTAGTTGGTGATCATTAATTTTCCTCGTGTGTTTTGGGGTTAATGTTATAAAGAGAAATGAATTTGGATGCTAATCCCTCCTAGTGGTCAAAGGGTTTAACTTAAAACCCTGTTACAGTAACTCCCAAGATCTGATTATAAATTCTCCCCTCCAGGTGCTACACATTTCCTTGTAAATTGGTTATGAGAATTTAATGTTCAATAAAGGTAACAACTCCTACATGTAGCGGATGAGTTTGAGTATTCTCATTACCTGTTTGCTGGATAATATGTAGATATTATAGAGAGAAGTTACATGTTCATCACTTCTGGGAGTGAAAGGGTTAACAGAAGTTCTGTAAAAGACAGTAGTTATAAATTAATGACGGCAAAACTTATGATAACATACCTCAAAGAACTTAACGAATGTTTGGCTTGTAAAGAGATCAGGAATGCTGCCTGCAAATGTCAAAAGTTCTAAGGAAGCTTTTCTTCTGTCTTCAATTACTGCATCATCAAAACGACCTATAATATAAAGTCCTTGCTGAATTCAGTTGCTTCTAAATTTTAAGAACAAGAAATTCACAATGATCATAGAATGTAAAGGACAGTATACCAAAGACAACACTGTTAATTAGTGGTAATAGCATGCACCATCAGAAAATACTATTCACTTTGATAATCTGCCTTCTTTGAAACCTTCAGACTTTTGGTTATTATCACCTAATGTCTGATTACAGGCCAAATTGAACCCCACTAAGTCCTGCTAACATTATCTATTATTAACTTCATTGTATATCTGCTATGATTTAATGTGTCCTGAAACAAACTACAATGTGCAGAAAGATTCAATGTATTTACTTTAGTCATTAGAATCAAGTAAAACAGAGAAAAAAATAATGTACAGCAATTCTAAAGATAAAATCTATTACACCAGGAAAAGCTTGTGGTAGTATTATGCTGAGAATAAATCTGAAGACATACCAAAGAATGTTGCCTTTGGAAAAGGAGGAAATTTGTCTTGTGCATGTTTCTGGATGTAGATCTTTAAAAGCTCTCGGTGGAGTTTCTTGAAGTCACTGAATCGTCTCCAAACAGAGATCTGTTTTAGCAACGAAAAAGCAATTTTATATCGAAGATTTGTGATAAACAGGAAACAGTGTGACCATGTGGTAATAACAAAGGATTTGCAATTAAGTGGTCCTCATTCAAATGATTCAGTGGTTCAAGTCCTCTAGCCTACAACAAGCTATCTTGGTTCTGGGTTCCCCAGCATTCAACTCCTTGTGTATACTCTACAAATGGTTAACTAATTTGGTTACTGCTAAATTATAGAGGTTTTTCCTCAGATTTAAAATAATGACTCTCTTTGTCTACCTATTTACAATGAGACGTTTTCTTCTAACCAAATACAATAGAACAATTTACAGAGTTGTTGTTGTTGTTTTTTTTTTTATGTAATTATCTCTCAATTAGCTTATCTGAGGCTTGGTTATCAGCTGCTGTACAGGAAATGAGCCTGCACTCCTCCCCTGAACAAGAAGGATTCATTAGAGCCAGTTCAAAGAAAACAGCAGAAATGAAACCTGGCTAACCTTGGATAAAGAAATTGTCCTTTGAGAAAATATTTCAAATATGATCATTACAAATGAAAATTTAGCACATGTATTAGACTGGCATTTAACAACATACACACAGAAATTGAACAGACCTCTGTTGCTCCTTCAGGAAAATCCTTTTGAAAAACCTTGAAGAAGTAAATATAATCAAAATTAATAAAAATAATTAGTAATAAAAAGCACCCCAAACCAGCCTATAAAGAAAACCTTGAATCAACGAGGAATAATCATGACAGGTACCTAGCGCTGTACGTACTATACGTATACTTGACTGTATAATTTATAACATTATTTAGTATAATTTCAGAGCTGAGTAAAGAGTTTCCAGCAATCTGATGGGTCGAGCGGTTCCTTATATGACGCTATATAAACCGCTCCACGCGGTTTATATAAAATGTTAAAATAAAATATTAATGAATGTTACTAAAATGTTATGATTTTCGGAATTTCTCTGTTTTTCAGCTCTGAAATTATACTAACACAATTATTCGCCTCAGGTTCGGTGAATATTGTCGAATAATCCCCTCGACTTCGTCTCGGGGATTATTCGACGATATTCACCTCGCCTTCGGCGAATAATTGTTAAATAATCGACAGAAAATTAATCGGAAATTTTCTTCTCTTTAGAACTGCGAATCGAAAGTGTTAGATAGGGACGATAGATGTCAAAATGGGTATTGAATCTTACAGAGGAGAAACATCAAAATTATGAATGTAAGCATCGTTCAAATTGTGATTCAGGGCTGTCAGAGCAAGCTTATTATTTCATTCCCACCTAAAGTTTCCCATATATCTAAGTAAACGGCAGTATATAAAAATGGGTTAAAAGTTAATTCTCAGCTACACATATCAAGAACAACAGCAAAACATTTTCTTTTGGACGAACTGATGAAAATACGATCGAAATTAATGTCGCATGATCGAAAGGAATAGTTAGAGAGAGCGTTTTACAGATAAGATACTTTCAGTTACCTTGGAAGTGACTTTGTACAAGGTGTGACCGGCGTAAGCTCTTCTGGGGTCTGATACATTAAAGAGACGGATCCATTGGTCATCCATTTGCACCATATACCAAGGACAAATTGACTGATTTCATGTCAGGCTGAAGCAAATTACATCCGGTGCGTCCAGTTTATTGGCCGCCATCTTTAGTTACCAGACCCCAACCTCGCTTCCCAAATTTATGTCCAAAGGACACACGTACCCGTACGCGGCTTCCTCGATCTTCTCCAAAACAACTTAGATTCCATGCATTTATCTTTGAAGGAACATTTTGACTGCGACCTGAATCTGTAGTATAATTCACGGCAGTTTGACTGTAACTGGCATAATAAATCCGTAAAGGATTCACTTCGTCGAAGTTTCCGAGCTCCATGCTGTAGCCAAATGCAGAAGAAAATATTAATATTCCTGTCCGTGGTTACCTGGATTGTTATCTTCTTTGTGTGGAGGACGCTGTTTTGGACACGAGCTTACGATGCCACAAATACACAGGTATTTTTTTTACATGTTTAAACATGACGGACTCGTAGGCTAAACTTTAAACATGACCAACTGAGGCTAAACTTCAGAATATTGTATTGTTCAGAATATTATATTTGTAGATCTAGAGTCACTTGTTATCCATGATAATCGAAATGCATCAACTATTACTATAACTACCTTTGCTTAGTATTACCTCACTTTAAAAGGTCCAACAATTTTGAATAACCCAAGGCATATCTCACATTAGATTGAACACTTAGGGACAACTATCAATCCCCCCCGTGCCCAACCAACCCCCCCGTGCCCAACCAACCCCCCCCCTCCTTTAAAAAAAAAAAATAGTAGCCATGAGTCTGGCAGGTCAGCATTTTCATTGACAATCTGTCAGGATCAGCAAAATTAAGTTTCAGGTGTATAAATAGAATAAAAAGAATGTAGATTTTGAGCTTGGTATGAAACAGAGAAAGGATGTTTCATTCAAGCGTTCTCTTAAAGCCCACATGGCTTAGTGGTAGTGATTGTAAATATCGTTATTGTTAATATTGTTAATATTGTAACTTTTTATTGATAGCTCTTGTCCATGATCTTCGATCCTGTTTTTAGTTATTTAATAGATCTACTTATTATTTGTATTCTTACAGAAATGTAGAATATTCGAATTTTAACAATCTGTTGTTGTTCTCGTAGTTCGCGGTTCGCTCAATCATTCGAGACAGAATAAAGGCTCATTTCCAAACAAAACATTTAATAACAACAACATTACCACGCCATCTTGAAGGCGTGCTCATTCCTTCTTCTAACCACAATACATTGCGAACATAATCGTCACGCGACGTCACGACGTGTGTAACGACATCCGCGTCACTCCCCCCTGTTGACCAGGATAACGAATGAACAGACTTCCTAGATTTGCTGGTCAACAAATTCCCTTAAGTCGTTTGAAAGAAATGCTAACAACAACAAGAGTTCAAAGTTCCCTGAGTTCCTTAGTTCAAATTCTCTATCCACGCCTTCCGTCTTCGGTCTGCTCCTATCGCGGCTACCCTTTTCGGGCGGTCACGTCTAAGTTCAGGGTGTTGTTCAGGTCTCGCACTACTGACAGCAAGGTTAAGCTCTGCTCTCCTGGGTGATATAATTGTTTCCGGTTCTTCATTTCTGCAACGGACTTCTAAGGGGTAAAGGCGTTGTACTGGACGTCTGAGTTTAGTGAGTCTTCCTGTCTTAGTTTTAACTCGAACAATGGCTCCTCTGACGCGACCATCAGATCCCGTGATGAGCGCTTCAACCTTTCCAATGCGCCATTTTCCTCTCGGCTGGTCTTCGTCATGAACAATAACCACATCTCCAATGGATACGACTCGGCTACTGGAGTGCTGAGTAACATTACGATGTGAATTTCGCAATTCGAGTAGATATTCGTTCCTCCATCTCTTCCAAAAGTGGTTCATGACATTGCTTAGGTGGCACATTCTTCTGTCCAAATCTTGCGGTTGAACATTTGTGTCGTTGTCTTCAGCTTCACTCGACCTATCGTCCGGTAGGCTCATGATTCGATGCCCACACAGAAGATGTGAGGGCGTAAGGGGTTCTTCATAATCTTCACTTGATACATATGACAAAGGTCTGCAGTTGAGGATCATTTCAATTTCTATAATCACAGTCAATAGTTCTTCATAAGTAAGTCTAGCTCCACTGATAGTCTTCTTCAGGCACCTCTTAACTGACTTCACAAGCCTCTCAAATACTCCGCCCCACCAGGGAGCCTTCTCAAGGTTGAATGTCCACTTCATATGTTCCTTTGCGAAGTGTTGCTTCACTCCAGGGTCGTTAAAGATTCTTGTGATTTCTCGGGCTGCAGGTTTGAACGTTCTACCATTGTCAGACACCACCAGGGAAGGTTTTCCTCGTCTCGCTGTAAATCTTCTAAAGCTTCTCAGGAACGCGTTAGTTGTTAGACCTGGTACAAGATCCAAATGGATGGCTCTAGTGACGCAGCACGTGTAAAGGCAGATCCAAACCTTCTGCTGAGGACTGTTAAGGCTCTTTAGATAGAGGGGTCCGACAAAGTCAATTCCGACATAAGTAAATGGTGGTTCCTCCTTTACTCTGAACTCAGGAAGTGGTGGTGGAGGAGGTGCCACGTATGGTCTTCCTTCAAGTCTTCGACATACAACACACTCATACAACAGCTTCCTGACGAACTGCCTACCCTGCACTATCCAAAATCTTGATCTCAGTTCGGTGAGGGTTGACTTCACACCACCATGCATCACTCGCTTGTGGCTATCTCTAACAAAGAGGGATGTGAGGTTGTGACTCTTGTCCAGCATAATTGGGTACTTTGCCGATGCGGGTAACTGTGCCTGTGACAAACGACCCGTGCATCTCATGATTCCATGTTCATCTGTGAATATGCCAAACTGTCTTTTCCAAATTTCAAACTTGGAGTTCTTGCTCAAAGACTTCTGTATTTCCTTGATCCAGAGTTTTTCTGCTACTGCTATATCTTGACTAGTCAGTTCCTCCTGTGTTTTAACATTCTTCTCCAACCTCAATTTCAAGATCTCCACAAATCGAAGGACAAGGGCGGTGACTCTGAAGAGTCGCTGTAAATTACTGTAGTCTTCACATGTCACAATGTTAGCAATGCTAATGGTTTCTGCCACTACTAGCAATGAGTAGGCTTCAGATTTCCACTCTTCCTTGTCTCTAGCCTTCATCTCTTCTAAGCATTCTTGTGGAAGTTGTCCAGTGTCAAACTCCTCGCTGCCTGTTTCTGCATTATCACTCAGCCAGGTGGGCCCTTCAATCCATAAGGCACACACTGACAGTTCTGACGGGCTCAGCCCTCTTGAGGGTATATCAGCTGGATTGTTCTTTCCACGGCAATGCCTCCAGCTGTTCACTGGCACAAGTGTTCTAATTTCATTCACTCGGTTCTGGACGAATGGTTTCCATTCTCTCCTTTCACCTTTGATCCAGGCTAGTGCTACCTTTGAATCAGTCCAGCAAGTCAGGTTAATTATATCCAATTCAGGCTTTAAGGCTTCTCCGACGTGGCTTATCAGTCTCGCCAATATTAAGGCGGCAAGAAGTTCTAATCTCGGGATTGTCTCTTGTTTCGCTGGAGCAACTCTGGATCGCGAGGCTAAGAATTTTACATAACTTCCCGTGGTTGTTGTGACATGTAGGTATATCACTGCTGCATAGGCTTTGCTGGATGCATCTCCAAATCCATGAAGACTACAAGAAACAATCTTCTCGGTGACTTCTTGAAAATAGCATCTTGAAACTGTGAATGAGCTTACATATTGCAATCCAGCGGCTAGTTTCAACCACTCGTTCTTCAATTCTCCTTCTAGAGGTTCGTCCCAGCCGATCTTTGCCTTACAAAGTTCTTGAAAGAATATCTTGAACTCTGTAATGATGGGCGACAGGAATCCAATTGGATCATAGAACTTTGCTGTGACACCTACAACATTTCTCTTAGTGGGTTCAATGTTCCTTGCAAGGGTTGCTATCTCCCTCAAATCGAGCACAAACTGGTCGCTGACAAAATTCCATCGCACACCAAGTACCTTTTGTTCTGCACCAGATGTGTCGTCTGTAGTTCCCAGCATGCTCTTTGCATATGTCTTGTCTTCTTCGATTACAGAATCTTCCTTGGAAGGGTCTGAAGGTGACTTCATGTGATCAGTGTTGGCAGATATGGCAGGAGCTGAGATACGTGCTTCATTCTGCTGAATTCGCTCGGTTAGCTGACTTGAATTCGACATAAATTTCCTCAGGTTAAATCCTCCTTCAGCAAGTCTGAGTTTGCACTTGAGGTACAGTTCATATGCTGCATTGTCGTCCGCAGCTCCAGAACTCAAGTCATCCACATAGATGGAGCGAAGGAATTGGTCTACAAACTCTGGGTCCTCATTCTTGTATCCTTCAATGTGATGTTTCAAGGTTGCATTGAGTAGAAATGGACTAGAACATACTCCGAAGACGACTCTGGTGAACCTTAGCACCACGATCTCTGGGTTCTTCTTCTCAATGTCATCCACCCACAAAAACCTTAGCACATCTCTGTCTTCCTCTGCAATGCCAACCATAAGGAATGCCTTTTCCACATCACCAGTAAGTGCTATTCTGCTAGCTCGAAATCTCAGGAGAATGTCAAAAATGTGCTCTGTAAGGGGTGGTCCTGTGTACAGACAATCGTTCAGGGCTGTACCATTAGATCTGGCTGAGGCGTCATAGACGACTCTTAATTTGGTTGTTGCCTTATCTCGTCTTATAACTGCATGGTGCGGAAGGTAATGAGTCTTCCCAACTCCACCATCACCTGGCCTCTCTACAACTTCAACTATGCCATTTTTCAGCTGCTCCTTTATTACTGAATCATACTCCATCAAGACTTCAGGATCTTGGTTCAGACGTTTGAGTAGGTTACTCAACCGCTTTATGCTCAGTTCGTAGTTATCAGGAAGAATTGGGTGTGGCAGCTTCCATGGCAAATGCACTACGTATCGATCATTCTCAAAGGTTATCCTCTCTTCAAATTCTTCATACACAGATCTTGGTCTGACACCCAATGACTCTAGGTCCCAGAACCTCTGCAGGGTTCCATCAAGGCTCTCATTTGTAATAGGTTTTGTGGCCGTCTTCAGAACATGTGTTGTCACAAAGTTGTTCTGCTGTTGGTCATTTTGCATTGCTCCATTTGTTGGTCCTGAGAGGACCCACCCAAGTCTTGTCTGAATTGCAGTGGGACCATCCTCCCCCCGTAGCACCTTCCCAGAGACTAATTGCCAATACTGGTCTGATCCAACTAATATGTCTACCATTATGTCATCTTCACCTGTGGAGTAGTCAGCAAGTTTGAGTCCCCTTAAGTGTGCATGAGTAACACTGGCATGTACAATGGATTGGCTCTGTAGAGAATCGCAGATAAGTGGTACAACAAATGCTGACAGTTGCATATCTTCTCCATGCTTAGTACTGACACACAGGTTAACAACATCCACACTTTGAATGTTCTCTTCAGTTGATCCAAATGTTTTCACAGAAATAGTCTGCGTTCTCTCACTTGGTAGTCTTAGCTTGTCTTTTACTCTGGTGGTCACATAGGATCTCTGGCTGCCACTGTCTAAAATTAGTCGGGCTAGAAACTTCTCATTGGGTTGACCAGGTCTGTAAATTGCTGCCTTGGCAGTCTGAAGCAGGATGGGTGTTGATGCATTGACATACAGAACTGTGGGCCTCCCACTAGATTCTCCTGGAGGGCTGCATGATGTTTGGCTCTGAGGTGAGGAAGCTGATCCCTCAACAGTTGGAGTGTGTAGAGACATGGCTTCATTGTTAGTGTCGCTCGTACAAATACTGATGTGGTGTCGACGTCCGCATTTGAGGCACTTCATTCTTGAACTGCAATCCTTACTTATGTGATTCCTTTTTAGACAAACAAAACATCGTCCTGCTCTTTTCAAAATCTCTTTCCTCGCTGCAATGCTTGTCACATTCTTACAGGCATTAGATGCATGATCCTTTCGGCAGTATGTGCAGGTTGGCTTGGACCCGGTGGCAAATAACGCTGCATCTGTTGACAATGGCACTCCCTTGCGACCTCTGTTGTAAGGAGGTTTGGTTGAGGATTGGTCAGTTGGGCTAACATTGTTCCCATTAGCTCGTTCTCTAGCTTCAAGTTCACTTCTGAAGACATCCAGAATGCGATCAAGATCCCACTCATCCTTCACTTCTCGGGTGATGATCAATCGCAAATCTTGAGGTAACTTACTCATAACAACAGAGGACAGGAGGCTTCCATATGAACTTGAGGATACACCTAATGACTTAAGACTTCTAACTTGAGACTCAATTAGATCATGCAGCTGACGTAGTGCTTGGATGTTAAGGCCTGATTTGACTGAGTTTATGTTTAACAGAGTCTCCATGTGCCTATTGATTATCAACTGTTTGTTCCCAAACCTTCTCTTCAAGATGGCAACGGCCTCATCATAATTTGCAGCAGTAAGGGACAATCCAGAAATGGCTTCACAAGCTGACTTTACGAGAAGAGAGTTCAGGTAATTGAGTTTATCTATGGGAGCTAGTTTGGTATTGTTGTGCACAGAAGATTCAAATGCATCCCAGAACGAGGGCCACTTGCTTATGTCTCCATCAAACTTTCTCAGGTCTAGTTTAGGTAATTTTACTTGTGTTCCTAAGCTATATGTATTAGAAATACCTGATGTGGAAGGAGTCAAGGGTGTTTCCGAAGTCGCTACGACATTTCCGACATTTCCATGCGACGTAGAAGTTAGATGAACTTCTGAAGCCATCGAAACATTCTCGGTCGATGCAGGAGGAGTTAAATGTGTTTCCAAAGTCATCGTTTCATCATCTCCAGGTAAATTAGAAGAACTTGGATGTGTTTCTGAAGTCATCGAGACATTTCCAGGTGAGTTAGATTTTCCTTTAGACGTTTCTGCAAGTGACGGTGCGATTGCAAGTTTAGACGAAGGGGTCGATTGGCTAGGAGTCAATGCTTCATCGATCCTCATTATTGCCAACTGCGTAAATTCCACAAATTCGTCCGCTTCACAAATTTCTTCATCTATTTGACCTTCGCTGACAACTGTGAGGATGTCTTCATCTAAATTTCGAATTGTGCCGAGCTTCTCTTGTAGCAGGAGTTTCTGCTGTCGCAATCTTGTAATATTGATGGCCGATGGCTGATCCTGTTCTTCAAGGGTTTCCAAAATCTCTTCTACAGACGAAATAATTTTCCTTGTTGACGCTCTGTGGCCCGTACGGATCTTCCGTTTCCTTGCCAACTTTCCAGACATGAAGATAGACGCGATTAATCCAACAAAAGATTCAAATCAAAACATCAAGGGACTCACGCTTATCTTGTTCAATTCAGTTTCCAGAAGATCTCTGATCGCAATCCGTTTTCATCCGACTCGGTGGACCATGTAGAATATTCGAATTTTAACAATCTGTTGTTGTTCTCGTAGTTCGCGGTTCGCTCAATCATTCGAGACAGAATAAAGGCTCATTTCCAAACAAAACATTTTAATAACAACAACATTACCACGCCATCTTGAAGGCGTGCTCATTCCTTCTTCTAACCACAATACATTGCGAACATAATCGTCACGCGACGTCACGACGTGTGTAACGACATCCGCGTCACAGAAATTATGTTTTATTTCTAATTGTACATACACGTACACGTTTTAATGAGAACTTCTGTACTCCTAGGTGTCACGTGTTTAAATAAAGGATTGATTGATTGATTGATTGATGTTGCAAGATGTGTGTTAAATATGAGTCCACACAAATTATTGGCTAACTCTCTGTAGAGTGTCTGTGGCTCAGTGGTAGGGCATTGGAGAGCAGAATCTGAAGGGTTGAGGTTCAATTGTTCATACAAACTCAAAATGTTTTTCTCTGTTTCATGAAATTAGACAATTAAACAATTATCATACCTTTTTCTGACCCATATTTTGCAGGATTTTTGGCCTCCTCTCAAAAAAAACATGGAGACTGCTATCTAATTCTCGAAAAGAGAGAGAAGGAAGGGAAGGGTTATTAAGAAAAATAGAGAAACTCTGCCAATTTACATTGCATGATAATTTAGTTGACAGTTTTGTTCAAGGGTTTGACCACCCTGCGAGCAGAGCCTTTTCTTCTTTTCTTCTTCTTTTCTTCTTTTTAACCCTCCAAGGGAAAAGGCTCTGCCGACATCCTGTTGTTTCTTTGAAATGCCGAAAGCCCAAAACTCCGGGCTACTCAAGCCAGTTTTGCCTCCAGTCAAACCAGTTTTGGTGAGCGCGCCTTTATTTTTCGTACAAACAGATGACCAAATGGGTGACCACTGCGCATGTTCAAATGAGCAACAACAGGATGTCGACAGAGCCTTTTCCCTTTTCGATTTGAGGACAGGTTAAGAAGGCTCTGCTCGCAGGGTGGGGTTTGACCAGCGTTAAGGTCAAGAAGTTAAGGAAACAAGATGACGTACCTGGAGTACATTGATTTTAATTATTACCCCCATTTACTTTAGATGGAAACATTGAGTAATTATCTTCAAGAGAAGATTCATATCTTGAGGTGAGTTCAAATTTCAAATGTTGCAGTTGAATACTCAGTGCATGCTTTAGTTAAAAGCTGGGGTAAGAGCAAGGGTAATAAATAACCTGACTGTAAACCATCTAAAAGTGATTGGCATCTTAATACTCCTTTCAGTGTCACCACTGAATCAAACATTATTGTCATAAGAATAAAGGAATGGATCACCAACTAAGGAAGTTCTTGATTGTTAAACAAACTCTCACAGTTTCTGCACTATACAGTTTGGAGAATATGCATACTGACATTACTGTGTAAAGGTTTAAACATGATGGAAAAGAATTGCTATAAAAAAAAAGTTGCACATGGTAGATGCTTTGATTTACAATGGCCTTACAGTGATAACTTAACAGAACACTTAATGTGTGATTAAGGCTTTACCACTCTCATTTTGACTATGGTGTACTAATTAAAAGTTTATGACAAACTTAATGACTACCTTTATCATGTAAGGGGCAAAATTACTGAATTGTGATTGCTCAAGACAGAGGGCATTTTTTTCTCAATTTTTGTAATTGCCCCGGGCAAAATTACTTGAAAATTATTGGCTCAAAATCGCTTAGCAACGGCTGCAAAGGTAAAGAAATTTCTGTTTGTTTGTAACAATGGCGTCCTGTTTTGCACGAGATCACTAAGAAAACATTTTGCCCCTTATATTATAAACAAGTAATCACATGGTTCCTCGTAAAATTAAGGATTAATATCACTTGTGTTTTCGGAAGTTGCAGAAATTGCCCTCGTCGCTGCGCAACTCGGGCAATTTCAGCAACTTCCGAAAACACGCGTGATATTGATCCTTAATTTTACTCGGCCCCATGCGATTACCTATACTTAATCTTACCAGTTTTCCCCTCATGCTTACTTACTTCCCTTGCCCAGTCTGCAGAGATGATTGCAGTGGATTAGCAATGCCATAAACCTTGACTTCACCTTCTAACTGAGATTTCACAAAATAAATTCCAATACGGTGCACGCTTTTCATTAGCCTCAATTTCCACAGTACCAGTTCCTAGTTTTTTTTTATCTGTCTCCAAATCAATATCTCTTGTCAGTATATCTAATATGTGAACTAATAATTGTGAACTAACATGTAAACTACAATGTGAAATGATATGACTTATGAACTAATTTGTGAACCTCAAAACTGTTTCAATCTGTAGTGACAAGGTCAACAAGAACAAAAAGTCTAGCATCAATTTTATGAAGGCTTTCCATGACAAAATGAATCTGACAGTGACTAGTTTGCATAACAAGGTTAACAAGTTAGGAGAGGCAGTTTCACAGAGACACCAAAAAGCCAAGCAAGCTTTGCAAGTGTTAAATGAAGGAGTAACTCCAAATAAAGGAGTAACTCAAAATGAAGGAGTAACTCAAAATGAAGGAGTAACTCAAAATAAAGGAGTAACTCAAACTGAAGGAGTGACTCAAAATGAAGGAGTAACTCAAAATGAAGGAGTAACTCAAAATGAAGGAGTAACTCAAAATGAAGGAGTAACTCAAAATGAAGAGGATAAAGTTGAAGCACAAACAGAGACAACCACACCACCACCGAGGTACTTCACTGATATGAAATTGAATTCACTTATCAAGGAGAAGTTCTAAACTTGTTCATTATTTTAGTAAATCTGCAATTATTTCAGTTTTGAACAAGTACCTGGCAGATTAAACTCTATTTAAAGGTGGATTTCTAAAGTTGCATAAGTTTAAATTTGGTGTGTAAAACATGCATAAAGAAAAAGTGGGTATTGAGTAATTTCCACTACTTCATTAAAATGAAAAAGAATGCCTAATCATCGTGAAAAACTCAGACCTTTTCGTACAAGTTAAAGCTAAGGCTGTTCAACTTTTCTCTGCACTCTTAGCTTGCAATTAAGACATGACTTTGTGTGAAACACACATACATGCAGATAAGTGGAAATATAATGACAACATGTAGTCAACAGATGCATTGATACATTCCAAGTAAACATTAATTGGCAAAAAGAAGAGAGTCAAAATGTGGCTTTAAATTGGTCCTGCTATCTAATATCAAGTCTGCAATCTCCATGCTTCCAGGCAATTAATGGGCAAATTTTACAGGTGACTGTACGTTCAATTTCCTGAATTTCAACTTGTTGTCTTGATGAGAAGTTTCTTCTTCAATCTGAGGAATGAATTTTTGGGAAGCTGGTAGACTACTAGTGTCCCTAGGAATTACACAGACCTTAAGCTCTGGCATTTAACACTAATAAGAGTGAAATCAATGTAAATGAGTAAACATGCAGATCTTTACAAAAGAGGTACAAGTCAGAATTAAGTTACACCAAGTTACATCATTTGACCTTGTAATTTAGTTGTTGTTACATTCCATGTTTGAATGATCATTCAACTAGGGGAAATGAGATAAGTTCAACTGCTTTCAAGAATGACATGTGTATTGATTCAATGGAACAGCCAATAGGAAGTGATGTTGAATTGTATGAATGCCATGGTGAAGGAAGAAATCAGGTGACTTACTGTTCGCTTCTTTTGTTCCTAGCTGCTTTTTTCATTTTGGGACACTTATCTCTTTATTGAAGAAAAAGAAAATTGTGAAATTTTAATGTTTGGATTTGCTTAAAACTGGCTCCCTTTTTACCAGTATTTTTTTTTTTTTTTCTTTTGCCATGTAAAAAAGAAACATTTCAATATTTTGAAACTATAATTTACCTGTACAGTATACTATCAGAAATGTTTTGCATTCTTTTTTTTTTCTGAGAACAAAGAATAAAAACTAGTGATTAGAAATGTGTGCTCAGATATCAGATTTCCCTGAACATATTTGCACTCTTTGTGTTGCACTTCAAAATGATTTTATTAAAAAATGGATTTAAATATTAAGTTTAATGCGTTTTTAAAATGATTTATTTTATTTGAAAGAAACATATCTTTGGACAAATTTTCTTTTCCAAATTACACTACAGGTCCATTCTTCAGGACATATATGGGATAATGCAGGAAGCAACATGAATTTTCAAGCTTTTGAGGAACATGATATTATTTTATGATAACGTTAATATGCTACTCAACTTCAGGACTATTTTGGGTCCCTTTTCAGGTACCTACCCTAGTTATTATTATTTTTGTCTAACATTTATTTCCCTCTGATAGGCCTGGGCTCTGTCAAATGGGTTTATCAAAAACTTTGCTCATGATATCTGCTTGAGGTCTACTGATGGGTTTTCTGGAAGCCCAGTTGAGACAGCAACATGTGATCCCGATGACAATCAACAGGTAAGAGCTGAATAAATGTTTTCTGTCACAGATCTGCTCAGCTAAAAAGAACATTTATGTAAAGAAAGTTAGATGTTTTTCATCCAAAGATCTGAGGTTCAATTCTTCATGGTCGATTTTTTCTTTGTTCCAGTTGCTTGATCATGACAAGAAAAAAAAACATCTTTCTTTATTTCTTTACCAAGCTCAAAACTTATCATCTTTTTACAAATCATTTACATTAACTGAACGCATGTGTGATAGAGAGTTTTCAATCCAGGATTGCATTTATTTGGTTTTGCCTTACTTTGCTCTGTTATTGGTCCAGAAAACTTGTGCCACTCTCCAACCAATCAGATGGCAAACTAAAACCAATTACAACTTGGTCACCCTGGTTTTTCTGCATTTCAGGCAGTTTGCTTGTTTTTACTTTCAACTGAGCATTCATTGGCTTTCTAGGGTATTTTTCTTTCCTGTGATTGGCTGTTGTGATGACTTTCAATTGGTTTTGCTTTTACAGCATTCAGTTGTAGAGCTCTGCTATCTATCATGTATTGTGTAAAAGCAGATGCCTAATAATTAATTATTATTATTATTATTATTATCACAGAGAAATCAATTGAATGCTACATTCTAATCAAGCAGCACCTGTAAGGTGAAAACCGTAACCTGTGAGCCATGGAGTAAAAAATAAATGTACGTTAACTAATCCTAAAAAGCTTTTTTGTTGTGTCTATGGTCCTCCTTCTAACAGGAACTCAAACTGCCACCTTGAAAGTCCGGGCAATATTCAGCGTACCCGAGAGCACTGCCCTCTGCATCTTTCGTAGTACGTCTGTGCTTCTGCCTCCCACCAGCTCACGCATCATGACATCCAGCTCCTGTGACCACCCCCCCGAGGGCATCCATTATGATGTTATATTGCTTCATCTCGTAGCCTGGGAACTGCTTCCTTAGTTCCCAGCGAAGGGGTCCGTACTTCAGTGTCTTCTCTTCATCCTTTCTTGTCCGATTGGTTAACCCACGGGCAGCTCATTTCCAGCGTCACAACTCTCTTGCACATATGATTTACAATGTGTGCATCCACCCTATTGCATCTTACCTCTTGTTGATCAGCATATATAGGGACATCCCAATAAGCTTTAACATTCTCTGACTCATACACGGGCTTGGGCTTGTCGGGTGAGTACCAGGGTGGTATCTCGTCTATAAATCCCTTATCATACAACAGTTCGTAAAACAGTACCTTCAGTGCTGCGTCGTGTCTAAAGAGATGCATGCTCTGGGCCAGCGCACTGCATCCTGACAAGATATGAGCCACACTCTCTGGAGCCTTGCCGCATAATCTGCACCTCACCTCGCCTTCCCCGCTTGTGTGTGTTTTCTGACCCATGTATACTCGTGTTGGCAAGAGCTGCTTGTATAGCTCGACGAGTCCAGCAATTGTGTGGGATGGGCAGTTCTTCCACTCTGTGAGCCACCGGAAACACCCATCGGCACTCAAACTCTCATCCTCCAGCCTGGTAGTCACTAGATGCCCTTGCCATCATTGGTTTCTGATCTCATCCTCTAACTTCTCAATTTGGCACCTCTGCACCTCTTTCTTGATCCCTTGCGCGTGTTCCAAATCAAGCAGAAATGGAAATTTAAGCAATAAAAATAATAGTTATTAAAAACTTCACACTGCCTGAAGTAGACTGTTCATATGGTATATTTAACTCAAGATTTTCATAGTTAGAAGTTCACTTTTACAGAAAAAAAAAAGTAAAGAACAGTCCAGTTTTGACCATGTCTAGAAAATGCGAGAAATTACACCTTCAGTTTTGTTGGAAAGCTGTATTGCCTCGAAACCATCTTAAGCTTTGCTTTCCAAAAATAAGTTATTTAACAAAAGTAATGAAATAAAAGTATTTTATTTCATGAGAAAGCGATTTAAATAATACTCGTGCTTATATAGGTAGAAAAATATACATTAAAGCTTACTGTTTCTGGTCGGCGTCATCAACATCGCTATCAGAGCTATCAATCACCAGTGGGTGTTCCTTATCTAGCAAAAAGTTGATAAAGGAATCTAAGTATACATTACATTTTCAAAGAACCAAAAGCAATTCAACAAAAACAAAGTTTTGCAGATAAATCAGTTTACCAACCTTACCCTCTGTGTGACATTGCTAAATCTAATGTTCAGGAATGCGAGGCCAAGGAGTTGCACGTGATTACTGGCGAGACAGGTGGTTTCATTAAGCTGCGCTGCAGTTAAATGGCTTTTTTGGGACAACATTTTTTTATAATTTGATTTCTCAAAGTGCAACTTTACCTGTGTATTGACTTGTTTCTCTATTTGTCAATCTACATTTTTTATCTTACTATTTTTCAGCGCTGAATATCTTTCAAAGTTTTAGTTTGAACTTTGCGAGAAATTTAGGACGTACAGTTGACTATTTGTGAGAATAGTTCAAGGGTTATCTCACACGGGCAGTTTATTTTTGGAAAGCAAAGCTTGAGATTGTTTCGAGGCAATACGGCTTTCAAGCGAAACCGAAGGTGTAATATTTCTCGCATTTTCTAGACATGGTCAAAACTGGAATGTTCTTTACTTTTTTTTTTCCATAAAAGTGAACTTCTAACAATGAAAATCTTGAGTTAAATATATCATATAAACTTCAGGTGGCATGAATTTTTTAATAATTATTATTTTTATTTCTTAAATTTCTATTTCTAGTTTATTTATGTATTTAATTATTCTTTTAATTTTGTTTTCTTTTAATTTTTTTTTTTAAGACTCCACACTCCACATTCCACTCTCCACGTTTTCGGAACAGCCATACGTAGGGAGTACTTTCTGTTGTCTCATTGGCTCTGCTAAGGCTTGATTGATGTTCTCGAGGTCGCACTTTGTTGGCTTCTCCTTGATATGTGTGTCAAACTTGCGAGCTTTGTACTGACCTTGGTAGGTGTTAATTTGGCGTAAGATGGTAATTGATGATTCCAGCAAAGTGCGTGCCTCTTCACTGATGGTACTTGTCACTCCTTGGAGACTAACTCGTTCTTTCATATGCAAATCCAAATCTTCCTGCACAGCACACGAATTAGCATTTTGCAGCTGTTAACATCTTCATCCAATTCTTCGCAAACACTCTCTCCCTCCTTCCTCCTCTCACTTCCCCCAATCCCTTCACTCAAACTCTCTGCAACACTATGGAAAGTCTTCTCTAGTCTGGCGGCATGATCCTGCAGGTTTTGACTTGTCAGTGCGAAGTCACCAGATCCTTTCTCTTCCCACATTTCTTTCATCACCTGCATATAACCAATCTTTCGTCCATTATTCAACCGCGGGGGATTATCTGATTTCACCCTCTCCAAAGCTCTCTTCTTGCACTCCAACAAGTCATTGTTCATCCTAACACTCCATCGTATCCTTCCATTCGCCTGTTGTCGTCGTCCATCCGCCATGACACAAATCGCTCGCACATCCAAACAAACTCAAAATCAACTCAGCTAAAACTCCCGCTCAGAGACGCCAAATAGTCCCGCAAAACTGCTTGACGATCTGCAAAGTATACTAGACACTTCTTTAAGGATGCTCTGGTGCTCTAAACTCGGCCTGCTTTCGATGGGAACGGATTTTTATGAGAACACTCTAAAACATGTCCACACTACTTGCCGCCATGCTTATTATCATGCTTATTATTTGTCATTATTATTATTGTTATTATTATTATTATTAATTATTACTGTCTCATCCTTAAAGTTTCAATTAAGCTGAAAGTTATGATGTTGAATCAAAAGATCCTTCAGATAACATCTGAGGTCATAATAATTCTTGTTTTAACCTTTTACTCTCTAACATCAGTATGCATTATTCTCCATCCTATTCTTCATACATTACACAAGGTCCTAAAAACAAGAACTTGTTTGACAATCAAGAACTTCTTTTGTTGGTGATCATTTCCCTTATTCTCGTGACCCCAGTGTGTGATTCAGGGCTGATATTAATTGTAGGGAGAAAATAAATAGATGCCAGTTACTCTAACCCTTTAACCTCCTAGATCTGATTGTTAATTCTCACCTCTAGCTGCTACACATTTCCTTGTAATTTGTTTATGAGAATTTGGTGTTCAGTCACAGTAACAACTTCTACCTGATGAGTTTCAGTATTCTCATTAACTGTTTTGCTCGATCTTGTATGTATATTATAAGGAGAAGTTACAGGGTAGTCACTTCTGGACGTTTAAGGACTAACAGGTCAAAGGTTTAAAGGGGGATCACTACTAAATGTACCTATCCTTGAACTCAGTCACCCTTGGGGTCTTAATTTTATTTAATTATTTATTTAATGATTGGTACCAAGTACTGGAGCAGAAGCAATAGGACAGGGTCCCCTACGAGGTTTAAGCTCCAACAAACCCACCCATCCCACCCCAGGGGAGGACATCCATCACACAGTCATCTCGTGCATGGGAAATTAACGTCTCCTACCCCTAACCCTGCAGGAGACGGGACCTCCATTTATTCATCCCTATCCCAGAAGAATAGAGTATCTAACCATTTCTTGATGTTATAGAAAGGTAGCATATTCTTCTCAATTATTTTAAGACCTTTAGTGTTGGTCCAGCCGGGGCGAACCCTCGACCTCCCGCACAACAGTCCAGCGCTCTATCCATTGAGCTAACCGGGAGGCGGTTAGCTCAATGGATAGAACGATTTGCTCAATGGAGCAATTTTATTCTCCCTGCTGTATTTAACAATTATTCACCGAAGGCGAGGTGAATATCATCGAATAATCCCCGAACCTGAGGCGAATAATTGTTTTAGTATAATTTCAGAGCTGAATAACAGAGAAATCTCTAAAATCATGACATTTTAGTAACATTTATTAACATTTTAGTTTAACATTTTATATAAACCACGCGGAGTGGTTTATATAGCATCATATAAGGAACCGCTCGACCAATACAACTAGGACATAAAAAAATTTCAAATGATAATGTCAAGAGGGTATACTTAAAAATGTTAATATACAGCGTACCCTGGAAGACCAAGGTTTGAAACAGTTAACTCATGCCATTAAAAGGTTTCATCAGGGTGAGATTCTGCCCCTCTGTCACCCCCCCTATTTCAAATGACTTTCTCCCATCCCCCTCTCTTATCCCCCTGTCCCATCCCCCCTCTCTTATTCCCCTCTTTCATCTTCCTTCTCCTATCCCCTTCTCTTACCCCCCTCTCTCATCCTCCTTCCCCATTCCCCTCTCCCCTCCCCTGTTCTTATTTCCGTCTCTCACTCCCTCGTTTATCCCCCTCTCTCTTCCCTTCCCCTGTTCTTGTTTCCCTCTCTCATTCCTCTCTCCCATCTCCCTCTCCCATCCCCCTTTCTCATCCCTTCTCCTGTTCTTGTTTCCCTCTCTCATTCCCCTCTCCCATCTTCCTCTCTCATCCCTTCCCCTGTTCTTGTTTCCCTCTCATTCCCCTCTCCCTCTCCCATCCCCCTCTCTCATCCCTTCACCTGTTTTTGTTTCCCTCTCTCTCATTCCCCTCTCCCTCTCCCATCCCCCTGTCTCATCCCTTCCCCTGTTCTTGTTTCCCTCTCTCATTCCCCTCTCCCATCTCTCTCTCCCATCCCTTCCCCTGTTTTTTTCCCCCTCTCATTTCCCTCTCCTATCCCCCTCCCTCATCCCTTTCCCTGTTCTTGTTTTCCTCTCTCATTCCCCTCTCCCATCTCCCTCTCCCATCCCCCTCTCTCATCCCTTCCCCTGTTCTTGTTTCCCTCTCTCATTCCCCTCTCCCATCCCCCTTTCTTATCCCTTCCCCTGTTCTTGTTTCCCTCCTCATTCCCCTCTCCCATCTCTCTCTCCCATGCCCCTCTCTCATCCCTTCCCCTGTTCTTGTTTTCCTCTCTCATTCCCCTCTCCCATCTCCCTCTCCCATCCCCCTCTCTCATCCCTTTCCCTGTTCTTGTTTCCCTCTCTCATTCCCCTCTCCCATCTCCCTCTCCCATCCCTTCCCCTGTTCTTGTGTCCCTCTCTCATTCCCCTCTCCCATCTCCCTCTCCCATCCCTTTCCCTGTTCTTGTTTCCCTCTGTCATTCCCCTCCTCCATCTCCCTTTCTCATCCCTTCCCCTGTTCTTGTTTCCCTCTCTCATTCCCCTCTCCCATCTCCCTCTCCCATCCCCCCTCTCTCATCCCTTCCCCCGTTCTTGTTTTCCTCTCCCATCTCCCTCTCCCATCTCCCTCTCCCATCACCCTCTCTCATCCCCTCTCTCCATTATCCAAGTTGTGTACAAACAGCATACTTGATAAATATTTAATTTAATTTAATAACTTCTAGAGTGCTACTTTCATTCAATGATCAGCAGCACTTAACAACTTAGAATACTACAGTAAATTCAAATTTATAAAACTAATTACATGTACATTAATATTAACAATGTATGTTAAAAATTCTTAATCCTCCTAATATTATGTAGGTGATAAAATGCGGAATTACAAATTTTATTAACGTGCGTTGACACTGACAATGCACGTTTTATATAATAAATAATATTTATTATATAATATATCATATTTTTATGGCAGAAATGGAGACATGCAAATGGAGCTATCATGTTAGTGGATGATGAAAGTGACAAATGCCTTGAGGCAGACATTTTCACCAAGAAACTTTCCATCAAAGTTTGTGACAGCAAGAAAGAATCTCAGCAATGGAAGTTATGACCTGGTCTTGATGGAAAATGTCAAACTAATTTAGTGCCAATTTTGATGGAATTCTTTTACTCTGTTTGGAGTGTAAAATAGTTATTGATAGTGGAGATAATAATACTGATAATATTAGGTGCACAGATAAGTGATATATATTTGCAGAAATGGCTTTCATCAAGGATAATAAATTGTATTTTAGAAATACATGCCATGTATTTTTAGTTTTTAATATTTAGATAAACAGCTGCCAAAGTAGCTGAAGTTCTTTGAGTGAGCTAGCTAGCCTGCTGTTTATTTACAGAGAACAGAAAAGAAAGAAATAGAAAAAAAAAATGGTTACAGAAGTTAATAATAGCTAAATATTGCTGCATGAAAATTCAAAGAGCAATTATTAAGTCTGAAACATCTGGTCTATTGTGAAAATTATTACTTAATTCAATAGATCTAGATTAGGATAACTGCTTCCCTGGTTACAGTGAAAAAAGACTTCAATAATTACAGGTTGGGAAATTTGAAAAAAAATTAAAAAATAAAAAGCAAATTACTTATTAAGAGTTTTCAAATAACAGAGTAAAGTATGCAATTTTACCAGAGAACTCTTATTTTGCCTTGGCTATGCAAGTGTAAAATGAATGAAATTTTTTAGTAGTATCAGATAGGACTTGGACTTCAATAAAGTTGATATTTATATTAAAAAAACTATTAGTAGTATTATAACTATCATAACTATGACTATTATTACTTGTCCTTAGCTAGAAAGTTGTGCTACTCTGAACATTCTGGTTTTTCGAAGTTTCCAGAATTTAGCTTTTAACAGTAATGTGAATCACAAACTTTTTTCAGGAAAGTAATGTGAAGGCAAACTGTTGTACAAAGTGTAGACTTCTTTTCATGTGCAGTTTCTCTAGACTCCCTTTGATGGGTTTTATTTGACTGTTTGGGGAGCAGATAAGTCAACTGGAGTTGTTCCAGCCATGAAAATAGTAGGAAGAAGTTATGTTACTTGTTAAATATTTCCCTTCCCTCCCCACCGGCTACGTGGAGAGGATTGTGACTACATCAAACAGTGAGGAGCGCTATAGATAGATTGATAGAAACTTTATTAACGTGTCAAAGAACCTTCCAGTTTGGGAGATATCCCATACTAGTATGGGAACAAATTAGTAACTAATCAGCGAAATGGGAAGTGCGCATACCTCGATCCACGCAAATTTCCCCATCTGTGAGTCGAATGGAGACTCTGGGTAACCTGTGCTTGAGCCCAGTCTCTGGTGCTTATTCCACCCGAACGCCTGTCAGTATTTAGACTTGTAAGGATTTGTAACTATGGTAATCGAGTGAGCAAGCCCTCGAAGAAGAGACGAATTTATTCGAATACCATTCCCGATTTGCTTATTTATCGACCAAAAGCCTTTCGGATATGCTCTTGGGAACCATTCAAATAACTGGCGAAGATCTGAGGGACGCCGAGGTCAAGGGAATTTGTGATTCGTTGAACGACAACAGTATTCGAATCCTGTCTTTGCGGGGCTGTAGAATTCATGACGAAGATTTCAAGAAGTTGATGGATAGTTTGAAAGAATGCGAATCTCTGGCTCAGCTCAATTTAAACTTGGGAGTATGCAACGGAAAGCACCGAATCAAATGGCTTTCCGAAGCTTTGGTTGCCAATAAATATCTAACATCGTTGTTGTAAGTAAGACCATGCATTTAAATTCACTTTAAGCTTTAAGTTTAACTTACAACTATCAAATTGACAAGTGATGAAGCTGACGAGAGTTATCAATTTTTTTGCCCAACCTACTGTATGTATTACGCTTTTGTTTTAGTGCTTTACTGCTCATTTCAATATTGTTTGCAAAGATTCTACAAGTTTTTCTCTTAAGAATACATGCTGAGTATTCGGTAAGGTGAAACTTACACAGGTCACAAGGATTTTGGACAAACAATCGAAAAATCTCTCCATCAATATTTTTACAATCCAATCAAACTGAAACAATCCAGTGATTCCATGTTTAGAGGTTCCCAAATTCCTTTTCAAGGTACCTCCTCCAAACCTCTCTTCTTCAACAAAAGCCAACCTTTTTCAGTTCCCTAGGAAATTTTCCAAAGATCAACACTAACATTAGTGTTGTTATACCAGCAACATTGCCCCTTCCCCCCTCCCCTCTTCTTCCCCCTCCCCTACTCCAGAAGATTCTTTTGAAGTCCACTAAGAAATTCCCTGTTTCTCATAGTTGTCAATCATTGTATTATTATATTTTGTACTTGTAGCTTGCATGGAACATCCCTTGGAGATGAAGGCCTGGAGTGTTTAATGCCAGCTCTTCAATTACATCCCAGACTGCAATCTCTGGATTTTGGTGACTGCCAACTCGGAGATGACAGCATCAAACAAATTTGTACACTTCTTCCCTTGACTGAAGGAAGAGAAGGTCTCGTTGAACTTACGCTGTCAGCAAACCAGGGAGTGACACCTCTGGGATGGACACAGCTTGCCATAGCCATAGCTGCAAATTCGCAGTTACAAAATCTTTATCTTGACTATAACAACATTGGTGATTATGGGGCTGGTGTGCTTTCTGTTGCTCTGGCAGCAAGCTCTTCACTAGAAAGAGTTGATTTGGAAGGCTGTGGAGTAAGTGAAAAGGGAGCAGAGATGTTCTTTGCTGTTATTGCTAATTACCCCACAAAAATGCAGGAACTAGTTTTGTTTGAAAATAATGTCAGTGCGGAACTTATCGGTCAGATCAATGACTGTTTGAATCAGAAGTCTCAAGGCTCTGCAGAGGACCAGGAAAGTCCTGAGAAGTCACTGGAGGATGATCAAAACAATCAGGTTGCTTGTTGATCACCAAGTTGAGTTGGGTCATTGAAGTTTCATAGTCTACTTCAAGGCTGGAATGTTCAGTGACAGAAAACTGGCATGTGAAACTGAATCCCATCGTCCAGATTTTGCTTTTTATGTTTAAGAAGGCAAAAGCACGATTATCACAGAAGTTAGGTAGTTTAGAGACTGACCTTACTTGGCTTGTCAACCCTAGAGCTCAAAGAGATGTTTACCAATGTTATTTCACATATTTCCAGGATATAACCCATACCAGGTAGCAGGATGATGAATATTAGACCCACAAATCAGCTAGGGCTTATTTTCTTTGTCGATAGGACACCAGGCTTGCTAGGTTATTTCAAAAGACAACAATGGCATAGCTAGAAAGAAAAGTTTATTTTTGTATGGAGCATGTCTAATTATGGAATATCCAATACCTTTTTAACCCTAAATAATGACCAATACAAAATTTTTCCTTGAGTTACAATATCAACACAACAATTGAGCTTGGCCGGCCAACCCACCCAGATATTAACTCTTTGTGTGTCCGGTTGAGTAGTGAAGGCAAAATTTGAGCAGATAAATAAGTAATGAGAATAAAGAAAATTGTCAATTAGGGGACTATTAGTTGATCCAATACCAATTTCTCCAATCTAACATTATAAGAATTATATAGGAAACATTAAGGAGAATTGCTACTGAGATCTTGAGAGTGAAGGGTTAAGGTTACCGTGCACCTTCAGGGGTGTCTCGCATGCGAGCGATGTAGCACATCCGGTTTAAACTGTAGATATCTAATCCCCTATCAAATTAAAGCTTATAGGACTGGCTATCAGACTATAACAAAAATTTTGAACGCAAATGAATTGTTGAATTTTTCACGACTTCTAAATGCGAGCGCCTGAATCACCTTTTGAATGTTACATGTTGAAGCAAAATTTGTTTTTTGCTTATTTAATGTGTTCCTCCATTTCCGGGGCTAAAGCGCTAAAAAAACATATCTGCGATTTGCCATATTCAATTTCAGGGAAAAGTTACAGAACATTTTTGAAACAGGATTAAAAAAATGTGGAGTGATCATACGAAAATTGCTCTTGAAAAAAAAGTATTGAAATAAAAAATTTGGAGACATGTTTTTGTTGTTTATATGTAAACTACCTACTGTCAAAATTTGAAAGCAATCAAACAAATTCCCTTTGACTTGTAGCTTTTAAAAGGTGATTTGGGCACTCGCATTTAGAATTTATGAAAAATTCAACAATTATTTTTTTTTCAAAATTTTTGGTATAGTCTGATAGCCAGTCCTATAAGCTTGATATAGGGATTTAGATATTTACAGTTTAAACTGGACGCACTACGTCGCTTGCACGCGAGACACCCCTGAAGGTGCATGGTAACCTCAAGTGTGGAGACACAGTGGCTAATCAGTTAACATACTTGACTTAAAGGTCAAGACGAAGCTGTGTCACGTTGTTGTGTTCTTGCGCATTTACTTTCACAGTGCTTCTCTCTGCCCAGGAGTATGGGCAAACTGTCAAGGAAAGCAGACCAAACTCCTGGGTGTGAGGGGGAACCTGCAATAGATTAGCATCCAATTGAGGGGTGATTAGTATTACTGCTGGTCACTTCATGCTACAGAAACCAGGGAAAGCTCTGACTCGTGTCCACTTGGTCCAAGTGCGGACTTAACCTTTCATTTCTACATTACAAGTGTGCAAGCTAAGGGAGAATTATGCATCCCAACCACTTGCAAGTTTCTGAGTGTGTTCAATTCTGTATTGTACTTAAAGATATTACTTTCAAATGGAGATTTATGCCTTGATTTGTCTTTTTAAAGAGATTTATGACCAAGGGGAGTTCCAATGTTTAAAAATGCTTTCATACAAAATGAAAGCCACAAACCAGATTAATCAAAACTTTTAATTGCTATTTTAGTCTCAAACTCTGATGCAAATTTTTTGTAATAAATCCAGTGTCACTTTTGTCTTTACTTCTTTTTTTTCCTTTAAAAATATAGAGAAGTACTTTGCTGGTTTTCACTGTCACACCATCATCAAAACCATTAAACAAATACAATCAAGAATCAAAGGGATGAAATGAATATTCAAACATTCTCACAAAGATTCAGGTGTGGGAGATATTTGAAGGGATGTTACCCTCAAATTTATAAGGCTTTGTATGAAGACACCATGCGGGTGTCCCTCTGAGAGACCCCAATATGGTGGCTGGAAGTCCCAGGGGGGTACTCAATATATTCCTGGGAGGGGAGGTGTGGCACAGCCCCTCATACCCTGACCCTGTTTAAGACAAATATCGCTGATTTTCCTACCCTGTTTAAGACAGAATTCCAATTTTTGATACCCTGTTTAAGACATTTAATGTGCCTGGTATCAATGCCAAAATCAACAGAATTCAATATTAAAATTAGAGCGTGTAGAAATTTTGCTGTTTTTCTTCCAAGAAAAGATATCCCGTTAAGACAAAAATTGATAAATCAATACCCTGATTAAGACAAAAAATGATAAATTCGATACCCTGTTTAAGACAAAAATCTCGAAAAACATACCCTGGCTGGCCGCACGTCCACATTAAGCCTTTATAAGGGAGTACCCCCCCCCCCCCCCTGGGGCTGGAAGCTAACAACTGACGTAAAAAAAAATTATGTGTTTAGAGGGACTGGGAACTAGTCTGACCATGAGGTCAGATAGACTACCTTGATGTTTTGTTGTACTGATGTTGCTTGTTATTTTCGTTAAATTAAATGAGTTAAATTGTGAAAGATTGTTTGCCTCGAACCCGGAACTCGTTCGGAAGAACATTATGTCCTCAAGTTCTGCTATAAAAGGTTTGTAGTCGTCTTCTGAGAGCTAATTAACATCTATATGAGTACTAATTCTCATGCAAGGATTGTTCAGATTGTGAAATCTCAGCAGATAAGCCACTTTTCATCAACCTAGGTGACAACGTGTTGTGCAATAGCTCAGAAATTCAACCTTGCTTTATCACAAGACAAAAAACCCAATCAAACTGAAAATTTGTAAGAAGATAGGACTTCAACTGTCTTATTACCGAACTAAACTTAGATCTCATAAGGATTGAAAAATCCTTATTTTTAATTTTGATGACGTCACATAAAAACCAAGAAGAGGGGAATAACTTCATAGCCTACAAAGCTTGTGTAAGATCCTTTAGCAGTAGTATCCCAGGATACATGTGCCTCCCTTTTTTGACTCCCCTGCAAGTTAACACAGGACTTCAACTAACCGCCTCCCGGTTAGCTCAATTGGTTAGAGCGCCTCATTGTGTTGTGCGGGAGGTCGAGGGTTCGAGCCCCGGCCGGACCAATACTCATGGTCTTAAAAAAAGTGATGAGAATTTGCTATCTTTCTATAATATCAAGAAATGGATAGGTATTCTAGTCTTCTCGGATAATGACGAATAAACTGTAGGCCCCGTCTCCTGCAGGGTTAGGGGTAGGAGACGTTAATTTCCCACGCACGAGATTACTGTGGTGGATGTCCTTCCCTGGGGTGGGATGGGAGGGAAGGTGAGATCGTTACATGGACTGAAGCGGCTGCCAGAGGCGCCTGATAATGCTGACGTCCGATCTCAACCTTATCATTGTAACTAGACACGTTTGTTGTTTTAGAGTGCGTAAGACTTACTTCCTTCACTTTGCCAACAGGATTCAATGGGCCAGCCAATATGGAGTGGTGCACAATTCCTGAAATTGCACAATATCAAAAAAGAAGCAACAGGGATAATACTGATATGTTTTCTAACATTGAGTGAAATAATATTAAAAATAAATACATTAAGAGTTCTAATGATTACGTTAATGATAATACTAATGAAAATGATATTAATAATCAAGCTTTAATCAAAATCACCTGCCTGAGATACCTACCTTTTCTGCCAAAAATTTTGATTTGCAATTCCCCACTCCCCTCCCCCTAAAAAGTACAAAATCATTCTGCCAAATAGAAATGAATCAGTCTTGTTTTTCACTGGTCTTGCTAACTATTTGACATAAGATAACTCACTGAAGTACAAACTGATGCAAGTTTAACCGGCTGAAGTGTCTCCTTCCAAAGATAAAATTTGCAAACTTCAATTGTTTCTTTCTACTCTTAGATAGCCTTGTTTAGTATTGAGTAAGATTGTCATCTTTGGGTTCTTGTGTTTTTTGATTCCGGATTTGTACGTGTTCAGAATCTTCTCTTGTTCGTGTTTTTCAAACTTAGTAGTTGACGAACATTTTGGGGACGGAAGGGTTGCGCTTGAAAGAGAAAGAAAATGAAAATGACGAAAACTAAAAAGTTGCCAAAATTTGTTGGAAACTTTTGGAAATAACATCGCATGGATGATATCTACGAGTATCCAGATTTCAAAATTTTCTGGGAAAGGATGACACCAGATTACCCTATAGACCTGCCTCACCCCCCCCCCCCCCCACCCATCATTTTCCAATAGCCGACGCTGTTCCAACATTAGTCGGTCACTCCTGAGCTTTATACAAGATAGTCACACAAAAAATGTAGCAAAATAGTAAAAGAATAGAAAAGTCATAAACTATAATAGAGATATCTTCCGGCATAAAAAAAAGATCACAGATGTGATCCTCAAGCTGATAAAGAGCCGAACAACAATCTCAACTAAAACGGCATTCGACAATAGCTAAAAGTGTTTTCGTGGATTGACAGGGTGCAGATGTCTCCTGCAGGCTCAGATGAAAGGGTTAGGGCAGCGGAAAGTCGAATTCAAAGAAAGACCTTAGGAAGTCAGCAATTCACGCTAAGAACTCCAAATTGATGGATAAAAGGAAAATTAAGTTCTGTTTATTTAACAAAATAATCCTAAAAACTTACGCCAGCACCTAGTGAAGCTCTCTGTCGTGTAACATGAGGGAGCCTTATCCCTGCTGGTGCTGCATTTAAACTGAGGAAACGTAACTTAGCAAAATTTTTACAAATAGAAATAATTGTTTTGAAAACGGTTACGGCTATTATGAAATAAGTCATAAACCAAAAAGGTGAAACGAAATTTTAAACTGGTATTTCTCCGACCGATAACTTAGCTGGCATGGATTAAAAGTTTTCATAACGCACTATTTGGATATTTAGCCATTTAGACGTAGTCCCTTAAGACGACTTTTGAATTTGATTCGGTCGCCCTCGTGTAAAGAAAGCTATCGAGCTAATTTTGGGGGATACGGAGACCTGTGGCGGAGCTGGCCTTGAAAAAACTCTCGAGCTGTGGGTTGCATATCAGCTAAAAATTTAGGCACGGACTCCGGATTCTATCGGTTAGAAAAGTCATTAATAGTTTTCTTCCGTCATCAAGGAGGGTTTTTAATTATAGGAGATAAAATACCAATGAGTCTTCATTCTTTTTCCCAACAATGAGCCGAGTTGAACGACACCGCCGCTGAAATAGTTTTAGAAACACCATGATACCAACTCAGACCTTTGTCCTTAATTGCACTGAGAACGTGTGTTATTTCATGATTCTTCACTCAGTGGAGAGCCTTGCGGAGACAAACAACAACGGTTCATGGGTTCAAAATAGAATCCTAATCTTAAAAGTATTGCAAAGTTCTCAATAGATATAGCAAGTGAATTGACAAACAAATATTGAAGTAATCCTGCACAACATATTCACTTATTTGATATTCAAGGAACGAACCTTTATTTCTAAATAATTTGGTATATCAACAAAGTTGAAGTGGTAAATTGGCCACCGTAACGATTAAAAAAGCTGACGTTTCGAGCGTTAGCTCTTCGTCGGAGCGAATAGAGGAATTGTGGGTTGTGTGTGCTTTTAAGGGCACATTCTCTGCCTTTAAAAGCACACACAACCCAGCTTTTTTAATCGTTACGGTGGCCAATTTACCACTTCAACTTTGTTGATATATCCAAATTATTTCGTTACTCCTACCGACGCAGCCCCAAACAGTTTCTTTCGAAACTATCCGCCTTTATTCATCTTTATTTCTAAAGTTAACATACACACTTTCTTCTAATATTTAAATATACTTTTAAAAAAGCTTATCAGCCATGTCAAGCCGATCAAGACTTTTAGGGCTTGTTTCTCTTTATTGGCACAGTATCAGTTGTAGAGACGGTAGACAACTCCACTCAGCCATCACTTTCATGATTTTTTTGTTTTTAATTTTTATGTAACCTCCAAATGAGGATGAGAAATAAAAAGTTACTTTCCCTGCCTTAGGTTTACCTTTATATTAAATTTAATTATTCTTTTGTTCTTGGACTGCGCAAGAAATATTAACGACCTAAAAGCTGATTGCAAAAGTTGAACCAAAGATAAAATTTAGTCTTAAAGTAAGCTACTGGGGCGAAGTAAAACTATGTATGTAGTCTTTATTTATTGATGACGCAACAACATATACCTGCAAACAAGCGTACAAGGTTTGCAAACTTTTGTCACTAAAGAGAAAACAATTTATAATCTAAATGAAACTAATAAGACATCTGTTGATAATAGTTCGTTTAAAACGTTCCTTACGACTGACACGAGGTAAAATGTAGTTATGGCCGCGAGAACGGAGCGACTAATACTAATACTATCACTAATATTAGTACGATTTTTCACTGTTAAACTGACAACTACTGTTTGATTGTTGGAAACACGACAGAAAACTTCCCTCAAGAGGTTGGTTTCCGTGTTTCAACAGGTGAAAAAAAAGAGTTTTTCACATTCATATCCCTCACAAATTCTTGCAACTTATTGATAATTTACCTCATCAGGCGACGAATATTGCAGTTAGTTATTTAGTTATGAATGTAAAACAAATGGGGTTGACTTTTAGCGTTTGTCGTCGAATCAAAAACAGCCCACCCGTTGTCTGGGATAACTGCAAGCCTAAAGATGCTTTAGAGACAAAATATGCGTATTTAAAGGTGATAATTAAACCAGTACATTGTAACCAAGGTTCTCAAAGAGCCTTGTGCAATATTAATCAACCGGACTTTTAACTTCTCGTCCAGACAAGATTTCTTGAAATGAATGGTCGTTTTCTTTTCGCAACCAGGGTTTAAAGCGCAGTCTTGTAAATTTTGCAAAGACCTTATATATCTAATGGGCTAGGAATCGAGCTTCTGTTTAAAATTTAAAGTTAATGAGAAAATATAAATAACGAATAGAAGGCTACTTTTAAGTATGCAAAACAAAACAACGCAGGGGTTACCAACATATTGTATGATTTCATGATCGATAAATTATTGAGGAGATCGTTTTAGGGATTTTCACAACGGAAAGTAGATATTTCAGGTAAATCAAATTGGGGTGTGTTAACGAGAAATAATGCGAAGTCGCGATGTTCCCGAAACAGCTGAGAATATTTTCATCTATCAGTTCTATGGTAAGTAGTAATTAATTAAAACACTACGATGATTTCAATCTTGAAAGAGATAGATCTTTATCGAAATTTTTTTTTTTTTTAAGGATAGAAACAAAATCCCTTATCTTAAAGCAGGTGTGATCAATATATTTCAACTTATTAACTCATACAAGTATAATGTAAGTTGGCTTGAACTATGTCTTCTAATTTTTTTGTATATTTTTTATTAGTACCCAACATTTCTTTAATAATTTTAAGAGAAGAATATAAGAATATGATACTATCGATCGTAAATTCTGATCGCCCTGATGGGAGTTGTCTTAAAATGACTACTGTCCGTGACAGAGACAACTTTTCCACAAACTGGGAAGAAGTCACCATCGGAGTCGAGAAAGGTGTTCTTTTTTGTCAGTTTTTCTGTATTTAGCATTTTGTGTAAGACTTTAGTAGTAGCGTACGCCCAAAACCCGTCGTTAATTCTGGATTTCTCTTGAAGGCGTCTTTTATAATTTATTTAATCCGCTTTCAAAGTCAGTCGTTGCAAGTACTTTGTGCTATCGGTAATACATTCTCCATAAATCCATTCAATACTAGGTGCGATCCCTATACCTGTAAGTAAGACTGAAAAATAATTCTTCACTTGACTTTATTGATGAGTTCAGTTCAGGTGGCCCAAACGTCACATCTTGTCTCTAACAACAGACGCTGTCATAACTACCCTCACTAGAATGATCAGACTACATGATACGATCATGTAGTCTAATATTTGGCAAATATTTCTTCTGGTCGCAAACCACCGACTCTAAAAGAAAACGCTATCGCTTGATTGTAAATTCTCGTAGGTTATTACATTTCAACCCATTTGGATTATTTGTGACAGATTTTCCTGTATTTGATGACGATTTTCTTACTTCATCATGGGCGACTTAGTAGCTCCGATATACGCGATAAGTTGTCAGGTAAGGAAGAGTTTTTCCGTTATTCATACAAAACCAAAACCAACACAATTTCATCTACCTGTGACAGAAAAAAGCGAAATATCCTATGGATCTCTTAAAAAAACCAACGATAAAGCAAGCCACCTGGTTGTAGTTAGAATAATTGTGTTCTCCAGGGTCCAGTTGTTCGAAGGCCGATTAGCACTAATCCAGGGTTAAATTTTGATTCAGGTTTCCTTATTTCACTATTCAAGAACCTTTATGAGATAATTCCCCCTGTTCTTTTTAGCGCATCCGATCATCAAATTGTAGACACAAAATAATTAAACTGAACTTTCTCCTAAAGCTTTTAGATCTGAAATCAAATTTCACGCTAACCCTGGGTTAACTTAACCCAGCTTTGAACAACCCAGCCCAGGGTGCGATTTGATCAAGCATTGACTGGAAGCCAGGGTGAGTTTAATTTTTCTGCTCCAATCACAACACGAATGCTTTACGTTGTGATGCTGATGTCCTCTCCTTTTTTCATCATCTAGGGTGGAAAGATTTATACACCCTGCGTTAAAAATTTAATTAAGAATGTTTTATGGTGTATTCGTTGGAGAGGTCTTTTGCCTAAGTATTTGTTTCATCTAGATATTTTAAACGAAAACAAGCGAGTTGTCCCTCCAATGCAAAAATAGCCTCAGGTATAGCGGCGCACTGACCTTTGGAACAGGCCACTCTGTTACCTTGGTAAAGTTAATCAAATGCTCCATCTTCTCTTTGTGAACTAAGGATACAGCATTTATGTGAAACACGCTCGATTAGCACTGCTTATTTTGCAGAACTGTTTTTTGTTGAAATACTAAGATTAGTCCAGCGGTTTTGTAATGAAAGATGGTTGTCTGTATTTATCGCAGAATGCAACAATTATAACACCATCAACGAGCCCAACCGCTTTGTCTTCTTCAGTTCGAACAGTAGTGAGACAGTCTGTGACAAAGGACATTTTACTTCTGGTCGGTGGATTCGATTTATAGGGAGAGGAGGAACTGCCATTCCTAATAACCCACCACAGGCACACCACTGTGGAACAAGTAATCCAGGCTGGATCAATGGGGCCCATCCTAGTGTTAGCGAGGGGGTTGTCGATCGAGTGCTTTGCTTTCGTCATGAGAATGACATTTGTAAGTTTGACGAAATGTACGAAATTTCAATTCGAAACTGTGGCCATTATTACGTCTACAAACCAGTAGTGAACATCACAGATTGTTCTCTTAGAGTTTGCACCGGTACGTATGCTTGTTCATAAATAGTTTCATTTTAAGCTTTATGATGGCATTGTAATGAATTTATTTCATAGTTTACAAGCATGTTTACATTCTTGAGAAATACGTTAAATAGGAAAAAGAGATGGAAAACAAAGATGGAAAACTATGCTTCTTCATACAGTGAATCCTGTTTTAAGCGGTAACCCAAGGGAAATAGGGGTTTGACTACTGAAAGGAATGAACATAAAAAAAAAACGATAAAAAAGCCGAAATTCTATGCCATAACTAGCCACGTAACGTACAAAATATGGTTAAAAAATGCTACCAACATTGATTTCGGAAGGAAATATTGAGAAAATTTTGCTTGAAAGATTGTTCTTAGTTTTATCTGACTGGTTGCGCTTTGAATGATTGTTCAATACAATTGAGAAACAATACAAAAAAGCTATTAGGATTCACTGAAAGGTTACAATGACCTATAATAGAGGTGATCGCTTGATAGAGATGAAAATTACACTACTTAATGGGAAAATAAATTCAGGACTTTGACAATCGACCGCTTGATAAACGGTGACTGCTTATCACGGTGCCGCTTAATACAGGCTTGACTGTATATCATATATGCATAATCTTCTCAATTGGATTCAGAGCGCAGAGTGGCAATGTTCTTTGCTCATCACAATTTCTGCTATTCTGTGTACCTCCCTTTTGTATGTTGAACGGTTTTATTGTAAGCAACTGGTGATTTTTTAACTAAAATTAAGTAAAAATTATGGTTTAAGTTGTTAAGAAAACTAAAGATATCAAACGAGAAGCCAAAAAACAGACATTATCGAAAGTTGCTGATGTTTACAAGACAGGACACCAGGCTGTCTTGATTGAAATTACCTCAAGCAAAATGTAATAATAATATCAATAATAATAGCGATATTTTAAAAGATGAAAAAACAAAAGTTATCTGAACTGATTTATTAATTTGGCACAGAACACCTCGATGAGTGCTTTTATAGTGCTGTTGGTGTTGTCAGTAACAGTATCATCCCTGACAGTCAGATGACAGCTTCTTCCTATTCGGGAGACAAAATACCCGCGTTTGGACGACTTTTTCATCATGCATGGTGTGCAGGGAACAACAATAAAAGCGACTGGCTCCAGGTTGATCTTGGTAAAGAGTTCTACGTGGGCGCTGTCGTTACCCAGGGAGGCTCTCATCATAATAGTTATACAACAGATTTTAAGCTTCTCTACTCTGGGGATGAACAAACATGGAAAACGTACCAGAATAGAAATGGTGGAAAAGTGGTAATTTGAATGAGCATTTGGCTAGTTTTCAACGAGTCACTGACCATAAATACCGAGAGTCCGCCGACAGCTGCCAAACTTCGTAATTCATAAAGGATTCTTTAAAGGAACCTTTTTTAAAAATTGTATCAAAAAGTTATATCGCACTTTGCTTTCTCAAAATACGCCTAGATGGCAGTTGTCCCCTTAGCTTCGGAAACTTCGCACGCCACAACGTGATGCACTCCCGCTTTTAATTTTTTGTGTCCTAGCAGATGATCTTTTTATGTTTTTTGAATTGCAAATTTCTCTTTAAATTGTCAAGTTCCTCTACGTTTACATTTAAGTCTTCCCTTCAAATAACTTTTAAAAAGTTCCATCAGAAAGATCCTTTGGGGATATATACTTTAGTATCTTGATATTTCCTATTGCCCCGAATGTTATTTATCATCGTTCTGGTTAAGCATTGCGAAAAATTTGGTTATTACCCTCTTAAAAAAACAAGAAACTTTAACATGTCATTCTGGATTAGAAGGCTTTCACCGAGAAGTCACGAGAGATCTTCCGCCCAATTGGAAGATAAACGGATTGGTTGTAATGGGAAACAATTTACTGATCAAACGATGGATAATCGACTGACAATGACTGATCAATCATGATCACTCCTCAAATAAGCCTAATGTACACGTTAGGGCTACTCGTCCTAACCTGTACATTAAGCTTGTAATAACAAAAACTGCCTCATCCTACAACAACCTTTCCAGTATCATGCTAACTCCAAGATACTAGGGTGATTGTAAATTGACAACGGACGATAATCCAAACTGCGATCATTTAACCAAACACAGAGAAACATATCATTTTCTAATTGTAATATCTCATTATGTTTCTTAGTCGTGGGGGACTGCTTAGATGACATTAAAATACGCTGTTATTTTTTCCTCATTTTCCTCAGAAATTCCACAGAAAAGGAAATGGTTCCGGCGTGGACCGCCACAAGCTGCCAATACCAGTAGTTGCAAGATACATTCGCTTCCATCCAACAAAGAACACAGGCTGGGACTGTCTGAGAGTAGAGGTGTATGGATTCGTTAAAGGCGAGTTGATCTCTTTCTGTTTTTCTTTTATTCTCATGTTGCTCCTTAACAAATATGACAAATGATAAAAAATAAAGCGCTTTACGTACTCATAGAAAAGATGCTCATTGTTTGACATTCTTTTCTCTCCGACGTAACTCGCCGATGTAACTCAGTTTAAACCTTTTTCTCTTTTTAGACCATGACAAATCTGGATGCCATCCTTGTGTGTATCGGAAACTGAATGGGGCCCATAGATATTGGAGTAACGTGGACCCTTCTTACCGAGGCTGTGAAATTAATAGGCTCACAAATGACCAATGGTACCGTTTTAAAGGGGCCGCCGGATATATGATGGCAACTTACTGCATTCCGCGATTAAGTTGTAATGCCCAAATGGCCGGCTGGGTTAATGGAAGCCATCCCACCTCTAATAACCCTTTAGTTTCGACAACCGTATGCTTCCATTGGGGCCAAAACTGTTGTCATGTCTCGTATCCAGTTGAGATAATGAGATGTAGCGGATTCTACGTTTATAAATTGCAAAGGCCTATGGAATGTCAAGCTCGTTATTGCGGTGTTAAAAGTAAGTCTTATTTCTCTTTTTCGCTGTTGTTTTTCTTATTATCTTTTTTACTTTTGGTCTAAGTAACATAATTTACTCTCCTGTTGAACCTGGCATCAAACTATCTACGCTGAATACTCTCAGAAACCCTCTGATATTTTCTTTTTTTTGCTTTTCAAGCTCGCCAAAGCAAAGTGTGCTATTTTTAAAATCACATTATACCCATGGTGACTTGAACTCCTCATAAATGAATCCAAAGACAACAGTTTAGTAGAGAGAAAATACTATCCCCTTGGTTTTAGACTGCTAAGGAAGATTCGCAAAAATAATTAATAAAACTCACTCAAATGTTGTTATAGATGAGAATGACGCATGTCAAGTTACGGATGGTTTCACACGGTGTTGTCAAGATGGTTATGAAGGAAATCCTTGCAGGGGTGAGTGTATTTATGAAACTTAATCCATTTTATAAAAATTAGAAAATTTTGAAGACATTTCTCAAGACTTGACGGTTAAAAAGTTGTTACTCAAGTCTATCGCCCGACCTTAATCAACGCGAATCATTTTTATCTTGAATAAAGGCTGATAGTTTCGAAAGAAACTGTTTGGGGCTGCGTCGGTGGGAGTAACGAAATAATTTGGATATATCAACAAAGTTGAAATGGTAAATTGGCCACCGTAATGATTACAAAAGCTGACGTTTCGAGCGTTAGCCCTTCGTCGGAGCGAAGAGTTCTGAGCGTTAGCCCTTCGCTCCGACGAAGGGCTAACGCTCGAAACGTCAGCTTTTGTAATCATTACGGTGGCCAATTTACCATTTCAACTTTGTTGATATATCCAAATTATTTCATTTTTATCTTGACAGATATCGACGAGTGCTCAGCCAACACCCACAACTGTCATTTAAATGCGAACTGCACCAATACTGAAGGTTCTTTTACATGTGTTTGTAACGAGGGTTTCACCGGTGATGGCAAGTCATGTACCGGTAAGACTAATGAATTTCTTCGGCGGACTTACTCCAGAAAAAGTAGATATGAAAAAAAATTTACTCAAGTAATTGGGTAAATTTATGAAGGAAATCCGCGGAGTGGTAAGTTTTCATTACCATCATTGGTAGAATTCAGTGAATTCTGTTGCAACCGGATTTTGAAAGGATAGTTCATGCAGTTACTATTTACAAATTCGATCATTATAACGCTACTCCTGACTGACTTCCTAAATCACAACTATAATGGTGATGCGTACCAAACACTGCAGCAAGACTGGTATCTAGATCTAAGAAACCTGACCTTGCGTGAAAGAAGCAGTTTCCTGTTTGCAAATGCAAATTGTTTCTCGATAGCAGCCAATATCTAAACCTCAAGGTGTTATACAGCTTGTTTTCCTGAACATCTGGAAATAGATATTTTTCTTTGCCTTCGCAAAGTTACAGAACTCTGTTCCCCTACATTCACGTAACTGAGAATCTGTTTGTAGCTTAGTGTCACCGCCTTAAACCTATCTTTTCAATTTACGTGTATGATTTCAAATTGTTCCTCAAACTTCGGTCCACCTTGATCAAACCGTAAAATCTTTAATTCAACATTTTTCTCTTGACAGACATCGACGAGTGCTCAACTCAGACCCACAACTGTCATTCTGATGCGAAATGTACCAATACTGGAGGTTCTTTTAAATGTGTTTGCAACTGGGGTTTCACCGGTGATGGAACGTCATGTAACGGTAAGATTAAGTAATCATTCTCGGCAGACTTTTGAACAAAACTACACAAATTAAACAACTGCTGAATAAACAAAAATAAAAGGCAAATTAAGAAATAAATGAGTTAATAAAGAAGTATAGTTGTCAAATATCGCCATGGTGAACTTAGAACTACCTTTTCGCTGGGTTAATCTTGGAAGAAAGCTAAAACTCCGTTTTCACCTTAAACCTTAGAATCTTAATCCTAAAACTTGCTGGAATTAAAATATATTTGCATAGATTGTCCTAATAGTAGAACTAATCTAACATTATTTTAGATTATGCAACTACCTCCGAATTGTAATAAGGGAAGGAAAAAAGCTTGTGAAATATTGTCAAAATTATACCAAAGAAGTAGACCTCGCCATCCATGTTGTGATAACCTTAATTTGAGTAGCCAATGATAAATTATGATGAGCATTGTTCATTTCTTTGCGTAAAGAAAAATTCCATAGCGAATTATTTCATCAGTGCTATCTGCTCGATCTTTAACGATTTAAGATTCTTGAAATTGTTCTCCGAACTCTATCTCATATCTTGGATTAGAGATGGACTCATACAACCTCCATCATAAAATTGAACGTTACGACCTTTTGGGTATCCTCAGATGTTCGCTTGCGTTGAAGGTTGCCTCGTCAGGTAACTCACTCACGCCCAATTACGCTTCATGTAAAAAGTATGAGGGACCCTCTTATAATTTCGATGATAAAGTTGAACTTTACGACCTTTTGGGTATCCTCAAAAGCTCCCTTAAGTTGAAAGGTGCTTTGTCATGTAACTCACTCAGATTATTTCATCTAAAAACAGTTTCAATACCAGCTGAGTGTAGCCCTTTGCAATACCAAGAACTTAATGAATCAGACAGATACTGGAAACATTCCCTAAGCCCTTTGTCCTGCGATAAATCTAAAATTGTAAGTGGTCAGTGGTACCGTTTCACCGGGGCCGCTGGTACAATGATGGCGCCCTACTGCATTCCAAAACGGAGATGTAATACCCACGCAGTCGGCTGGATCAGCGGTAGGCATCCCTCCGAGGCTTACGAGTTGGTGACGGCAAAGGCGTGTTTTCATTGGAATTCAGATTGCTGTTTGTGGCATAGACCGGTTCAGATACGAAATTGTAGCGGATACTATGTTTATGAGTTACAAGAGTGGAATCATTGCTATCACCGTTACTGCGGTGTGAAAGGTTTGTACCTTTATTTTTACGTAAGTGACATAACCATTAGTATTTTCGATTTAAACCAACATCAGGTTACTGAGAAAATAACTCAAATTGGGGAAGTGGAATTTTCTTATGAGATTGCAATTAAGCTGCAAGAACCAATGAACTTACCGTGCATGATTAGATTTAGTAACTTTTGTGTTTTGCTACAGACCAGGTCTTAAATGCAAAAAAGCATTTTTTCCTCTTTACCTTTGCTAAAGCACATTGTGCCAGAACGAGACATAATATATTATAAACTGTTGTGAATTAAAGCAAAAGGGAGTTGGGCCAAGTGCAGTCAAGTAGAAGTTTGGGAACTTCAAAATAAAAAACGGAAATAGAACCCTCTTGATGAAAAGATATTTAATGTTGGGCGATCTTTTCTAAACACTAATCAGGAAAAATTACTTACATGATATTTCTAGACGAAAGCGAAGCATGTCACGTAATTGGTGGTTCCGAAAAGTGTATTTGTCAAAAAGGTTATGAAGGAAATCTATGCGGCGGTGAGTGTCTGAGCAAGTTTTCATTACGAACATAGGTAGAATTTATCCATTTCTCTTGCAACCAGATTGTGTAATGATAGTTCATGCTTTTTTCATTATCAATTTCGATCATTGTAACGCTTTTCTTTATTGGCTTTCCTAATCACAACCAGTGGATTAGTTACAATGTACACCCAAACATTCGAGTAATCCCTCAATACCACCCAACTGCAACAACTTTTTAGTTACTCATTGAATGTCCTCTTGAGCGTATGGTAATGCCTTTGTAAGAGTAAGAGTCGCTCGAGGCGATAGCCGAGAGCGACTCTAGCTTCTTGAGTGCTTAGCAAACCTCCCAAGTGCATCCATAACTCAATAGTGTACGCTGTGGTGTTTACCATTTGTTTTATAACATAACATTGATACATTGTAGCTAAAGAGTTCTCTTTTAATTAACAAATCTTACGCGACCAGAAAAAACAAGCGCGCGCGGAAAAATAGTCTTTGCATTTGCTCACGTCAGCAGCGTACACCCATGGGCAAATGGGGGACGCTAAATTGACCAATCAGAGCGCACGCTTTACTTTGGTTATGTTATAAATAAGGTTGACAGTGTGGCCGAGTGGTCAGCGTGTCGACTCGCAATCCGTCGCTCCCGGGTTCGAGTCCCGCCCTGACCACTACCTGGATTTGTTTCACGGTAGCTTCGAGTTCAAATCCTCGGCCATGCTTGTAAACAGCCAACTGTTTTGCCTTCGGCCAGTTGGGATTCTTAATAATGTTATTTTCAATTTGGATTATTTGTTTCAGTTGTTTGGTGGACATTTTTTTAACCGCCTCCCGGTTAGCTCAATTGGTTAGAGCGCCGGATTGTGTTGTGCGGGAGGTCGAGGGTTCGAGCCCCGGCCGGACCGATACTCATGGTCTTAAAATAAGTGAGGAGAATTTGCTACCTTTCTATCTATCAAAAAATGGATAGATATTCTAGTCTTCTCGGATAAGGACGAATAAACCGTAGGCCCCGTCTCCTGCAGGGTTAGGGGTAGGAAACGTTAATTTCCCACGCACGAGATTGCTTTGATGTGGATGTCCTCTCCTGGGGTGGGATGGGTGGGAATTGGCCCTGAAAAGCCCCCATGGGGAGTGGTCAACTAACGTATGTATGTCTGTATGAATGTATGTATGTATGTATGTTGACTAATATTGGTTTCGATTGTTCTTTGTCCGTGTTGATAACAAGACTGTGTAGTTAAAAAGTGAAAAATTTGATTTCTACTGGCAGATTTGGACGAATGTGCAAGCGGAGACCATGATTGCCATAAATACGGTGTTTGTCATAACGAGATCGGATCCTATACTTGTCACTGTCAGTTCGGATATGTAGGAAATGGAACGTGGTGTGAGGGTACAAAAGTTACACTACATTTTTCTCACCAAAAAGTATCTAAGATTCTTATTTCCCATAAGATGTCTGATGTTTGCTTGGTCTTGTCACAGACTAAAAAAAAACTTGAACTGCTATTGGTTCATGCTCTTAGTTTGCCTAATATGCAGCCCCTCTTTTTTTAGCTTTGACAGGCTAGTGGGATCTCTTAGACAAATTGTTTCACAGTACCTTTTTGTCGGTCCAAAGAAGCTCCGAGATAGCCGAACATATTTTCTTCAACTAAAGTTTCCTCTTTTCATTTACCGGTGTAGATCTGCTGTCAAAATTAAACATTTCCTTCCCAATGTTCCACACAATTTTATTGTTTGTATATCACTGCAGCTTGTCCAGAACATTCCGAATACATCGAGACGTCACCTAACGTTCATGAATGCTGGTGTAAATACGTTTACCCTGGAGAGCCAGAAGTTGATCCATGCAGAAGACAGACAGAAAGTAATACATGAGAGAAAGTAGAGTAGATCTATTTGTAAATAAAATTTAAAGAGAAGTCATTCATTCAATGAGTCAGTAGTGATACAGAATATTTCCCTTAACTTTGAATTGCGCCTCAGCAGCTTCTTGATGTAAACTAATAAAATAGAGGACTCCAAAATGAATTTGAAATTCCAATTTTCTTTTCTTTTTCCCCATTTTTAGGTGATCTGACTAATATTAAAGATTCAATAGCGGTTTTAATTCATGATGCTGATACACAACCAAGCAGCCCAATGAGGTTTAGACGAGACCAAACAAGAACACTGGTTGCATCTTTAAAAAAGGAAAAGTTTCTTCCTCAAGAGGCCTCGTTCGCATGGAAGATAAGAAAACTTTCGCTATCACCTTTTAACATTTATGATCCGCCGGAGTTGCTCGTGCCCAACACTCTCGAGCTGAACATAAGACCAAACCTGCTCTCGACAGGACTTAAAGTGGTAACATTTGAGCTGCGAGAAGTACCGGGATCTGAATTAACTGCTCTAGATTTTGCTTTTATCGAGGTTCTCAATGCGGCTTTGGAAGTCTCTATCGCAGGAGGAACTGAGGTCGTTCGATCTATAAAGAGACTAATTACAGTGGATGCCACTTCTTCGTATGATACCGACAACCTGAGTGCTGGAAATTCCTCAGGACTGAAATATAATTGGTTTTGCTTAATAATAACCAAATCTAACGTCTCCCGAAGTTATACTCCGGCGTCTAACGTCAGTTTTCGAGGATTGGAGAGCATATACGACACACTTGTAAGAGCAGCTGCAAGTGGAACCCTCTTTCAGTTGCCAGATGATGTCTTTCTTCGTGGCAGAGAACGAGCCAAAGTTACCTTAGATAACAAAAAACTCACTCGCAATCAAACATACTACGTGGTTCTGACGGTAAGCAAAGATGTCCGCGTAGCAAGGGGCATACAGATCGTTCATGTTCGCGATGGACACGTACTCGTCATTCGTATTTTGTAAGTGCAGTATGTAGATACAAAATAGTTAATGGTTTCGGAAGCAGGGTTGGAATCCTTCCTATCTAAGATGAGAGCATTCGCTCCGACGAAGGGCTAACGCTCGAAACGTCAGCTTTTGTAATCGTTACGGTGGCCAATTTACCATTTCAACTTTGTTGATACATCCAAATTAAGATGAGAGCAGCCCTCTTCCAAATTCTTAAAGCTAAAAATGAACAAATATAATAATTTAAAGTCTACTAACCCTTGCTCAGGAGCGATAAATTTATTTATTTTTCGTAAGGAGGTCGAAAATCTATATCGCTATCTCATCAATGACTCTCCAGCCTCGACACAAACGTTCAATTGGTTTATGTTAGCATAGCTGTAGTTACAGACAATAGCCGCGCAAATAATAATTTGATTGAATGGTGGCTTGGTTGTGTATTTAAAACTACTACTTCTTATAAATAAGTAGCATTCGTTTCCCTGCAAGTACGATTAACAAGGACGAATACAGGAGGTTCAGTGGGCAGGAATATCATTTCGTATTATTTATTTTCTTTTTGTTTGTACAGGTGCACCATGAACTGTGACTCACCAGCCAGCGTGTCATCTCGTATCTCCTTAAGAACCGACTGCGCTTCAATTCGTTGTCCTGTGTCCCTCAAGTATGGATGGAGCCTGCTGAAAAATAATGGAAGCAATTCTCACCCCCAATGGTCTACTCAGATACACTTTAAAGATCTCCTGGGTACAAAAGTTAATTCGGCAAACCTTGTGATTAAAGAACAAAAGCTTCTACCCGGGTCTTCCTACAAAATCAAGCTAAACGTTCTATCTCCCGAAGGATCGTTTGGCTCAGCCGTATACCAATTTGACACAGTGGCAAGTCCATCAGGAGGAACATGCCATGGTGCACAGTTGGACAGGAAAGATGTAGGATCTTGGGTGAACATTACCTGTCAAGGTTGGAAAGATAAACATACACCTCTCAGCTATGAATTCTTCCGGGAGTTAGCAGATGGAGAACTCGACATGCTGTCCTATGGAGTTTGGTCGTACAGTGTTGTTTACATTCCACCTTTAGATGAAGATGTCGTTCGGTTTAAAGTTGCAGTTGTTAATTCTTTGAGAGCAGCATATACAACAGGATTTTCTATCAAGGTATTCATTTATCAATGGTTACGTGACTGATTAATGATCCTGATCACGTGAATGCGAAAATAGAGAGAAAAGCCATAGATTCCCTGTCCTTGTTATTCACATTATACAATGTCCATTCACGATTGCCTGCTCAATTTCGGTGTAGGGTTGTGACAGTGCACTAGATCAGAGGACAGTGAAGTTGACGATGAAATCGACATCGATGCACTTCCGAAAGAACTTCTGAATATCGATGGTCCGCTTAAATATGTCTTTTTTCTTTTTCTTTTTTCTTTTTTCTAGTTGAATCAATCATCCTGGTTGAGAGCAAAAGAAGTGGACAACTCTGAGTTGCAGGCAAGAATTGAAAAAATGGACACTCATTTTGAACTGAAACAAACAAATTTGGCAATACAAGAGGCAGACATGCTACTTTTCTTACTCAAAATGGTCGCAAAGAAAGCTGATGAAGAAAAAGATCTTCCTCAAGTAAGTTTAGTGCATTGAATAAATGGCGTTGAACATAATTGGTAGCTTAATTAACAAATAAAGAGGCCTTGGCTGCGCTCTGTTCTGTTTTAAAGCACATATTAGGCAGTCAGGGAATGACAGAAGTGTTGCGGTGAACACGAGGCTGTGTCTCGTGTTTCTTCATACCTCTTGAAATGTTTACGTACTAACTTTGCTTTATATCCAGGCATTAATGTAATAATTAGTAGATGGCTCTTATCGGGTTTTAAAGTGCCAAATTGTGTTTCCAGTCGCATGATGATATTTGTGAATGAACTGAATAACAAAACAGTTTTTAATGATATCTCACCGCCGGGGTGGCGGTTCAAAAGTTTAGTCTAACATAAAGGGATTTTAAATTTTTCCGTGAGATCCACGCGTAATTATGCTTAAAGATTCCTAATATTCACGTCACAAGAAAAATCAACACACAAAAACGTTTTGTCTTCCCACGCCCTATTTCTTTTCTCCCTAGTTCGGCCAACGGTACGCAACTGTTATAATCTTATTGCTTAACACTTATTCTGCTTTCCTGCTTCATGTCTGATTCCGTCTAACGTGTATTCTTTCCTTGCTTCAGATGAAGAATCAAGTTATATCTAAGATCTGCGAGGTTCCGATTGATAAACTGGAACGGTTAGTCCAGGTTGCTGTTATCTTAAAGAAAGCCACTAAGGGTGACGCCCTTGTCTCACACGATACAACGGTATGACACTGATCTCCATTCCTCCAATACACTTGTTCTCGAAACGAAAAAAGTTCACGAAAGACGTTTTTGATAAGGAGTATAGCATAATAAAAATATGAATTAAATAATGATATCAACAAAAAGCTGTTCGCTCATTGAAAAGTTTTACCCACAAGGATACAGTTCACTGTTTTGAACAAACTCAAGGAGATTTCGAACCGGCTTTCACTGGAAAATGTACAAAAACGCAGTTCTGAAACCCGTCTTTTTCTCAAGGGAGCAAGATTGTTATTGCATTGCACCACAAATATCATGGATTCCAGCTCCAGCCGAGTCCTTACGGGAAGTTTGTCTGCCAACTTTGATAAAGGGGAAGAGGTATTTTAAACGTAGCACATTCAAGTAAATGAGGCAATTTCTCAGAATTTTAAAGACCAGAGCCCAGTTGTATAAAGAACGGATAACGCCATCCAACGGATAAATCACTATAAAGCGGATAAGTGATAGCAAAACGTAGTGCGCTATCCAATGCATAGAGATTTATCCAACCTTCGAACAAATGGAGCCAGAATTTCAAAAGAGCAAACATAAAACAGGTGTTTATAATGGAGGGAATTCTGCGCTGGTGGCCTATTGATCCATGTCCAAGAGGTTTTGTAATCTTGCCAAACTGATCAAAAAGAGTCTTGAAAATGATAAGACAAAAAGAAATTAAAGGGCCGAGCTCTTGCTTTCCTCTTCTTGGTAAGTTGGGCAGGGCGTGGTTACACACCAATAAACCAAAGCAGATAACAGAAACAGCCTTCAATTCTCTATTATCAACAAATAGCATGATACCAGTTAGTTAAACTCCAAAGGAGTAAATTGGCGAGCTCTTTTAGAAAGAAAGTGATAGAAACGGTACAGCCAAGTAATACATCAGCAAGGTCTGTACCTTAACCCCGGCAGTGGAAATCAAAAATTCACAACTCCACTGAGCCTACAAATATGATGATTCCTAGGTGAGAAAGAGGAACACTGAATATCCCATTTCCCTCTCTTAAAGTAATAGAAATCTCCAGCCCTTTGTTCTTCCTCTTCTCCAGGAGTCGTTCCTGTTCTATTAAGAGGGACTGATAGTGTTATTAAAATTTTACGTAATTTTAGATGACTATGGGAAAGACAATTTCGGTCCGTTGCCAAGAGTTGACAGAAATGACAACCAACGCACTGCTATCGTTAAAATTACCAGGAGAAGAACACACCACCATTCGAAATGAACGTCAAACGACGATACTCGGCAAACATGAATCAGATGACTTGAGCTCTTTTGAAATCAGCGATGGAAAAGCCAGCTTTGTATTTCCACCTCTGGATAGCAGGGCGTTGAAAACTTGGGTTGGAGACATCTCTGAAGTTGGGGTAGAGGTTTGTGACTGTTTCAGAATAAAATTTCTTCATCACTCTGCACAGATGATAAATCTTCAGCTTTTGTCAATTTAATTTTAACGTCTTTTCCTTTATCTTGCAGATGATGAACTATAATTTCAATCCATATATGACGGACGATAGCAGCAGTAGAGTCAGATCAAAGGTTGTCAGCCTCGTCCTAAAAGATGGCACTGGGAAAGCTTTGAACACCACTGTCCTACCATCGGATATAGAAATTGGTATTCCAATTCCAAATTATGATCCCGTCAACAGCACTCGATCAGATCATTTCTTAAATCCTGGCAGGATGCAGTATCATACGATAACCGTTCTTGAGGTCGATACTACCATAAAACTGACCATTACAACCAAAACAGCAGCTTCTATAGCTGTGTATGTAAAATTCGCCGAACAGCCAACAGAGATCTCCTACGATGAGGTGATTCATTTATCCAAAGAGAAAAGATCAAATAGCACCGACTGTGAATTGGAAGGAAATTGCTCTCTTAGTATCGTCGTAGAGGGTAAATATCCAGGTGAATATTTCGTTGGCCTATTGGAGAACAGTGAATCTCGAAAAAAATTTTTAAGGTCTAGAGGTAGAAGATCTTTTCTGCCAGAGACAGCCACTCAAGAGAAGTGCGTTAAGTTCAAGGATCCTCCACCAGCAGTTGTTCCTCAAGTGGAGCATGTGATTTTTGTCCCTCAATATGACTCTGATAGGTCTGTTAACTACAGTTTGCAAGTTGAGACAATATGGTGTGCATTTTGGTCTGAAGCTGAACAGATATGGACAAATGAAGGATGTAAGGTGAGAAAGATACAAAGACAGAATGAAATAAGTCATTAGATGCAAAAAAATTAAAAGGGAAGGAAATTACATTTCAGACCATTTACCCTAAGTTGTTCAAATATTGGTTTTAAGTTTGGAGATAAAAACAAATAGCTCTGGTGAATAGTCGCTGTATGTATTCAATATGTCAAGTTAATCCTGTTCAAAGGCTGATAGTTTCGAAAGAAACTGTTTGGGGCTGCGTCGGTGGGAGTAACGAAATAATTTGGATATATCAACAAAGTTGAAATGGTAAATTGGCCACCGTAACGATTACAAAAGCTGATGTTTCGAGCGAAGGGCTAACGCTCGAAACGTCAGCTTTTGTAATCGTTACGGTGGCCAATTTACCATTTCAACTTTGTCGATATATCCAAATTAATCCTGTTCAAGATAGCAATATTAACTAAGGGATGTTCTTCAGAGCCAAGATACATTGGGCAATACTGTGTTATGAGTATAACTGAACTGGTATCAAATAAAAGAACAAAATCAACAACTGCAATTGCAAAGAATGCTTTCTTAAATTAGCGAATAATTTACAGACAGTAACCCAGAGGAACTACTAAAAAATAGCCCCTGAAAAAGATCATGAGTAAAGTTTTGAGTTACCACCGCGTTGTCTAATATAAGAAAACTGTTAATTCTTTGCCGAGAATAAAGTACTCGAGCGAATTTTGCCACGGCTCTCAATCGTCAGTATCAGAAATTCCTGTTGAATATCCGTGTATATAAACTTTGTAGGAGGTGAGCTAAGTGACTCAGTTAGCTTGATACTAAAAATCGTTTTATGGAAGCCAAGTAGTTGTTTTTCTCTTCGACCAAAGGTAATTACAATAAGACCAGTAAACTGACAGCCATTAAATGGATGAACTCATTTTTAGGCTACCCGAGAATCAGACCATTCATCTCTGAGATGTCTATGTAATCACTTGACTGCATTTGGGGGAGACATTCTTGTTGCACCAAATACCATTGACTTTGAACTAGTCCAGCAGGCATTTGAAAATGTGGATCCCAGTGACCTTCTCGTCGTAATAACTTTGTGCTCTACGTTTTTGGTTTACTTTCTTGTTTTGGTACAAGCACGCAGAGCTGATAAAGCAGATGCCTCAAAGGTTAGTGTCAAATTCTAAATAGAAAATTATTCGTAACAACAGAGATTCTATGGGCCGTATTTCAAGCAACGATGATGCGATTGGTTGTCTGTGAAAATCAGAATAAAGGCTAACCGTAATTAAGTGAGAGAAAACATGAGTCGACCTGCGGATGAATTACAAGTAAAGAAATGATCCAAGCCTGCAAAAATTCCCGGATTCAAGTTCTTTTGAGCGACTTATTTACCTTAGCTCACCAGCAAAGATCGTTTCTTTTCAGTTCTTAGAAAACGTCAATAGCTTTAAATCAAGAGATCAAGATGCTATTGTGAAAATCCTACACTTACAATCACTTAGACAATTATCTTGGACGTTTGGAGATGAATAACTCCCAAAACGTATCAATGTGACCTTCATCTTTTCAGTATATATATATTTTTTGCAGCTATTCTAGAACACGCTGTTTAAAAGGCAATGCAAGACACCCCGTGAAACATTTTTTGAGACAAGCTCCGAGAAAATGGTTTCTGTGAGGTTAAATGTTCAGCTTGACGTTACATTTCAAATGGAGATTAACTTTCACTCAATTTACTTTTCTTTTCAAGGACAATCCTCTTATACCCTTGGCGGCGTATCAAAATGGTGATTACATGTACGAGGTATCCATAACTACAGGTGGATGGAAAAATTGTGGTACCACTGCCAATGTATCCATGATTCTTTATGGGACTGAAAACACGAGTGACGTTGTCAAATTGACTTGTGACATCCCATGTAACAGGAAACTTTTTGCTGAAGGCAACACTGATAATTTCCTTATTCGACAGGAAATGCCGCTGGGCGAGATCACTTCTATGCAAATCGGCCATGACATATCTGGTGAGGACCCTTCTTGGTTTATCAGCGAGATTTTAACTTTGGATTGTCAAACAGGACAGAGGTTGCTTTTCAGTTGTTACCGCTGGCTTGCACTAGAAAGGGATGACGGTCAGACCACGAGGAGATTTTATGCAGATGATTTCAAAAATGAGGATAGATTCAAAAGAAAATTTAGCGCATTGCTAAGAAATGGTTTCGCTGATGATCACTTGTGGCTGTCGGTGATCCGGAAGCAACCAAGGAATCAATTCACCCGTGCTCAGCGTGCATCCTGCTGTTGGAGTCTTTTCATGTTGTCAATGGTTACATCCGCCATGTTTTATGAAACAGAGGACATAGCACAGAGGAAATTACAGATTGGACCTTTTTCGCTGACCCCGAGTCAACTTGTCATTGCGTTGGAAAGTGCCTTGGTTGTTGTGCCTGCAAGTCTGCTAATTGTGCTTTTGTTTCGTAAAAGCCAACTTAGGAGAAACATTCAAGGGAGCCGGTATCATTTGGTAACAAGTAAAAGGAAAGTTTGGTGTTTACTTCCTCATTTCTTTGTATATATCGCATGGTTTCTTTGTATAGGTACTGCAATTACTTCCGCACTTTTTACAATGTTTTACTCTTTCATGTGGGGAGGAGAGAAATCGTCTCGCTGGCTTACATCTGTTCTGCTTTCCTTCACCGGAGAAGTACTGGTCTTTCAGCCCGTCAAGATAATCATTGCCTCTGTAGTCCTGGCATTACGGCACGGGCGGGGTAAGAAGTCAACAAATAAAAGTAATCCAACAGATGCATCAGAAATTGTGGATCTTTCATCGATGGATGTCGAACGAGTACGGAAGTATAGGAAAAATAAGAGGAGAATGTATGCATTTACGAAGGAACTCGTGTTTTCGGTGACTTTCTTCGTACTGTTATTAATTGTCTGTTATGGAGACAAGAGCAGGCAGAGATATCATCTACGAGGTGCTATTGAAAACGAAGCATTGTATTTCGACAATATTGGACGGTACAAGGTACGCATCTGTATATCTCTGATCGATGCTTATGGTTTGTTTTACTGATCCAAACAATTGAAATGACTTTGCAAATATTTATGATCGTACGCACGCTCGGATTGGTAGATGGTTTATTTAGATGGGCTAAGTAAACACGATTATGATATCTTGGTTTATGTATTTCCCAGAAATATTGATTTATAAGAGAAATGGAAGGTTTTTTTCGAGTATTTACAGCGCCTCTTATAAACACTTAGGGGGTTCGGATGATTCAAGAAAGGCGTGCAAATCCAAGACACAGTCGAGAGTTTGCATAGTTTTATCCTAACTGCCTTCGTGTTTAGATGAAGCTATTTAAACACGGAAAATGTACTCTTCTGCCTAAATAGTGTCTAGATTCAAAACTTAAAAGACCATTGAATCAAGAAATACTAACTGAAATGTGTAAAAATTTTGTAGAGGGAAGCTCTTAATCTCTAGCCAGAAAAGATATTAATGATGTTCATCGTTCTCGTTTTGAAATTTGCACTGAAAATATTCAAATATGTAAAACTACCAGGTAACCAACGTGGCTCAGTTTTGGGGGTGGCTGGAGGACGTGTTTGTCCCAGCAATCTTTTCAGACGGCTCTTACAGGGACCAAGAGGAAAAAGGACTAGACTACACCAGCAGTGATCGATCGACTGTGGTCGGCATGCCTCGCCTGAGGCAACTCAGGGTCACGAAAGGTAAACATATACCGGGATTGGGAGGTCACACTAGGATGACAATGACAACATACTTTGTAGTGTTTAGCTCATCCAAAGAAGATCTTTTTCTTCGTTTTCAATTACTGCTAGGATGTTTACTGCGTGCGCCATTATGACTTCAACATAAAAAGGAACTTGGTTTCAAATGGAATTATTTAGGCAGCTGAAAGATACTCAAAATGAATACATTCAAACAAGGAAGTTTGACCTCCAAACGAGTTAACATAGGTACATGCGAAAAACTTAAACATTTTACCGGCTTGTTGTAAAGACGCCAGTAGAGCAATGTCCTCATTGCAAGAAAAGAAATTATTGAAATATCCCCGGAACTTGGAAATTCGAAAAAAGGGTCTCAAGTCATTACTTTTTTTCAACAGATTCCTGTGTGTTTCACCAAATATTTAAAAGCATGTTTATCTCTTGCTACGGTCCCTTCTCCAAGAACGAAGAGGAAAAAAGAACTTGGATTGGCAAGAATAGTTCTTCAGTTCTGTGCCCAGAAAATTGGGAGTACAACGGAGACGGTGGCTTTGATACTTGGGGTCGTTTTGCTGTTTACAGTGGCGGAGGATATATAGCTAATTTAGGATACAACAAGGTCAATGCTAAAAGAATTATCAAAGACCTAAAAGAAAAATACTGGATTGATCGGCAGACCAGAGCTGTGCTGGTGGAGTTCTCACTGTATAATCCACCAAGTAACCTTCTTGCAGTGATGACTTACTTCTTCGAAGTACTTCCATCAGGCTTTGCCGGAATATTTAAGAGCTATGGAATTTTGCCTCTGAGTGCAACGAACCCTCAAGCCCATGAAACTTATTTGCTTTTTGCATTTTTGTTTGGCATTCTACTTGTTTTCTTCTTCATTTTCGAAACAATCAAACTCTGTCGCCAGAGCAGCTTGTATTTCAAGTCAGGGTGGAACTGGTTGAACATACTGCAGATACTCACTGCATTATCAGCATTGTTCCTCAAATGGATGAAAAACAAGGCAGCGACAAAAACGTTTTTCAAACTTAAAGAAAACCCATTTGTCCCCATTAGCTTCCATGACGTGTTACTTTGGTCTGACCTTGAAAACCTGGTCATTTGCATAGCTTCTGTGACTGGCACCTTGCGTCTTCTAAAATGTTTTCATTTCATGCCACAAATAATAGTTTTCTCGTGGACACTCCGCAGATCGTTTTCTTCGGTATCCTCTTTCTTCTTGATCTTTGTAGTAGTAGCGATAGGTCACTCTTTCTTAGGAGTCATCGCCTTCGGAACCAATATGTACATGTTCTCGTCATTCATAGAGGCCATTTCCTCGCAGTTTTTGATGCTTCTTGGGAAAAACATTCCAGCAAATGAACTGATCACTACAAATCCTATATTGGGACGTTTTTTCTTTTTTACTTTTGTCGCCAGCACGACAATAGTAATCGTAAATACGTTCATTGCAACCATCAATGAGCACTACGCCACCTCAAATTCTGACAAAGGAGTAGAAGACCTGGAACTTGCCGAGTTCATAACTGACAGGATTATAGATACTCTGTTTCGCCAGAAATCGAATAGAAACCAGTTTATGGCGGAATACGAGAACCACGAGCTCTTCGATTCTGAAGTTCTCTTAGAATATAGCTCTCTAGGAGGCAATACTACAAGAACCTTGTCTCCAACATCGCATCGTAGCCGCACACCTGAAATATCTTATAAACTAGAGGCAGCCACGTACGAAAGTTTTCAGCTTCAATAACCTACTGACTGGGACATTTACCAGAGAGGAGTACAATGAAAAATACAAGATTCAGGCGGCTATTAATCTGAGAAACCTCTCTTGTAACAAAATCCATTTTAAATTGTTCAGCATCATGAATCCAGGAACTGATGGACAGACAACGATTGCGAGGATCAGTGGCAACAACTATGACAGTTCACATTTTCATGATCTATTTAATTTGTCTTACAAAGTCCAGGAAAGGGGAAACTTATCTGAAAAGCATCCACTTTCATTTTTTAGATTCCAGGGTATAACTTTTGTAAATAAATAGCCATTGGTATTTTCTAACTCCTGATCCTTTATTCCGTCCTCTCGTCTTAGAGTTTCTAGGAGTAATCGATCGCATATGACTTTTAGATGTGGTAAGACTAAAAAGTGATACATTGGACGCAGGCGCAGATGAGTGTGTAACCCTTTTTCTGTTTACATTACAATTGTGCAGGAGAGGGGACGGGAGGGCCTTAGCCCTCCCACTTTTTGCAAGAAGGACTTTTCATTTTGTTATAGTATGAAGTACGTTGTAAGCTCGAAAGATGAAGAAACTGAAAAAAAAAATTGAAAAGCTGATTTCTTACACAAAATATGTCGTAAACTTTTCAAAAAATATCACATGGACAATAATTAAGAGCCCCCAGATTTCAAAATTTATAGGAAAGGATGGCCCTAGATCCCCCTACAAACTTGCTCCCCCGCACTCGTTTTCAAGTTCCCTCCCCCCCTCCATTTGAAAATAGTGAATCTTATCAGACAGTGTCACATACATGTTTATTCAAACTCATATATAACTACATAAATTTCAAAGGGAGAGTCATGAGGTTAACCCTTGACTCTCCCTTTAAAAGAAAAAATGCAGTAAAAGAGGAAAAGAAGAAAAAATTCTTAAACTAAAGATATATCTTCCGCAATCAGAAAAAGATCACGGATGCTGATAAAAAGCCGAACAACAATCTTAGTTAAAAATACACGGCAATAGCTAAAAGTGTTTTCAATGATTAACAGGGCGCAGATATCTCACGCGGGCTCAGATGAAAGGGTTGGCGCAGCGGAAGGTCGAATTCAAAGAAAGACCTTATAAAGTCACTAATTTATGCTAAGAACTCGAAATTGATGGATAAAACGTAAAATTAACTTTTCCTCATTTAAAAAATAACCCTAAGAATTTACGCCTGTACCTAATTAATGCTATCTATCTTATAACCTTAGTGAACATCATACCTACCGGTGCTGCATTTAGGCTGAGGAAATGCAATTAAGCAACACATATTAAAATAGAAATAGTTATTGTGAAAAAAGTTTCAGCTATTGTGAAACAAGATATAAACCAAAAAGGTAAAACGAAATTTTAAACCGGTATTTCTCCGATATAATTGCTGGCATGGCTTAAAAGTTTTCAAAACGCATTGTTTAAATATTTGGCCATTTAGACCTGGTCCCTAAAGACAACTTTTGAATTTGATTTGTTCTCGTGTGGAGAAAGCTATGAAGCTAATTTTGGGGCATATAGAGGCCTTTGGCGGAGTTAGCCTTGAAAAAGCTCTCGAGCCGTCGGTTGCATATCAGCTAAAAATTTTGAGAAGGCGCACGAGCCTGGGAAGATCAGTCTTTAACAGATGTGAGCACTAACACCCAATCATGGGAGGGTTAATAACACATGGGTGGGCACATGACTCCTTCGCTCCCGACCAATGACTCACAGAATCCCAATCAAACTTCACCTTACAGGTAAGCCTCGTTTAATTTAGGTATTCTGTTTCGCCATTGGTCATTGGTCGCTACGGAGTCACGTGAGATTTTAAAGCAGTGTGAGTGCGAACTGAAAAGAAAACAATGATTTATAGTAATATGAACCTGCTTTAATAACATTCTCTCTTAGCCATCAAAACATACAAATATAAGACACTATCTTAGGTGTCACTGAATACAGCTTTAAGGAGCTCAGTTCCGAAATTCTCTCGAGGTTCCACAGGTTTGTTAATTGTAAAACTTAGTAAATGTGGACTCCTGGGACCACCCCGCACTTTTCATAATTGTGGCGATACATATGCGGTTTGCTTTTGCTGCAGATGTAGATGCTAATCGAGTGCTCTGTGCGCTGTACTTCGAAGTGTCAATTTATTTATTTATTTAGTTATCAACCATATTTTAGCAGAGATGCCCAGTTCAGCATATGCTGGTTTGAATGGGGCTCTGCAAACCCACCCATCCCACCCCAGGGGAGGACATCCATCAGACAGTAATCTCGTGCGTGGGAAATTAACGTCTCCTACCCCTAACCCTGCAGGAGACGGGACCTCCATTTATTCGTCCCTATCCGAGAAGACTAGAATATCTAACCATTTCTTGATGTTATAGAAAGGTAGCATATTCTTCTCAATTATTTTAAGACCTTGAGTGTTTGTCCGGCCGGGGCTCGAACCCTCGACCTCCCGCACAACAGTCCAGCGCTCTATCCATTGAGCTAACCGGGAGGCGGCTGGCTCAGTGGATAGCATCAACCAGTGTAGCCTTAATCAATCTGCTTACTGTATCAGAGGAAACAGCTTTATAAGGCTTAGAGTAACTAGTAAGAAGCTGCTTTACATTACCTCGAAGAGTATCTGTGTGCTTCAGATATTGCTGAAGATGCTTTACAATACAAAGACTTACATCTGGTGCATAGGCCTGAAACTCAATACAAGCTAAATGTTTACCCGGTCTGGAAGTTTTTAATAATGAGTTAATGGAAAACACACACTTTTCAGAACTTACTTGCATATAATCAATTGATAATGTGTGCAAAGTCTGGCGACGCTGTCCCGAAAGCAACGCCATCAACATAACCACTTTCAGAGTCAAGTTCTTAAAACTAAGTTTCACAGGTGGCCCAAGTTGAGCTAGATAGTCTAATACCACCGTGACATCCCAAGTTTCTTGGTACCGTGGGAGAGAGGTTCTGCACTCAAAAATTCCCTTGAAGAAACGACAGACTAGGGGATGCTGTCCAAAAGTGTAATGCTCTGATGTAAAACAAACAGTAGACAAAGCACACCGTGCAGTGTTGAGGGCACTGTATCTAATCCCTGTGTGGTAAAGTTCTGCCAAGAAATTAATCCCATGTTCTATAGTTGCTGAAAAGGGACTAATCTCCCTTTGACAGCAGTATTGCTCCCATTTAGTGATAAATGGTTTATATTGTTGTTTGGTGCTCTTTCTCCAAGACTGTAAAATGAGTGAGGTAGCTGATTCCGAAAGCCCTCTACCTTCAAGTGATTTCCTGACAAGTGGAAGATCAGAAGTGTGAGCTTCTGATGTAGTGGATACACCAAGTCTGGCTGTTGAGGTAGAAATAAGGTGTGTTTCTTCTTGGGGAGCACAAGGGTTTCCTGAACCAGGAGTCTCATCACCAATGGCCACCATGGCTGAGTTGGCTAGCACGGCACAACTAATAGTCCTGTGATCTCCTCGGCTTGAATTTTCTGTAACACTTTTGGGATGATATTAAAAGGAGGAAAGGCGTAAAAAACATAAGGTTTCTAAGAAATTGAAAAAGCATCAATAGCCATTGCTCCAGGGTCTGGTTGGGAGGCAACAAATGGCCTTAGCTGGCAATTAAGCCTAGATGCAAATAGGTCAATCTGAGGCTCAACATGAAGTTTCTTAACGGCTGCGTGAAAAATTTTCCTGTCTAAAGTCCATTCAGTTTCTTTTCTAGATTTCCTGGTCTCTGCATCAGCTAGAGTATTCGCTTTCCCTGGGATATGACTTGTGGTTAACCACATGTTATTGTCAAGGAACCACTCTCAGAGCGTACGGGTTAAATCATTTCGCTTTCTGGAATGGCTCGTGCCCATTTTACCTAAATCTGACACAGCAGTCATATTATCAATTCGCACAAGTGCATGCTTTCCTGATAACTCTTTATGAAACGCCTTAAGAGAAAACAACACTGCAAGCATTTCAAGATAACTGATGTGATTAGAAGCCTCTTCTGGAGTCCAAGGTCCCCCAATCTTTGCATTATTGAACACTCCTCCCCAGCCCTCTTTACTTGCGTTGCGTCTGTGTATAAAGTGGCCTCTGGCTGAGGAGGGCTTATAGGATTGTTTAATGACCTCGCTGAGTTTATCCACCCCTGCAAATCACTGCGAGACAACTCAGACAGTTGCATAAATGCATCAAAGTTACCCTTGTTTAGGCCCAAGGCCTCAGTTTTGTCCATGTCCAGTGACCTAAAATACAAAGGCCCTAGCCTTGCTGCTGGAAAATTTGATACGACGAACCCAAGGGTTGATGCCACCTCTCTTACTGTAGGGTGCGGACACTCCAGCAGCCCTTGACAGGTATGAATGATCTTTTCGGTCTTCTCAGAGGTTGGATAAACTTTCATTGTGATTGAGTCAATGATAAACCCCATAAAGATGATACGATGTTGTGGAAAAAAGGACGATTTTTCAGGGTGGACAGTAAACCTAAGGGAATCAAATAATCTGACAGTATCCCAAACATTTCTCTCACAGTCATCATAGTCATCACCCTGGAGATATGAGTCATCGATACGGCTTGCTGAAAGGTGTCCCAGCTGTCCCAGATGTGAATATACTGGTTTTAATAATTTAGTAAACTTCCTGGGACAAAATGCCAATCCATTTGGAAAGCAAACATATACAGTTTTCCACGCCACTGAAACTTCGGGTATTTTTGGTCTGCAGTGTGTTATGGAGAGCGCCCATATTTTTCTAGAGTGCGTTGCGTTACGTAATTAATAAAAATAGAACGAAGAAGTTTCTAGAACATTTAGTCATGATGACTAAGCGAGAACTTTAAAGTGCACCTACACCCAAAAAATTTATTTCGCTTAACGAAGTAAGCTTATTTTTTTGAGTATTTCTGCGCAAAAATTTTTTTATTTGCTCAAATCTTCAATTTTCTATGCCCGGTCAAAATACGGAAAATCGGCCGCCATCTTGCCCCACGACCGAGTTTAAAGAGGAATGGCTCTAGTGGGTAATGTGACGTCAAATCGAGAACACGAAAGTCTGCTTTTCACACATTTTCACTTGTTTGGGAAGGTTGTAGTTGATAATTGTCCGAAAATATGCCGACTAAGTGTGTTGTAGAAGGATGTGGCAACGTGTGAAATTTGCAAGAGGGTATCGCGCTCCATACAATCTTCATACAACACACCTAGTCGGCATATTTCGGACGATATCGACGACAATCTTCCCAAACAAGTGAAAATGTGTGAGATGCAGACTTTCGTGTTCTCGATTTGACGTCACATTACCCGCTAGAGCCATTCTTCTTTAAACTCGGTCGTGGGGCAAGATGGCGGCCGATTTTCCGTATTTTGACTGGGCATAGAAAATTGAAGATTTGAGCAAATAAAAAAATTTTTGCGCAGAAATACTCAAAAAAATAAGCTTACTTCGTTAAGCGAAAAAAATTTTTTGGGTGTAGGTGCACTTTAAGGAGAACCTTCTAGAACCGTGACTCAGCATATTTTTGTTATGATGTAATCATAGTGTAATGTTTCTAAAAATAGCAATATTACAGATCTCTAGAACATTCTAGAACTTTTCTGAAAGATATATAAGGAGTCACGCTAGCTTAAAGAGGAAGGCCTTTTAGCGAGCTATAACTGCTGTTGCGAAGAGCCCAGAGGAGCGAGAGCCGGACAGAGTTGTTTACTGGAATTAAAAGCCGTGTGGAAGGCTACGTGAGAGAAAGAATTACGGACGTCCACATTTTGTTAAAGATTTTCAAGAGAACCGTGAGTTGTGCGGTAGTACACTGAGATTTAAGTGATATTATTTGTAAAGGGCTCTAAGTTATAAGGATACTGATTGTATTAGTATTTATATCGCTCCGTAGCTAAGTGAAAAAGATAGTTATTGTACTGGTTGTCGATATCGCTTCGTAGTTATTACGTCAGTCAATAAAGTAGTTGAGTTGTACGAGTTATATCTTTCTGGCGGTTTGGAAAATACCGTAACAAGTGGCACTAGGCACAGAATAATATGCATCCTTTAAATCTATGGATGCCATAAAGCACCCAGGTTTTACCATTAATTTTGTAAAACAGTATTAAGTGAGTCCATTTTAAAAGGGTGATATTGTACATGAGTGTTTAAACACTTGATATTTAAAATTACTTTGAAAGAACCATCCTTTTTGGCCCTAGTGTAAATAAGAGAGATATATTCCCCTTTTTCGTGACTACTTGGGGTAATAACACCCTTAGCAAGGAGTTCAACTATTTCAGTATCAATGACATGTTGTTTGTCCAAATCAAGGATTTCTACTTCTTGGGGACTACTCTCTACTCTTTGATGTGGAGTCCTGGTAAATTCGATTGGCTGGCCTAGTGTCATTTGCAATATCTCATTTTTAGTCTTCTTAGTTCTTGCTGAATGTCTTTCAGCTAAAATTTTCTGCAGCTCCTGTTCCGATAAATTCGGGAAACGGGCCTGTTGTGTTTCGTTTTCGTAGTGCTTGTTGGCTTGACTACTTGGGGGAAGGTCGAAAGCCAAAGAAAAGTTTGGTTGGTCTTCGATTTACCAATATCGCTTTCCGGAACTCACACGACGGAAATTTTACAGCTATTTTGAAACCGTCTGCACACGTCATTTTATTGAGCACGGTGACTAAAATGTACTACCACTTGGAACTTAATGCATAACCTAGCATACAATCCTTAAACGTTGGGGTTAGAAATAAATTAAGTGCTGACAACTGGCTTAATTCAGTATCACTGATCTATTTGCTGCCTGCTTTCCATGGATAACATTCTACTTGTGCAAAAAAAAAAAAAAAAGAAATACACGTTCCACATACGTTTTAAAATCTTATTACCACTCTTGTAACATTATACATCGTATAGTTTTTGGAAACTGTTCATAGCTAGATTTAACCTGTGCTCAGGAGTTAAATCCTGCAAATTCTAACTTCCTTGGAGTCATGAACTCTTTAACAACTTCTTCTGTGACTAGTTTCCTTCTCTCTTGATGTTCTGCAACCAGGGGCTGCAAAACTGAAATGAGTTCCTTCTTGATTTCCCCTGACAACATCTTTCCAGTAGAATAATCCTGAATAAATAGCAAGTGACCAGTGTAAGGAAACTACAAGGCCATTCCAATAAATTTGCAAAACAAATGCAGCAAGCAGCAAAATAAAAAGGTTCGTCTTTATGTCCTTAACCCCTGACCCCTCAACCTTGATTAACACACAACTTCTAAAACACCATAGTCTTTGCACATTTACCTCTTTTATTTGGGCAAGTTTTTCATCATCCTCAAGGAAGAAAGTGAGATACTGATAAGCAATATCTACTGTTATATCTCCACCATATTTCCTGTGATCTTCCACTGTATCACAACCACCAGAAAAAGCATACTTATTAACCTGAATAACAACAAGAATTCTGTGTAAGTTGTACTTAAGAACTTTTATTTTCTGACCCTTGTAATGCACTTGTTACAACACAACTAATATTTGACTACTACTGGTACATACAATGATCTTTTCAAGACAGATTCCCTAATTAATAGGAGATGAGGGAAACAAATTATGGGACTTGCTCTGTGTCTAACATTTTCTCAGAGAAATAGCAAAAGGAAACTCCTAAAAAGGGGTACAAAGAGGGGAGATATCTACTTAACTTTAGATTTTTCAGCCACTAATTTATTGTTAAGTGACTGACAGACTCAGTCAAATACTAAGTTCAAATTAATCAGATTATTTGACTCGTGCAATCCTGACCGACTTCAACACCTTTATATACTTTGGCTAAAGTCACTGTGATAACTTAAACGCCTCAGGTGTAACAAAGATCAGCACCACTGCTGTAATATAAAATCATACCTTCTTTTTAATCTGAGCTGGGGAATCAGTGAGGAAGATGGAAGAAGTTGGATCACTGGAGCTCATTTTTGTTTTTGCACCTTGCAGAGCAGGAAAGAACGTGGAAAATATCAGAGATGGTTTTGGGCAACCCAGCCGTGGAGCAACATCACGAGTCATCCTGAAGTAAGGATCCTACCCATTAGGAAGCCAAAAAGCAAAAAAAAAAAAAAAAAAAAAACCACAAGTAGCATTCAGTAAAGACTGGGTAAATCACATTACTTCATATTACACACAACTATATGTATGTGTACCAACGCAAAGGAGTTAGTACAAGTTAAAACTCCTCCCTTAACCCCACTGAAAAATACCATTGCAAATGCTTCACAATGAAAGGATACACATAGCAAACATAACACTACAACACCCTCTATTTGAGAGGATGGTCTTAATTCAATTACTACAAGCATTACCTGGTCAATTGCACAAGGAATAAGACATGGGATATCTTTTCTGCTTCCAAATGTGTGAGGGAAAGAGTGGCTAAATGATGGAGCTGCTTGAATGGCAGGAAAAGCTATTTTACCTGAAATGAAGTTATTAGAAATAAATCTGTGTCTAAACATCTGAAACTCAGTGTAAATGAACATGAGCCTGGATGGAAAACAACGGTTCAACGCACAAACAAAAGTCAAACATTCATATAAATGTCATATAGTCAAATGGACTCCCTATGTTTCAAGAAAGATTAATCAAAAGTGAGAAAAGCTAGATGAAATTAATATAACAATACCAAAAGCTATTAAGTTATTATGTAAAAATAATGCCAAAAAATTGAGAAGAGGCATCTTGAGACATACCTATACAAGAACTCTCATCAAATCCAAAGATTGCTTTAACTTGGTTGTAAGTTACACACCTTTGTATTTTAATAATGTTCTTGTAAAACTCAGAGCTACTCCTAACAGTTGGTGAGAGAAAAATCTATAATTAAAACATTTTGTCACACACATCCTTCATGAGAATCCTCACAAAATAATACGCAATGTTCAGTAATAGTATAACAATTACTACATTATTACTATAACTTTATCAATAGAGCAAGCTTTGGCTTTTAAAAGCAAAAAGGAACTGGTTTAGAAGTGCAGGTGCATGTACATGTTACATGTAGTTTACTTCTTACCCTATGTAATCAATGTCAGAGAAGATAAAAGTCTTCTTCACATCAAAGCCAACAGCTATGATATCTTTAGCATTTTCGTAAGCCAGTCTGTGAGTTTCTTCACAATCTATGTCCTTCAGAAAAAACTTTTCATCGTCTGTTAGTTGAATTACCAGAGGCACATTGAAAGCATCTTGAAGATATCTGAAGTAGAACCAAAATCCCTGTTACACATTAAGCCCAAATTCAAGTTTTTCAACACATGAGCACACCTTGTGCTTCCTTTACCTTCCTTGTTTGCTGTGATATTTTTCCTAGAAATCCTTTACCTTCCTCGCCAATGAGTTCAGTCAGTTATTCAGTTGGTAGTGAACCAGAAGGAAAATTGTCATTCAGTCTTGGGTCCAAATCCTCAGGGGCACAGTAATTATATCCCAGGTTCACTTTTAAGTTTATAACATTTCTTGTTCCCATGAAACTGGTTTTTATAATAATTAACTAATATGTAACAATTTGTCCAAACCTGTTTGCACAGATTTAATAAATCAAAGAGGGTGCAAGGAAAAGACCGATTTGCTTCTTAAAGATTGCCGTATTCTTGTGTACCCTTGTGAAACAGGTTTCCGCAAAAGTCAAGAAACCACCCCCTTCAGGTTGAATGAATTATCCATAGTGACTTACTTTGTGAAGATAAACGGAATCAGATGTCCCATGTGCATGGCTTCTGAAGATGGGCCTCTTCCAGTATATAAGTAAAAAGGCTTTCCCTTTTCATACATATCCAGGACATAGTCAAGATCCCTTGAACAAGTTTAAGGTAATAATTAATAATTTGTAGAATTGCTAAATTACAAGTAATTTGCCTTAATTATAGGTAATTTTCCAAAATAAGCTGATAACATGTTATAGGGGAATCAAAACAGTACATCAACTTTGTCTCATTGGTGAAACCCTTCAGGCTAACCTTAGCCAACTAAGATTAAGCCTGAGAAGCAGTTAACAGGGACCGTTAAATTAAACACCTACTTTGAAGGCCACAAAGAACATCACCAGATGACAACCCTTACAAAATACAACCAATACACTTACAAATGGATCTCCTCATTGATTACTTTTAGTGATACAATTTATCAAAAGCCTTAAGATAATAACAAGTCCCACTTTACCTGTGTGAAAAGAAGACACCCCTTCTTAACAAATGATGTGGTGCTTTTTCCGTTAATTTCTCTATCTTTTCCTTGTGTTTTTCTTCCAATTTAGAACAACCAAACTGCCCTGTTGATTAATTAAACAATCATTTTGATGGAACAAACAAATTTTCATTACTTTAACACAGAAAGGGAAATTAAGTTGCTTCACCCTAGCTATAAAGGTGTATTCACCGAATCAAAATATGGCGTCCAATTTGAATTACCATTGTTTTTGATTTACTAGCCTCGTCTTCACGTGGAAAACACAAAAGGATTATCACATGTGTGAGAGGCTAGTAAGTCCAGAACAATGGCAATTCAAATTGGATGCCATATTTCGATTTGGTGTATAGTGCTGGAAGTACCTCTATATCATACTTGGGTGTGTTTTGGGTGTGTAAGTACCAAGTCTCCAATTTAAGGTCCTGTTCTAGAAATAATTTCCTCTCAAATCTATTCATTTTCAAAACAAGTAAATTTTGTAGCTGCTGAAAGCGCTTTTGTCCTCCTCCTACAATATGTCTCGAAAATGGTTTTTAACTATGTACAAAATCAAGACCTCATTGGCCGGTACAATGATACGAGAATACGAATAATGGCGAGGAAGTCCAACCTTTGGCCTAGTCTGACTATTGTTATGCATGATGAAAGGAAGAATATCGTACTGATCCTTGTTTACCATTAATAACTTATTTTCCTCTCTTTCAACTAATACTGATCGAATATTCTTAAGTCAGCTAGACAATATAATAACGTTAACATAAGTCACGTGATTGAGTATTCAGCTGATCATAGATCGATGGAAGTTAGCACGCCGATTATACGCTTGGAATATATCACTGAGGAAATAAAGCTATCAAAAAAAATATGACAATATAAAGTAAATCGATACGAGAAAGTGAACTCACTGATAAGCTTGTCGTAGTCGATTCCCTTGTTATCCGCTGCAACAACCTTCTCCATGGTCACAATTTGTTCTGTTTCTCCATCCGCTACGTTTTCTTTGTTACTTTCCTCGTTTGAGGCCGCCATGCTTAATGATATGTTCCTTACACACTTAAAATTTGTAAAATATTTACCGAACTTTCCTATCTTTACAAGAAATTGAAGCAACATAAACTATCGGTGTAAAAATAAATAAATTTCTTGGAACATTTCCATAATCCTCTTCTTCTTACATCGCTAATGAGCCCACGAATAACAATCTTTACGTGTATGCTGTACTGAATTGACACCTTGTCCAACCTAAAAGTAACTCATGGTCCCTTGGGGAAGAAATAGAGAAGACCCTGGTAACGAGGGCGGTTCAGGGCTACTGAGGGGTTTCTCAGGAAACTTAGGAAAATGAGAACTGGGAATACGTTTCCCAGCCAAAGTGGAGTGGGTTGGACACATCCACGATTTTACGATCCTGTCAAAAAGAATTCATTAAATACCTACAAATAAATCTTTGCTTTATTCTTTTATAATTTTGATTTCAATTATTTACAACACTTCTAGTATAAAAATAACTTTACTCCTCAAACAATACCCAATTTAAAAGTATGATTATACCCTTTTTTGGACAAATTCATTATACTAACACTTCTTTGTGCAGGAAAGGAAGGGCCCTAAAAGAGTACCCCTTCCACATATTCATTTGATCACTCCAAATCAGGGTGGCATTTCAAAGGCATGATTAATGTTGCGTTCATGATGGGTGCTATCAAAAGATAGGGAAATGTGAAATTGGGGATGCCATCATTCAGGTAGGGGCTGACGACATAAACTCTTACTTTACATTTTACTTCACGAGTGCCTGGTAGGCAATTTCTCTTTTCCATAATTAAACATTGTTGGGCAGAGGGGTGACAAATATAAGTTGAAATATCAACCAAAGGCATTACAAAAGACTAGAAGAAATTTTAAGGTTATCAGCAAAGAAAACTGATATCAAGATCTTGGGAAAAAAATGAAAATGATCAGGACATTTTCCCACCAAAATGACTTTTGCAATACATTGAATATCAATAGCTACAAGCTACTTTTGAAAAATGCTTTGTGATGACTCAGAGACCAAAACATGTGGTTTCATCAGAATAAGCACAAGACATTTTTAAGGGTGAGTATTCATTCTAATAAAAGGTCAACTTCTTTCATCCCACAATATCAGAAAAACTTCAGTGTATCCTACAACATCACTTAACAAAAGAGAATATGCACACAAAGTTGTATACTTTCTAAATACTGGAGATGCATTATTTTGCAACTAGATTTTATTTGATCTGAGATATTTTTGCATATGTTCTCACAAAAGAAATGTTTCAGTTTAACAAAGTCTAACACGAGAGTCTGTTCTAAGTTCTTACTTTGTCTATATCCATAGCAAAATCTGTAATTTTATGGGACAAGTATGTGGCCAAAAAAAAAGTTTTTTTTTTCAATAATAGTTAGCAACATGGTGTGCACAAATTTCATAGAGCAAAATGTCAGCAAATTGCTAATGGGGATTAGTCTCAAAACTCTGGAAATATCCTAGGTTTGAATCACTATTGATAAATTCAAAGTGTGATCACGTCAATTCTGCAAGCGCGCTTGAAAGTTAAACAGTCTTCCCTGATGACAGCTTTTTTGTTTTAAATATCTAGTAGGTGTTGAAATCCACTCTTTCAATTCTTGCTCCCTCATGATATCTTTGAGGTTTAGGAGGTAAACTTTACCATGTCATGAATCTAAAAAGCAACAAAAGAATTCAAAGGGATCATTAGATAGGAATTAATGTCAATGAATTATTTTTAACTATTGGTTCAAAAATAAAATTCCTCCGACAGCAAAATGAAATACTGGCACCTATGTGTAAAGGGAAAAACTCTTTAATAGGTTTCCACATCAATGAAAAAGCAGCCATCCTTGGGATTTATTTTGACTTTCAATTTTCTTAAGAGAGGGCTAAAGAGGTTCTTTTGAGTCATGTGGAGTCAAGATGGCCTATTTTGCAGACTGCTCTATATATTGACGGGCTCTTAAAACGTAACGTTCTTCACCTGAGAGATTTCAACATAAGGGCTCCATTAGTAATCACCTGTTTAGAGGCAGCAACATTAAGCGGTGATTCACCCTCATAGTTTGTTAGGCTTGGATCAGAACCAGCAGCCAATAACAAAGCTACCACAGATTCCATACCCCGCCCTGCAGCAATATGAAGAGGTGTCACTTCACCAAATGTCATAGCATCTGGGTCTGCATGGCACTGGTACAGAAGGCAGTTGATCATGGACAGATTACCTGCCTCGACTGCATGATGAAGTGGGGAGCGTCCACTCTTACCATCCTGCAAAGAAAGATGTTGAAAAACATGTTAGACTACAACTTTTATCCTTCAAATAAGCCAGTTCCTTGGTACTTCCACCCTAGGTCGTGACAAATGCAAAAATTTGCTCTCATTTGAAGATTAGCACCTAAGCACAGTCTAAGAACAGGAGCCAAGATGAATGCACCATGGGCCAACTTGTAGGGATCTAGCACTCTCACTACAGCACCAATATTGTTCCCAAGGATTTAAAACAAACAAAACTACCATGACTGTAGATGTAACTCACCTGAACGTTAACATTAGCCCCAAGAGACACCAGATAAGAAGCAATTTGAACATTGCTTGAAAACACAGCCTTGTGTAAAGCAGTATATCCTGGGGGGGAAAATTCAAAGTGTTTAACACAAAAATTTTCTACTTCCATATTAAGAAAATACCAGGAAATGAAACCTTAAGCTTGAGTTTCTTCTGATCAAATCCCCATTAAGATGAACAGACAACTTTAATAGGAGGTAACCCTGGCAAATTGACAAGTTTAATGTAAACAATGGGAAAAAGAAAACAATTCACAAAAACGAAACTTCACACTTGCATTTTTTCTTTTCCGCCTAGTTGGGGGAACCCCCGCTAACACAATCAACCGGTTATGCTTCCACAGCACATTTTAGTTTCCCTTTCGAACAACTAGGGAAACCCCCGTGCAATTGGAGTCATCAACAGAAACCAAAACGTGGGCGAAACGCACGAAAAGGACTCCTGCGCAATTTTACATGAGAGAGTCAAATAAGGCTTGACTAAAATGGACGATCAATATTCTTTTCCTCTTACCATCAAAGTCTCGCTCGTGAAGCATGTTATATACTTTCTCTTTGGTCTCGTCACCCCATCGTTTATCGTGCAGGGGTCTTACGATCTCCTTTACGCAGTCAATATCTCCTTGTTCGCAAGCTAAGTGTAAAGCTGTTCTCCCATGGCGATCGGGAATATTTAGCCAAGCTCCGGCTTCCAGAAGTCTGCGGATTGCGGCGGGCTGTCGGGTGATTGTCGCTAAGTGAAGAGGCGTCTGAGACAGAAAAAGTTGTATAAATAACACGCAAATATATTTAACCGAGAAGAATAAAGATCATTAAATTTTCAAACTACTGATTTTCCTCGAAAACGCTTATCAAACTCTGAGGAAGCCTAGAAGAAATGCGCCAAACATGCTGTGGTTTTGCTTTGTTTTGTTTACCTGTTTTAGATCATTGGGAATGTCGAGGCATTCTCTACACGGTGCAACTGAGATTATCGCATCTGTTTCCATTGGTTTCATGTTAATAATCGACAAATGAAGAGCTCTGAAAGCAAAAAAGAGAATGACGATGAAATCCTGTTGATGCATGTTAAGAATTTCAGACTATTACATACATCCACCATTTCGGGGAAAGGAACATCTACGAGATTGATATATGACGATATTTTTTAAACGAAAACATGGGAAGTGTTTTACAGTTGTTTTAAACGTTAGTTTAGAAAACAGTGTTTCATCCATAACAATTTCACAAAATTCAGCCTTTTCTTCGTTGATTCAAGTGAAATCCAATACCTCTCCACGCCAGCGTTCTAGAGGAAACAGTTCGTTGTACATATAATAACGCAACTGAGAAAAATTTGGTGGGTTTTACATTAAAGATGTCTTCTTCTCCGACAAATTAGTATAAGGGACAAAACAACGATAAAATTGCCTGTTTCGATCCTTAGTACCTTGGGGATCGAGAAGAAAGCAAAGCAATTAATCTGAAGGCAAAGGTCATTAGACATGCATCTCTACAACACGTACATAATCTGAAGTTTGCAGAGAACGAATAAATTGGAGAAGAAATATTTCGTTTGGAAACTTACGTATCACCATCGTCGTCTTGAAGATATAACTGCTTTCTAACGGGGTCCTGAGCTAATAGATATCTCACGTCGTTAGTGTGAGCATAGTTTAGATAAAGTTCTTCGTTTTTCAAAAGCGACGAATCTTGTGATTCCGAGGAAGGGTGTCGTGTATCCGTATCAGGGTCCTCGATCGACAAATTTTCGGTCCTTTCTTCTACGCTATGCAAGCTGGTTACTTCATTGTTTCTTTCTATGCTTCGAGAGCGCAATTCTTCGTCGTCACCAAATCCAGAGTCACACTGAAAGCTGGCGCTAACGGACTTTCCATCAGCTCGAGGAATGGATAACATTTTCTGTTGTAACAGAGCGGTTGGCATCGCTCCGCGCGGAATGAGCTTTCGTTGCCCACTTGTGGTTGAATCCATCTTACTGAACACAGATTTCTTACGATACGCAAACAGTTTACAGTTCTCTAAGAAACAAATTAATACAAAATAAAACTGGGCTATGGAATGCTTTACACACACTCTCACTCTCCTTCGTGTTAGAGGGTACCAGCAATGGCGGATGATGTTTTATATATCTTTGCTTCTCAGCAAAGGGAAATTTCCCTTTGCTGTCACATGTCTTACACTAACCAATGATCAAGCGATCCCGGGAATATTTCACCAATCAAAACGCTTCATTTCGGGGAGTTTTGGGACTTCACTGGGGTCCCCCGGGCGACCTTGAAAATCGTGCAGGAATGCAAAGGTGTCAGCTGATCTGCGCATAAACAATGAATTATTAATTAGGGGATTCCCCCGAAAAACGGACTTTCGCATTGCGACGTGTAATTGTACCTTGTTGACGTTAGAATATCGCGTCAATAGCAATAAACTATCGTAAATGAATTTCTGGAATATATTTGCTTTGAAGTTTTTTTTCTCGAGTTCCCGTCGTTACGAGCAGTTATTTTTGGCCAATATTTGACGAAAAGTAAGCAAATGAATAGAACCGCACCGACACCATTTAAGGACACGTCTCGGCAGGTATTTTTTAGAGGTTGCGAGAGGGAAAAAAATTCCCTGCCTGGTAAGCAAAAACTATGTTTTCCTAGCCTCAGCAAATCTTTATTTTACTCTTTTTACTTTATTTCAAAACTGAATTCATCGTTAAAATTAAACGTATAAATTTATTTGCTCGGGAATTCTTTCCACAACTTTATTGGTTGGTTATTTGCCCGTAATGGTCACATGTCATGAAAGCGTGTGGGTCACATGGGATGAAAGCGTGTTAGTCACAGATAAACCGAGTGTAAATTCTGTAATATGCAATTTCCATATCCTTCTATTTGAGACAATCTTTTCTTAAAAATTCATTTTTATTTGTTTGAAATAGAGATTAGTTGTTACTTATTCTTATAATTTTCCTTCTGAGATTGATACAGTAAGTAGATAGCTACTCTCAGCTACTTCGGTGCAAGAACATCCCCCCACCCTCCTCCCCCCCTTGATGTACCGACGAAGGTTCTTGTTGATATAGTGGGGTCATTGATGATCTTGACGCAACATCAGTACAGTAAAAAACTTTTGAAGTCTAGCTATGCTCCGTGCCAAACGATGAGAGTGCGAAAGTTCAAGGGCCGTTGTTTTGCTTCCAATCACCTTGGTCGACCGCTATTTTCCAGAATGAAGTTTCATTTTACAGCAGCGAGCTAAATCTGTTGAATTCTTGGATATGAAAACTAAAAGATAATTTCCCCGGCTAAGTACGTCATTAGGCAATGAAAACTGAAAGTCTGCAAGGGACCCGAAGGACATTATCAACATGAAATGGCCCTTTGGAACCTTCGCTGGCGAAGAATCTGAAGGCAACTTTGGAGACTTTTGAGTCTTTCCCTCTGAAATGAGTGAACACGGACTAAAATGGAAATTTCATATGACTTTCCAACCGGCTGTGCAATTATTCAGCACCACTGCGTACGTAACCTTGCAAACGAGGCTATTTTCACATCGCTGAAGGTAAATTCACCCTTTCAAAACTGAAAAGGCCGGAGCACGTATACGTGTGGCAGCAAGATGAAAACCTCGATGGAAACTGGCGAATTCAGGCTGAAGCATCTTAAACTCTCCTATGTGTCAATATCAACCGGCTGTCCTGCCTCGACTGCTTTAAACAGGAATAAAAATGAATGCTGAACGAATGACAAGTCTCGCCTGGGAAAACCCCTTCATGCAACCAAAACGTGATGGGAGTGCCCGTATTATAATCAGTTATAAAAGGATTCGACCCCTATGACATCTTCTCGTTTTCCGTTTCTAACTAGGATTAGATTTGACAGATCTTATTATGTTTCGCAGAAACAGTCGTTGGCACAGTTCCCTTGTGAGTCTCTTGTGGCAATAGCACTCATTCTAGAACTTCCTACCTCGAAAGCGAGTGACATAAAGAAGTACCCACATAAAAGGTTGACAGGGACGTGCGATAAAATCAGACGGGACACATTGAAAGTGTCCTAAACCCCAAAAATTATCTTTAGCGGAAAAATTACGCTAAGGGACTGAGATTTTTCCCCCACCCTACACCCTCACGTGTAATTCCGATATTTGTGGCTTCTTATATAGGCGTGTTTAACAGTCTAATGAAGGAAACTAACCGCCATCATCTAACATGATACCGCTTACACCCGCTAAAAACATTCGTCTTTAAGTATCTAAGGAAATATGGAAACGGCCTGTTTCGTTCTTAAGCGAGAGTTAAGAATTAGTAACACCTCCTGGCTAAAACTCAATTTTTTAATTATTCCCCAGAATTTTGCTATATCATCATTATTATCATGATCGCTGTAACTGGGAGGAGGGGGAGAAGGTGATGTCAGGGGTGGTTTGTGGAGGTTTCAGGGGCGTTGCAGTTACTTAACTCCTCTTCCCACAAAAATTAGAAGGTGCATCCCTGAAATAAGTTAACATTCTTCTCTGATATGACCATGGTTGGCAAAATCTGCTATCTGCGCTTTTAGACCTTTCCCACCACAATGAGGATAAGACTTAACGGGTAATAAGACAAACCAGGAGCCTATTAATGGGCTCCTGACGTAGAAAAGGGCAGGAAGGGCGACCAAAAATGGCAATCAGTACAGAAACAAAGATGAACCACAACAGGATTTTTCAATCTAAGACTTCCAAAAACTATATTCCTTCCAAGAAAAATTTAACTGATCTTTAACAGAACCCAGTATGTCATTTTATTTTATCACTTAATCAATGAATGACATGCTATGAGAACACCACACAGACTAGCCCTGTATGTATCACAATAGAAATGTTCAAGGGCCTTTGAGATTTTCAGGTGTAAGTTGAATGTCACTTCAAATAGGCATATAATAACTTGCAAACTACTTGCAAATGCTAACATTCTCCAAGAAAGAAAACTTGTCCCTCCCTTCTCATCCATGTTCAAAAAGACATACAAAAAGACAAACCAAAAGAGATTGTCATATTTTTAGCAGCCAGGGAGCCTTTTGTGCTCTGTATTTACAGTATAAACTACTTTAGCAGGATTTCAAAATTGTATGGGCTTCTTTAAAAACACCTTGACTAGTGATGCTCTTAGGATACTTGCCATAAAGGGGGAAAAGGTTCACATAGGAAATGCAATATCTCATTATTAACTACCTAGCATGTGAAATTAGTTTGAAGTAATTTTGGAACATTCTGAACTAAATAACATGTGCACTTTTCTTTGTAATAGGTAAAAAGATTTTGAGCATAATATTTGACATCTTTTTTAAACGTTTTTCAAGTATTACAGCTACAATAAACAAAATACTTGCAAATGCTAACATTCTCCAAGAAAGAAAACTTGTCCCTCCCTTCTCATCCATGTTCTGCACAAGGTGTAATTCCTTTTTGTGTAACATAGCAGCCTTACGTCTTTGCATGAGATGGGCAGATTGTAAATGATCCTTTTGAGGCTTTTGCAGTTGTTTCCCTTTCAGTGCAATAACATTAACTAAGTTATCATTGATGTACACCTCTCTATTCTTGCTTTGGACAGAATTTTCATATGATTTCTTGGTCTCCAAAAGAATGTTGTTCTGGACTAGTTTTTGTGGAGAGTACAGCACCCAGCGCAAGTACACACCCAGTAAGCCCACTGCAACACCAGTAAGATGAGAAAAACAACCATCTAAAAAACAAACAATCCAAAAATCAAACAACAACAAAAAGAAAAAAAAAACTGAGAGGAACATAATCATTGGATGCTCTTAAAAGACTGTTACAGTAATAGCCAATAATTGGTACAATCTGAAGGTGATTTCAAAGATCCTCTGAACCCTTTGCACCCTGACATCAGTAGGCATATTCTCCATACTGTTCTCTGTACATGTCCTAGGGTGTATAACAAGGAGAATTTGTTTCACAATAAAGAGCTTCTGTGTTGCTGATCATTTCCTTTATTCTTGTGTGATTTGGGGTAATTAATTACTGTAAGGAGAAATTAGATGGTAGTCACCCTTAAGAGGTCAAAGGGTTGATTTGTCAAAGAAACAATAGTCTGAAAGTGTTTGTATCAATCAACATGTACATTATTCAAACAAATGTTGTGCGTTTTCTTAGTGACTAAGTTGTAAAGGACACAAATGTGTATTTTCAATAACAAATTGTTATATTTTAAGGTCATTTATTTTCACTGCTAATGATGTCTGCAAAAAGTGGATTCAAATTTGAACCAATCCTTATGCAAAACTGTTCAAGTTACCTCTAAGTTCCTTCTCTACCAACAATGACCGCATTGTCCTCATACTTAAAGGCTTTCTGAAAAGAAACCAAATTTAGTAATAGTAAGCTATCCAGTCTCAAGAGACAGGATTTCCATTAGTCTGTTCTCCAAACAGTGCTTTTCATTTTATGGCAATCCAGAAAAAAGTTCTGTGAAGAAGCTCCTAAAAATATCATTACCTGAAAGTTTTGTTAAAAGACTTATGAACAAGTATCACAGAGTTCCAAGCATGTTAAATTGCCACAATTTGTTTTCTAACTTGATCGTTGTCTACTTTCATGACCAGTCCTCTATGACTACTAATGGATGGCTTGAACTCATGTAAGAATTTCTTTAACGCATCTAGTGTGAATTACCTTCGTAACTGTGAGTACTCATACTCAAGGCTCTTCTTGAAATTCCCAAATGGAGATATGTTACTTTCCTCTGAACCACCATTCATGTCGGTATACCCCTCAGAGTTACTTTGCCTATTTGCTTGTTTATTTAATTCGCCCTCGGAAAACTGCTCAGTTTCATCCTCGTCTAGATCCCTTTTCATCTGACCAAAACATCCATCTTGCCTCTGCCAACTGAGAATCTTCTTCAGCCATTCAGCCGAAAGAAAATCACCGTAACCCATAGAACCACACACCATGGCTTGTTCCATGAACAAGTCCCTATGATAATTATTCTTTTCTAATGTTCTTTTCTGCTCAATTGCCAACATCTCAGGGTACATGTTTGAACAGATTCGATTGTAAATTCCCTCTAGCCCTCCTTTTATGTTGGATTGTTCAAGACGTTTCAGTAATACTGGTGTACAACCTACGATTGGAAACACTGTTTTTATAGTCATACTCTACAAAAACTGGGAAATAATTTTGAGGCACCTGAAATAGAGGTGAAGTGTACATAACATCTCATGATCTGTTGAATGGTGACACTCATCTTAACACTTACTTGCATGAGCATGAAAGAGGGGCCTGAGACAGAGCTGAATAATGAAATGCTACGTCAGAGGGCATGCGGTCAACAATGCGGGCTCAAAAGTCCTCGGTCTAAAATTTAGCGAAATTAGTAGAAAATAATAAGGGCTGACTTTTAAAACCTAGGAACTCTGTTTTCATCGAAGGCACTTTCCTATTTCCAGAGGTTTTAAGGAGAAAATTAATTTTTGAAAATTTTTAGGGGGTGTACCGAGTTTTTGAAGGTTGTTCTGTAAAAGAATAGCGGCAAGGAAAACGACACCTCGAAGCAACAGAATAGGCGGATTCATGCTGATGTCATTGTTTACATTTTTGCTCATTTGCATACGGCTTTGCGTAAGGAAGGAAGCATGTTACAAATTGACTTCAGGCAGCTAAAGAGCTAGAGAACCTTACTACATGGTGAAATTTTTAGCTCTTTGGGTGTAATATTCAAGGAGAAATAGCCCATCAAAAACTGCAAAATTTCTGGGTGGCAAAAGTGCTAATGAGCTCATACATTCTATGTAAAATTTTGAGTTTTTAAACCCGTGTTGCACAAAAAGTATTCAATGCATCAGGCTCATATTCATTGGCCGAGTTAATCGTACTTTGACCTTTCGATATTCAGAACTGATTTATTTTTAGCTCCATCAGAAACTGAATTGCTTATGCTAATGAGGCAAATATTGTAAACAAGGATTCCCCTATAGGAAATCAAGCATGCAAACAACTCAAAGTCTGTGTTTCTGCTGCAAAACCTAACGCATGCGTATACGTTATTCAGCTCTGTCGGGGTCTGAAGGGTGAATGGAGCCAGGAAATGCATTCAGGTGTAGCAGGTAATAAGGAAAACCCTGTGCGAGGTATTAAATCACCCATTAACACTGCTGCTAGTGTGTAAAAAATACCTTTCAATCATAGATAACAAGTATCAAACTGGTTTTGTTGCAATGAAATATGAAATGAATAAGATTAGGGAAGGTATGAAGATGGAAGAGTGTAAGAAATACTGCCAGACACAAAAGTTTCAAAATTTGCTGCAGTCCTATAATGGCATGCTCACATAGTTGAAGCAAAAAATATGCCAGGTCTACTAAAACCTAGATGTCATGTGCAATGTTATTAGCCAACCTTAAGGGTGCTGATCAGTACAAGCTGTAATGCAACCTGGCCTAAATTAAATCTTCACCATTTTCTCCTTCTTCCAGCTATCTTTTTCAACCTACCTTGAACTTCTCCCAGCTGAAAAAACAGAGCTTGATGTGTCAAGGCATAGCCCTGTGTTCCATCTGCACTTATCAGTTCCCAACACTTGTCAGAGATTTGACATGGTTGATTACCATCCGATCCTGTACCAGTCAATCCACTCATACACTGATCACTGGTACTCTCGTCAAAGTTAATAGCAGTCCTTCTAATCTCTGAATTATATTCTTTTTTCATCAGCTTTTTGTTTGTGAATGGTTTAAAGTTCAACCATGGATCTGCAACTTGTTTCCTAAATTTCTCAAAGTATTCAGGTGCTGTGCGTTGCAAATATGGCAGAGCAAGACCAGCTATTTGAGATGCTTTATTGTATAGGTCTTTCACTCGATTCAGCACATTGTCCTCAACTCTTAGTTGGCCATCCTGCACATCCTTAATAATTGATAGGAGAGCTCCTGGGAACAAGATAAACAAAACATAGCACCGCCCCCTGGTTAGCTCAATTGGTAGAGCACCGGACTGTTGTGCGGGAGGTCGAGGGTTCGAGCCCCAGCTGGACCAACACTCAGGGTCTTAAAATAACTAAGGAGAATGTGCTACCTTTCTATAATGTCAAGAAATGGATAGATATTCTAGTCTTCTCAGATAAGGACGAATAAACCATAGGCCCCATCTCCTGCAGGGTTCGGGGTAGGAGATGTTAAATTCCCATGCATGAGATTGCTGTGTGGTGGATGTCCTTCCCTGGGATAGGATGGGTGGGTATATCTGCCAAGATGGGCTGTATTGCCCTTTGCAGATTAAAACATTATAGATAGAACATTTGGAAATTGAGATGCAACATTTTAACAGCCAGTAACACAGTCAAGTATGGCCAACCTCCCCTCCCCACCAAGATCTCCATTATATCAGTTTCCTTGACTGTCTCCTATATATTTCTACTAATATGCAATTTCTAAGAATTAGGGGTTTTGATTTGAGGAACAAATATTAACTTACAATGTATTGACCACTTTCATAAATGGCTGCCAGATTAATATTCTTTTGTTTAATTTAAATTAGCCTTTCTGGCCTCGTTCTCCAGTTCAAAATTCAAAAGAGTACATTATCTCAAGCGAGGCTAGTGAGGCTAATTTGAATTTAAACAAAAGAATATCAATCTGGCAGCCATTTATGAAAGTGGTGTATGATAACCACAAGTTTTGGATGTTCAATAATTGTTCTCTAAAGTGGAGTTATGCCAGGTAACAATACTAAAATCATTAAACTTATGATCAAACTCAATTCAATCACCAAGGTTAACATGGTTGAGGCATCAATTCACTGTTCATGATACTTAGCATGCAAAACAAAAAAAAAAAAAGTAAAAAGCTTTATTGTGTCAATGTATTTAGTTTTCACAACTAATTGGGGACACAAAATAAAATTTTAAAATTATTATTTTACAAATAAAAATAAATAACAATAATGTGTGAACTGTATGATAAAAAACAATAGGTATATAAAAGGTACTCTCTAAGAATTGCAAAGGTTACAGCAGTTATTGCTGTTGTTTAAGAGTGACATTAGATCTTTTTTCCTACATGTAAATGTTCTTTTTGAAAGATTCAATATTCGAGGAGTCTTTCAATTTATTATCTAATTTCGACCAAATATGAGGTCCTTGATATTTAAGTGAATGCTTTCCATAGTTAAAAGAATGCATTTACAAGATAAGAATCACAATGCATTTGTTTATCATTTGAGAATTACCAATCATAATTCATGAATTAAAGAGGTGGCCATGTTCAATAAATTGACTTCCTTTTCAAGCCCAGAGAAAACAATAAACATTATGGTAAGTATGGATGGTGGGAGTCTGTTTTAGAGAAAATTGTATATCATATGTAAAGATTGTCTAGCAGAGCAAACATTTGTGGGAATTTAAATTCATAAACAGGTGCCATGGTAAAACTCCAGCTAAACTTTCACATAGAAAAATCATATATAATTATATAAAATTAATATTTAATTAATAAATTTGTGAGATACAAAAGCTCAAACTGAGATGTTCTGTGGTGTTTATCATAATGAAATTTTTAATAACACTTTCAAATAAATTGTAATTTTTTAATATGGGAGAAGTTGGCATTGACAGCCCCACAGCAACTGGTAATCTTTTAAATTGGGCTAAATCATAACAAAAAATGAAATCTTCTTTTCAGCTCATGAATAGCTCATTGTTGAAACAATGCAAACATACCTGATACCGTAATGTATCATTTATCCATGATAAAAAAAAAAATGAGTGTTTAAAATTGCCTTCAAGTTTCTTCAGTAGAACAAAGGTGAGAGTGAATTTGGCCATCAAATTGCAGTATCTTATAAGACAACTATTCAAGAATTAATCAAAGGTAGTATATTATGTAAATATGCAACACTCTGGGGTAGACTCAGCTGCAGCATTACCCCTCTCAATTCATTCGCTGTAACTAGACTATACTTTACCACCTGTACAAACTTTGCTTTTCCCGATGACTAAAAATCAAGTTTTTAAATAGAAAAAAAAAAATCATATCTGATTACTTTATCTGAACAAATGAATTTTTTTATCCACATATTTCGCCATTATTTTGTTTTAATTGCGATAAAGAAACAAATATATACACTGATAGAAATGTTTCGCTATTTATCAATTTTCGACCTTTTCCCAATTGATGTCCGGGTAACGGACTAATTGCTTTCCTTCGTTTTTTGGATGCGTTACATAGAATAGTGTGTAAAATGGTTTTCTAGGTTTTCCACGATGAAATCGAATTGGCGATCGCGAACGTCATCAAAATGTTAACGTAAATGTTCTTTTGAATCGATATCTAATAAAGGTCTTTTGCAATCAATATTATCTAAATTCTTGTAATCGCAGTTCAGAGTAGGCCAGCACTAAATAATAAAACTAAGTTAATACACAATGAATTAAACAAGCATTCACTCATTTTCTGCTAATAAGATGGAACGATATCACGCGCTAATATTCGTAAAACAAAATATTTGAAGTGGGGCTGCCTTTAGCGATATACAGTACTTTGTCCTGTAATTCTGAGATACAAATTTTTATTATGATTACTTAATTGATACCAAGTAAAACTACATCTATAGGGAAATCTAGGGAAAACCAGCAACATAATTCAATTACATAATCGTTGGTAAAAAGGCCAATAAACCTAAATAGAACTTATTTGTTCGATGTTTGCATTCGGCTCACCTTCCGCTACTCGAAGGCCAAAGATTCCATCCAAATTGATACTCTTGTATTCTCGTTCATAAAAGTCTAGTACTCTGTCTAAAGCAGAGATGACTTCTTCCGTCATAGCATCGTTTCTCTGATCAAAAGGAAGCACCGATCCGCAAAACGATAGAAACAATATCGTCGAAGGTAAAAATCTCAAGTCAACGATCATGGTCGATTTTTCAGTGATCCAGCACACCCGCGCACCACCCAAGCTCTTCAAATCCTCATTACAATCCCAAATGACAAAAAGTGGCTAGACGACACTATTTAAATTCTGTTGCATTAAACATTCAAATAGCCGTTGATAGGTGCCTGAGGGGTTAACTACCCTCCCAATCTGATAACCTCGCATTGTTGCAATGTGAATAACTTAAATATTGTTCCTCATGCCCAGATCTCCTCTAAAAATAATCCGTAAAGTAACCAATAAAATCGCGCCAAATTTATGGCTGGGTTATAATTAGTAAATAAACTCCTTCGGGAGGCTGGTATGTCGACTGATAATGTCCGCGGCTGAGAGATTGTCCGCGGCTGAGAGATTGTCCGAAAAATGAATATTTGGCCGAGAGGCGAAGCTTCGTGGGCAACTATGAAATTTTCAGGACAATCTCTCAACCGCGGACATTATCAGCAGACATACCAGCAAGCCAGAACGGGGTTTATTTATTTTATGACCCTGCCATTAATTTTCACATCGCAATTGAAGTGCGCGTAAACGACAGTAAAAAAGCCAGTGGTGATCTGATGGCAAATGCGCGTGATTGACGCAAGCAAGTAAAAAAAAAAAAGTTTGGTTTCCTCCCATGTAAATAGGAGAACTGAAAAGTTTAAACTCTTGTGTTAACTATGTTCCTTTTTCACGGAAAAAATCAGAGAACAAGTATCGACGCGGACGGGGGTTATTGCATGATGATAACTGTCCTGTGATTTTGCACCACGTGACGTGTAAACGCGCCAAAATTAATGAGTAGGTTAGAGTATGTAATGCGGACTTGATCGTATGAGGGATGGAAACTATCAGGGTCCTCCGCAAGTAGTTCGACGTGTAATCTTTTCATGGCTGGTGATTGTTTTTAAAAGATTCAAAGATGTCAGGTATGTGGACATAAATATGGGTTTCACTCAGATAGTTTTATCTTTCTGTATTTTTATACGTAAAGATACAATGTATATATCGAGTTCATATATATTTTGAACTGCGGTATTAGATACGTATGATGCACGATCCTCGCAGCAGAGAGCGCTATTTATGCAATAGCGAAAATCAGACCTGAAAAAAAATCAGGCCTGTACGGGATTCGAACCACTGACCTCTGCGATACTAGTGCAGCGCTCTACCAATTGAGCTAACAAGACAACTGGGAGCAGGCCGTTAAGTTGATTCGTAATAAACCCGTGAAGATAAATCAGATACAATGTATATATGAAGTTCATATATTTTGAACTGCGGTATTAGATAAGTATGATGCACGATCCTCGCAGTAGAGAGCGCTATTTATGCGATAGCGAAAATCAGACCTGAAAAAAATCAGGCCAGTACGGGATTCGAACCACTGTCCTCTGCGATACTAGTGCAGCGTTCAACCAATTGAGCTAACAAGCCAACTGGGAGCAGGCCGTTAAGTTGATTCGTAATAAAACCGTGATGATAAATCAGATAAAATGTATATATGAAGTTCATATATTTTGAACTGCGGTATTAGATACGTATGATGCACGATCCTCGCAGTAGAGAGCGCTATTTATGCAATAGCGAAAATCAGACCTGAAAAAAAATCAGGCCTGTACGGGATCTATCATCACGGGTTTATTACGAATCAACTTAACGGCCTGCTCCCAGTTGGCTTGTTAGCTCAATTGGTAGAGCGCTGCACTAGTATCGCAGAGGTCAGTGGTTCGAATCCCGTACAGGCCTGATTTTTTTCAGGTCTGATTTTCGCTATTGCATAAATAGCGCTTTTATACGTAAATTTGATCAGATGTTTGATACAAGCACACTTCCGCACTATTGGGGAAAATGTAGTATCGATTTCGATTTCATATAACCGTTTTCTCTTTCGCTTATGTGGAAACAGTTTTTAGATTGTTCTTGACATGTTTGAATTCATGGTTTCTTTTTTTTTTATGTCTCCTTTTGAATCTGAATATTGTATATAACTCTGTAACTTCGATGAACAACAAGTCATCAGCATCAATTCAACTAAAGCAACAAGACTTAATTCAGAAAGTTATTTACAAATTACTATGAATTACTATGAAAACAAATAAACAATTTCAAGGTTACTTGACAAAATACCATAGTATCAAGTGTAAAGTAAAATGTTTGAGAACTTAAATCTTAATTAGCAAAGTTATAAGTGAACACTGAGTGACGATAAACTTTTGCCTTGAAGACCCCCTATTTTCCTGTTGAATCCGGTAAGTTCCTGTGTTGCCATTCCCCGTCACTCTAAGCCAGCACTGACAAGATGGAACTCAGTTTCTCACGTCTTGTATGGTTGCCCTTCAATCATCTTTCAGTTTGTGAGATTTATAATTTCTGTTCGAACGCAAGTGTTGAAGAAAGATCTCTCATTGCTTGAGTTTGACCTAACATCTTGAAACAGGCACATGTAGTTTATTGTTGCACGTTGTTCTTCACATTTATTTCTTTGGATTTCTTTGTATGCAATGTCTTTCATTCAAAAGTGTTTTCCATATGGCTTACAGTTACCTCCACATTTATACTTAGTATACATGATTACTGTTTAACTTAGCTCCTCTGGGCAGAAATCTGCTCTCAGCTGTTCTTTTTTACAGAACCAGATACATGCATATGAACACTTAACACTCTTTGCATTAGTCTGACCATCCCTTTCTAAATTTTCTGTGGTAATTTTTTTTCATTTCAAAGGCTACTGGCGAAGGAGAACAATGAAAATCTTTTACAAAATGAATTACATGTCTGAACTATTAAGTTTCAAGTGTCAATTTCTTTGTAGCCATGCATTGTTTGGAGAGTTGAATGATTTGTTTTGAAATTAAAATTTTGAATTTGTATGGGAAATTTACTGTTTCTTTCACTATAATGTATCACTTAAGTATCATTTATGAAGCAACACAATATTTTCCTTTAACCCATTAATGGCCACAGCTTTTGTGGAAAACTGTGTTTTGAAGCTAGTCAAGCAGATTTCAGGTCACTGTTGTGGTTTTAAAAGCTCAAACTTACCAAAAACCCCTTGACAGCTCGTGCACTCGACGGCCTTTCGATCCAAATGCAAAATGGCGGCCTGAAAATCTCGGGCACGCGCAGAAAGCAAAATTTCGACATAGTCTTTGGGTTGAAAAGTCATGCCCCACTTACGACTTTTACTTTTCTCTCTTTCTCCTGCCCTTTTTTTCCCCTCTCCTCACCTGAAGTTTCTCCTCACTTGCTGGAAATTGAGTAGGCTTCATTTTGGTGTAGAGATTTTTCAGAAACTACTCATTATTTTCAAAGCACATGCTCAGAAAGGTAGGTGGGTAATGAAACACGATTTTCGTGCAGATTTTCAGGTCAAAGTGACATGGTTTTTTGGCTATTTCTCCAATCTCCTTCACTCAATTGCACTCATTCTGGTATCGTCTGTAAGATATTTTCAACCTGTTCAAGTACATGCTCAAATTCATCCTCCAGGGTTAAAAGTGATGACATCACAAGGCATAGAAAGGGTGTGGGTCCCCATGGGCGCATATGGGCGCACTGGACGTCAATAGGTTAAATATTCCTGATTTGCTCATGTTTGCATTTTTCTCTATCCATCTTTCATTTTTTTGCTTTCAAAAACCTCAGGACCAATTACATTCTACGAGTAATTTGAGTATAAACCAAAATTAAAAGCAACCCAATGCCATTTATTAGCAGACAATGATGTTAGGAAACATCAGGACTTTTGATTCTAGTCCATATGTGCTGGTATTAATCATGACAAAGTATCAGCAGTACTAAGTGGGCTAATGAAATAGAACAGACATATTGATATACTTACAAGGAAAAAAGAAATCCAGTTCATCATCCACATTCTGAAAACTCACCTCATATGATAAGTGCAGGTTGGAAGATTATATGAATGAGACACTCCTGGAGGATCATAAGTCATGTCAGCAATGAAACTGTCCTAAGTTAATGAGACAAAATTTAATATTTTGTGTCTACAATTTGAATATAGATCTGTAGAAGTTTGGCAGCTGCTAATAAAGATGTTACTTTGTTTCAAGAGTGGTGATTCTAGTAGAAAATAAAATTTCTCAGTCAATCACACAGCCAGTATACTTCAAAACTAAGATAAAATTCTAATCCAGACATGTTGAGATAATGAGAAGTTACTGTTGTAGTAAAGAGAATATAGATAGGATATTCCTATTTGTCACCCATGTTGTTGTTGTGATATGCTTGTTAATTTCCCTTTAATTTTAAAATTTTATCATCAGAAGATGGATGACTTTGAACTTTGGATTTTTTTGGGAACTGTAAATTGTTAAACAAAGTCAAAAGGATTATTTTTAATTTTTACTTTTTGTGGTGAACTGTTGTGCATTTGAGTTCAGTGAGGTATCATGTTGTGAATGAAGTACAAACATTTGAGTAAACAATTTACCACAGCATAAATTAACCTATTACCCAGTATATTAATCAACTGACATAATTATTCTTAAAATATTCAAGATTCTGACCTTGAAATCATTCAATTTCAACAATGAGGGGTGTCTCAAAACACAGACCCCGAAAATGCAGACTGCAGACTTTGAAAACAAAGACCACAGAAAATTTGTTTTTGGCATTTCGAAGGGAACTGTGGTTCACGTACAAACGTCCAACGTTGAGCATGGGACAAAATCATGCATATATGGCTCCTGAAATAGACATTCCCTGGTTTCAAGTTGCCATGTACCACATTCCTTGAAAGCAAAAATTCAAGTCCCTTGGCGATATCAACTGCTGCCAGTTGGGAAAAAGCTGTAAAAAATGTTGAAAGGCTTGCATGCCTGCTTTGATCCTATCGAGGCAATGTAATAATTTGAGGAGATCTAAACCTGAACATCAAGACCGAATGGAAGGAAATCAAAACACTCATATCCCATCATTATAGCAACTGGTTTAGGACAAACAGCAACAAATTCAGCAACCTTAGGATGCTGCAGATTTTGTAATATCTTCACCTCCTTCGCTATGATCTCGATCAGATTTGAGTCTCCCTCGCTAAAAAAAATCGCTTCTCAACCATGGTTCTCTTCAAAATAAAAAAAAAAAATTTTCGAGGTCTGCAGTCTGAGAATAAGGAGAAGATATCTTGAAAGCTGTGTTGGGCTCAAAAGAAGAAGTGCTCAACACCAGTGTGCATGTTGTGATTTTGTTTGATAGCACATGGTTTTGAGAAGCCAGTCTTACATGACCCTAGTGCATGAAAATTTGTCACACAGTGCCTTGTATGACTAAGGCTTTCAGTAAAATCAAATCGTTTTTAAGACATGTTTGTTAATCACAGTACGGAATAACAAAAAGGGAGAAGAATGTCATAAGTGTCCAGATAACATCTGAGTGTACAGCTTTAAAATCCACCTGAAGTTCAAGTAGCAAGTGGACAAAAACTTTGAACCGAGATGATTTACTTTGTTTTGCAAACGTCTGTGCAGTTTTTTTAAAAATCGTCTCAAAAAAGGATCCTTTTTTAAGTGCACCAAATGTCGCAAACAAATTTTCGATGTCTGCGTTTTCGAGGTCTGTGTTTTCAAGGTCTGTGTTTTCGAGGTCTGCGTGTTCGAGGTCTGTGTCCTTGAGACACTCCAACGAAGAACTCATTTCCTATTTTGTTGAATTCTCTATCTTTTCAATTTTTCTTCTATTAATCAAATAATACATATGGTGGGTGTGAGGGGGGAATGTATTTAGATAGATGCGTCCCATGATATAGCAAGAGAAGCTTTGCCTATCAAATCTTTTAGCTGCATTAATTTTATTGTTAACAGAATATTTGACAGTAATTGAACAATGGGCCCATAAGAGTCAACCTGTATCTCCTATATTAATGTAAAAGTAGTAATGTCCTCATTTTATTCATTTATACTTCTAATTGATTTTAATAGTTTCAACTTTAACCACCTGATGATGTGATAAAACCACTTTTTCCACTCATGGAGGGCAACAGACAAGGCCAGACAATGGAGGAGTCAACCTTTATCACAGCTGTAAATACTGTACCATCAACTGGTTTTGTGCCATCTAATTCTTCTTGTCCTTTATCATATCCAAGAGAAGCTGACTACTTACACTGACCTGTTGTGGACTTTTCCACCAGTTCTGACCCAGCAGACGTCCGGTGTGAATCTACACATACCACCTCAGCTACCTATGGATAGTAGAAGAGATATTCAGAGAGTAGGAGAGTCAACTGACTACAACATGACTGCCTCATTTAATGGATCTGGCATTCCCTTTGTACAGGACAACTCAACTGCATCGGCTTCTTTTTGGCCAAACAGCAGTTTTTCTTCTTTTTCAAGAGTTGATGATTGGTCCCTGTCACCTAGAATGAGCTTCGTCCCAAGATCACACGTCAGAGTCTCAAACTTGACACCTGGTGTGAACATACCACCACAGCTACCTATAAACTACAGCAGCCACATAGAGTCTGCTGTGAGCAACATTACCACTAGTACAGTATTCAGTCCTTGTGTTCCTCAGTCACAAGACACCCCATCAACATCTTTGTTGTCATCCAATTCTTTAGCTAATTTATCATTTGATTACTCTCAGTCATCTTGCAGGGATGTTTTCACCAGAGATAACCTCAGTGGAACTCACTTAAATTGACGCCTAATGTGAACTTACCACCACAGCTACCTCTGGACAATACAAGGAGGAGTCATGCAGTGGGAGAGTTTGCTGTTAACTGCAGAGCAACTGTAGTCAATCCTTCTGTCCCTTGTTCACAAGACATCTTCAATCTACCAACTTGTTTTGTGTCATCCAGTTCTCCAGCTTCTTTTTCAAGGATGTCAGTTATTCACAGTCCCCTGCCATGGATGTTCTCACTAGAACTGACTTCAGAGGCTTACCGTCACCATCTGGTATGACTGTACCACCTCAGCTACCAATGAACTATAGAAGGGCTAGTCAGACAGTAGGGGAGTCAACTGTCAACAACTCAACTACATTAGTCAGACCCAGTAACACTCCAGCAGTTCCACCTTTGTCAAGAGCAAAAAGAAGTCTAGCACAATCAACAAACCTTACATGCCTTGGTTCTGCAGCTTACATATCTGAAAATCAGGTACGATTTTGGCCAACTGATGATTTGTTCAATTCATTGAGTATCCTTTTAATGTATTCAATGGAGTATTTTAATTTAGAAAGGGACTACTCCAGATTTTTTTCACCAAAGAAAAATTGTTGAAGTAAGCCAGTTTTAACTTTTTACTGAGTGAATAGGTTCCTGTGGAGGATTTTGCATAGCTGAGCATGCTGATATGAATTTTACCTTCTAATTGTAAACAATTATCGGATGAGGTTTTTGTCAGTATTCAGAATAATCAAGGTCGAGGTAAGTGTTATCAGCCGAAGCGGAAGGCTGAGGGTGATAACACTAACTGAGACCTTGATTATTCCAGATATCACAAAAACTAAATCCAATAATTGTTTTATTATACATTATTTTAAATTAGTATTTTCTGAATCTTTATCTTCAAGTAATTTCTCAATTTCTCGCTGGGTCGATGAAGCAAACCGAGAAGCCATTCTTACTTCGCTTAACTTGTCATTGCTCCACCAGAAATCATGCATTGCATGCGCAACCTACAGATTATTCACTAATCTGTAGGTTGTGCTGTTTCCTAGAATTAACCATAGGCATTCAGCCAATGAGAAGACAGATGGTGACTACAATGTATAATAATGTTGATCATTTTTAGTTTTCTCACTCTTGATAAATAACTAATATTATTAACATGAGAGGTTAAATTACATTTATCCACAGGCAGATTGACATGTGATGTTCAGAGAAGTACTTAGTATTTCCATAATATCAATTTAATAAAACAACTAATTACCCGCTTTAAAATCTACATTCAAGACTGATTACTACATGTATCTTGGTCTGACAAATTTGATATTTTGATATTAGTCAGTGAAGTGGTTTCAATAATGATGGGTACATGTATTTACCCAACTGTGAGGTCAGTATCAACTATTTTCATGGACACTACAGTCCATTTATTATTTCTGATCAGTAAATATCATATAGAAACTAAAACAAAAAAATGGTTATTTCTGGTAATATACTAAAAAGTGCATTTCAGTTTGACATGGCATCATTATGTTTCTTTTGTTGTAGGCTTGTTATTCAAATGTTCCTTTGCCCAGGCCTTCCCCAGCAATTGCAGTCCAAATTGACTCAAGCAGTGTCTCAATGGCATCAGGTATTAGGTACACCTCAAGATGAGAATGCAGAGATTAAATGCATGAGACTGGTAACTTCTACCAGACAACATGATTGTATTTTGAGACACAACAAACAAACAAAAAATTCTCTGGCACCTAGGGTAAACAAACAATCATACTATCTTGTGAATTAAGTATTTCATTTCATACCTTGCTTTAAACAAATTTTTTGACAGTTAAAACTTTGTGCTCTCTACTTTTAAAATTCTGAAATTTGATTGACTCACTGCATATATCAATGCATTCAGTATTATGATAATCCTTCTCTCCCTCTGAATATTTAATGACTTATAAACAGCTTTTTGATTGGATCATTGTCTTAGATTTGTCATCATCTTTAGTTTGAATGTTTGTGTTTATTTGCACTGCTTGTTGTTTTCTGAAAATAAATGATATTTTGACTTTTTCTCACTCTTTTAATCCTTTTTTTTCCCCGCTCATTACATGAGATCTACTTTCATTACATTTGCAAATACTGGCAAGGTGATTTGGCAGGTGGGAGAATGCATAGAAGTCTACTCTTTAGCATACTTAGATCCTATTTTTCCCTTCTCTATGTAAAATATCTTATAACTTACTGTGTCATTAGGTTTGATTAGCAAATTAAATTCTCTTTGTCCCAGGAAAAAGAAAGGGGGAGAGAGTCACCTGGCTGTGGCAATCAATATCGCAAACAACCCTGAGTTAAATCTATGGATATGGCAGGTTATTTCAAGATTTCAATGACTATTTTGTGAAACCTAATACTATGTATATTTATAATTATGGTGTTGTGAAAGAGGAGATCCATGAGACTGAATATTGTGGAAGAGATTTCTGTTCATTATCGTAAACTATTTGAATTAATTTAGGGAAAATAGTGCAATGCTTTTAAAGGAACTTAGTAACATTGCAGTTTGGTTATGTGAGGTTAATCTGAGGTGGCTCCATCAAACCCCTTAACTTTTTCCTCAAAATGCTGGAAATCATGTTTCCGGAGACGTAATTTTCAAAATAATATCCCAGGAGAGCAGCTACCCTCAGACAATTTCCCGAACCCCCTCCCAACCCCCCCCGTTGGCTAAATCCTGGATCCGCCCAATGCCAGTTGATGTAGATGAAAGTTAACCCTGAATTGTTACTTACACCTAAAGCTGATGTTGAGCATAGTTCTTTTTAATGGAACAGTCACATAGAGGATTATGGGTGGTGGGTGTGTGTGTGTGTTTATTTAATATAGTATGAATTTATTTTTAGTGCTGTAATAATTGGTAGCTGTACAGGACATAGGATTCATGATTTAATTCATTCTCCAAACATTAAAGCTTTGGTGGTAGCAACAGTGATTCTTCATTGGAGCATACAAAATGTGTCACTGGCTTTGGCTATTATAATCTATGGTTGTTAATTGTTAACAGGGTCGCTTACTTAAAATTGAACAATACGACTTAAGGAAACAAACTTTGAATTTCTTCTAAATTCTTTGCCATCTTTACTTGCTTTGGTCCTGGGAACTGGTTTGTGCAATTGAACTAAGTTGGAATTCTTGTTTGTTTCCTATGCTGTGATGTGTTCATTTGTTTTACAAAAATTGTGTCGAAAAAAAAATTATTTCTGTAGTAAAACAAGGCACACCAACAGACGAGGAATTAGAGAAATTGGGGAACGAAATTGGTGACCTTTGGATAAAACTTGGGCGTCGCCTGGGGGTCATGGAGCCCAAACTAAAGGATATAAAACAAAGAAATGAGCAGCTGTGTGAGAGAGGATACCACATGTTGATGGACTGGAAACAAGAAAAAGGTTCTGCTGCAACCTACCAAATCTTGAAGGCTGCATTACAGCATGAACTCGTACATCGCACAGACTTAGCAGAAAAAATTTGTTACAATCACGGTAATATTCTCAACAATTTTGATTACATAAAGTCATTGTATGTTGATGTTGACTATATTCTATAATAGTTTAGCGGACGCTGTGCAACGTTTTGTTTTTTTCTCCATGTTTGCTTTAAAGTTACCACGTACGAAGCAGGCGTCATATTAAGGTGGGGGAAGCTACTGAAATTAAATCCCATCTGTGAACCGAATCAGGCTGTTTTCTTGCAGATTTTCAATGTGTTGCGATAAACGAAATGCACCTACAATCAAATTCAGTACTAACAATCTGCTATAACCGAAAGAGGTTCAAAAGAGCTTAATTAAACAGACAAATTAACATAAATTTTAACGCGCAACTTGTATCCTTTTAGCATGGACTGTAAGTGATGGCGAAATCGTAGAAAGTCGATCGCGTCGTGAACACGTGGGGACGTAATTTACTGAGCCAAAGACCCGAGACTTGAAGACGATGAAATGACCAAGGTTTATTTCGTGTCAACGAGGAAAGGTTCAATGGTACTCGTAAATTATCAGACCCGCACAATGTAAGTACTTGGTATGAAAGCTAAAACGGTAACGACTAAAACAGAACGGGTCTTGCTCGTTTGCAAACTTTACAATGACTGAACTTTGGTCATGATAGCATGGACTGAAATAGGCGCGGCGCGACGGGCGCTAAAGGCAAAACAGATTAGCTCAGAGGCTAAAAATAGACAGTCTTAACATGGACAAACAGTTAAGAGATGTTCATAATTCTGCGTGAACTTGCATGCAAAGGCTTCCTCTTAAAGCGAGGAAGTGATTCAATAGAGCTCGGCGCTTTAGAATCTGGTCAGCTTTCTCCGTAAATCACCCACAGGTAGTAGCCATGTTTTATAAGGACTAAAACTTACTCGCCGCTTCTTGATGTTCACAATTCTGCGTGAACTTGCATGCAAAGGCTTCCTCTTAAAGCGAGGAAGTGATTCAATAGAGCTCGGCGCTTTAGAATCTCGTCAGCTTTCTCCGTAAATCACCCACAGGTATTAGCCATGTTTTATAAGGATTACTTACTCGCCGCTTCTTGACGTTGAATACGTGCACTTTTTGTTTCCTCCCAGTAGAAGTGCCTGTTAAGGATCCCTTTGATGTGGAAATCTTTCGGAGCAAACTTGCAGAGTATTACAAGAGAACAGCCACGGTTCCCACCTCTGGGTGGTCCAGAAAATCTGCCGTGAATATTCACAAGATGTACACTGGATTGTCCTGGGTGAAAAAAGAACAAAGCCCAGTTGGGTCATCGCGGACTAAGCTGAATCACTACACTGATGTTTTCGCTGAAAACGAAAACGGATTGCCATCAAACCGAATCCTCGTGCAAGGGGAGACTGGAATCGGGAAGAGCACGTTTGTAAAGAAACTGGCCAAGGACTGGGCTGAACTAGTCGAAAACACCAAAGAGAAGTCAGGTTCTGAAGCCAAACGATTCAGGGGTGACGGAGAAATAGGTGAAGAAATTGACCAGTCAAATGCTGCTAGTTTTAAAGACAACCGTACAAAGGAGAACGAAGAAATATCTTGACACGGCTGTAAAGACACAAATGATGAGGATTACATCCCGTCGCTCCTTCAAGATTTTCAAGGAACGTCCAGTGAGGGTAGATCACGTGAGGAAAGGAAAGAACCGTCCTGTGATAAAAGTGAATATTCATCAAGTGAGGACACGTCAGGTGATGAAAGTGAAGACAAGTCAAGTGATGAAAGTTAAGAAACAACGTTTGTGGATTATGGAGGCATGACCCATTCAAATTTCCTGAAGAAGTTCGAGATAGTTCTAGTTTTTGAACTCAAAAAAGTGTCGAAATGTAGAAGCCTTAGAGATGTCCTAATTGCATCCCATATTTTCCCTGACGAAGATGCAACCCTAACTGAAGGTTTGTTAGATTACATCACCAGAAATCAACAGAACGTTCTACTGGTTTTTGATGGTTACGACGAGTACCATTGCGGAAGCAACTCTGAAATCTATGAAATATTCGTCAGAAATAGGCTGAGAAAATGCTGTGTGTTGATAACAACTCGAATTTCGAAAGCTGGCGAGTTGCGGGAATTTGAAGATGTGCACGCCTAGATCACCGGTTTTAATAAAAAGGACAGGAAAGACTTCACGAAAAGAATGCTTGGTGGCAAGGCGGAGGCAAAGGAGTTATGAAATCATCTTTACCACCGAGACTTGGAAGATTTGGCGAGAGTTCCACTACTGTTACTTTTCTTTTGTAATCTGTGGAAAAAAGGAAAAGATCAGCACTTCCCTGACTCCAAATCAAAATTGTACGAAACGATTGTCCAATACATTTTGGATCATAATGAAAGGAAATGTCCTCGTACCAACTTCCGATAAGTTGAAGATTTTAAAGATATTTTAGTTGAAATCGGAAAAGTGGCCCTTGAATGTCTACTAAAGGACGATCATGTTTTCCAATACGATCAACTGTCCACTGCCATCCTTCGTAAAGAAAGTCATATTATCGGCTTACTTCAACTTAGTGAGGACTCAGAAAATGTTCGACCAGCGGTGATGGTATCGTTCATTCACAAGAGCATACAAGAGTTCTTAGCAGCGTTGTATATCACCTACCAATGTATCCCCGAAGGAAATCTCGGTGAAATGATCGACCGCGCCCGAACCTGGAGCGAATTTTTGTCCTTGTTAAACGTTTTTCAGTTTGTTTGTGGTTTGTCTGATAAGGGAGCAGTGAAAGTTTTGGAACACGTGACATCACTGAGAATCTCTGACCCAGAATTGGATTTGTCGAGGATAATACCCGATGAACAAAGCGAGACAATCGTGACATTTCGTCCTGCCACTGGCGAGCAGAAATATTTCTTTGGAGTTGTGCACGATTCGTTTAAAGAAGTTCGATCAAAAATTGAACTTTGGAGACGTTATTTGAATTGCACCGTTGGGATAATCTATGCTTCGCCTGGTAGAAGATCAATTAGTGACATTGTACCGGAACGGAAAATTTTTGATGAAGTCTTAGTTCGTGGCGTGGTGTGGGATGATTGCGGGTATGATTGCAAATTTGATGGCAAAGCGACAAAGCTGTCCGAGTTACTTGAGTTTTTTTATTTCTTACATATTCCGCCTTAAATAACTGAGAATTCGGTTTTTTCAGCTGGAGAATTTGTGAAGAAATTCGAAGCTGTCAAATGTGACAAGTGTTCATTGTGTTGCACCTTTCATTTCCACAGAGACCAGTTTCGGTTTTACATCACTAAACTGCAACTTTGGTGTGATGACCATGCCAGACTATTCAAAGAGAATTGTACCCCATCTCATCCCCCAAGTTTGTGTCCAGAGCTGTCATTTCCTGAAATTTCTTAGCGTTCTCGACATCAGCAGCCGTGTCAAGAATGAGATGCGTTGTTTTCAGACAATAATTAGAAATTGTAAGAATTTAGAAAGCATTGAAATATGGCAGTCGAATGAGAATGCTTTAGAATGCCTACAACAAATACCTAATCCTCTTACGTGTCAGTTAAAGCTTGCTAGGGACTCTCGGTTGACATCGTCTTGGGTATTAAAGCTCGCTGGTTTGTTACCAGGGTTTAACAACCTCAACACACTTGACCTTGACTTCGGTATTTGCTCTGTTGAAGCAGTAGTCAAACTGGTTTCTTGCATCAAGCACAGGACTCTTGAGTTACTAACACTGAGGTTCATAAGTCTGACTCAAGCAACAGCCGCAGCACTGGGTCGGTCTCTTCCTAAACTGACGTCTCTAAAGAAACTCGTGTTTTGGGGGATGGTTGGGAGCACCCTACAAGTGGAGGAAATGGAAGCACTTCTCAGAGGATATGATGAAACATTTCTGGCTGTAAACCTTCTTGATTTCTCTAATTTCAACCTCAGAGGTTGTCTTGCTCCGCTTAGTTTTCGCTTCTTTCCCGGCATGACGTGTGTAAGTCATGATTATTCAAATTTGGATGAACATGACTTTCGTGGTTTAGTGGATAGTTTGGAATTCAATCCTTGTCTGACTCATCTCTCGCTACGTGGCAATCCACTGGGTGATTGGTCAAGATGAAATCTATCGTGAAACAAGTACTGCCTCAGGTTGAACTTTTTTATTGACAACATCAGGTTCTCACACCAAGTGAAGGAATTAGACATGGGCATTAACGGAACCAATGATTGTATTCAGTGTCACGATACGTAAGCTGCTTGTCACCGTACCACGCAAAGATTGCTTCAGATTAGAACTTGAATACTCTTCAATGAAAGACAAAATGTTTGTTGATGAAGTAACTCGTGTAATTAGTTTGAGTTCTATGTACGTTTTTTAGGTAAGAAACCCACGAACTCGTCAGCTTTTATCTTTAGCTATCATCTTGTCGAAGGAAATGGTTTTGATCTTAAAGAATGAAGTGCTACAAGAGAATGTTTCATTGATTTAAGACGCCCTTCTGCCATTGTATATTTTCTGTGAGCTGACGAAAACGTTATTCGAGTCAAGAACAGATCGAGTAGTGGAGGGATTCTCCATTGTTACTCCACTTTTGACTTAAAACGTTACTCAGGTTGTATATCTGTTCTGGTAACAGTGGGAATTTTTTAGTAGTCGTATAGTGACAAGTGGTATCTAGTGCCTCAGATGGTTTTGGTAATTGAACATGTTTTCGTTAACAGTTGACCGACACTGAGCTTAAAGCTTCCAATCGAGGTGGCCTCTACCTTGAGTCTGTTGATTTTCTCGCCAGCCGGATTACAATATTGCTGTAACAAAAATGCAACTTGGAAGTCGAATAAATTTAATAGAACGATGATGTTCAGTTTAAGCGATCAAGTTCATGTGTTTGTAATCATTGTTCCTGACAATTTTGTGGCATATTTTACGACAAAAAAAATTTCAATCGACTCTCGGAAAAATCCTTAAAACAATTGCGAATGGTTTCCTTTTAACTAGAAGTTCCTTTCTTGTCAACTGACAAACAAAACCAACTTTATCCAGCGGACTTGTCTTTATGAAGACCACTTCTTTCATCACGTATCACAGCGGTTAAAATCTCAATTGAAGTACAAATTTTCGGAGCTAAAGAAACTCGAATGAAAGGTAAATATTTACAACAGTACTGAATGAAAACTGTTGGCAATGTATGCGTCATGAAGTCCGCAATCGGATCAGACAGAGTTGTTTATAGCACCACAAGCTTTGTGGTGCGATAGACTTAGCCCAATATGCAGTGGGTTTAGACAATTTTTTTTGTTTTAGATCTGTGGATAACCCCAGGAAGATAGGGGAACAAATTCCTGTGTTTGAAAATATCAAAAGACGAGAAGTCAGAATTTCTAGATCGGCTACTGTATTACCTGCCTGGGGAAAGGTCTACGAAAAGCTACTCAATGAGCAAGTAACTGAATATGTAGACCCAAAACTTATGGTTAGCCACCACCTTGTAGCCTACAAAAAGAACAACGGATAGGACAGTAAGATTTTACGGTTCGTAGGCAATTGGAAAAAGGAGCCGGGTTGTAGAAGAGTGGTCTGAGTTTAAATCATCGGACTTGAGCAAGGCAATTGATTCTCTCCACTCACCTATACTGATCAAGAAATTGGAATCATATGTTCTCCATACATTGCCTAAGGTGCTGACAATTAGAATTTGTCTAACAATCAAGACATTTTTTGGTAGGCGATCATTTTCTTTTATTCTTGTGATCTTAATGTGTGATTCAGGGGTGATAGTGCAAGGAGCAATTACATATTTATAAGGCTCAGACAGATAATCTTTATTTATCCACGGACAATTCATCAGCTATAAATAATAAAACACTTAAAATATATAACGGTATCAACATGCATTAAATGGATAAGATACTATTATGAAAACTAGACTTAAAACCTAAACCAAACTAAAGGTGCTTTCCACAAATGCCGTGCCACAATGTACTTCTTTAATTAAACGCTTAAATAACCCAAGGGACTCTTTGTCTTATATCATGAGAAAGCTGTTCCATAGGGTGGTGCCACTATAGCTAGAGCTATTCTTATAATGTTTGTGCGCGACGATGGAATATTAAGCTTATTCTCAGAGTCTCTTAGGTTATACGCAGTTTCTCGCCTTTCAAATTTAGAACGTAAATAGTCTGGAGCCAAGCCGTGCAGAGACTTATAGACCATTGTGGCTCTTTGTATTTGCTGCTGGGAAGCAAGGTTTTTAGCATATGTCTCCGATGCCAGTACTTTGATTTATCTCACGTGCACGTGAGTATACTTCCCATTTTTTTCCTTCTGTTTTGCTCTTCAGGAAGCTAATACCCCGTTTTAATTCTGATTTTATTCTATTACTGCAAACTCTCTTTTGTTTGTTTTGGTTACAATGAATATGAATTTTAAAAAGTTGTGGCCATCATGTTTTAGTTATTTGGTTCCTTCCACGATGATGTACCGGGGTGAGAGGTGGTTCTGTCAATAGCCACTTCAGGTAGACGCCCAGTAGACCTGTTGCCACTCCTGTAATGTGTCTCTCACATCTACCTTAATACAATAAACACAAAAGAAATTTGGTTAGCAGTTAGTAAGAGAAAGGCAGCGACCTATTAACTAACCCACAAACGATAACCGAGACATGTGAAACTCACCTGGCAAATAGTTGTTTGAGCGATTTCTGATTACTCGTTCAACAGAGTCGCTTGGCTTTAACCTACAAGTAAAGAGTATGGTATACGATAACGCGTCAGAGAAGAAGGTGATAAAGAGATATGAACGGTAAAAACAATTCTTAAGCTTATTTAACCCATTTGCTCCGAATACTGATAGCTTGTGTTAATAGTTAGTAATTAAAGATGTAAAGCACGTTGAGTTCTTTAATACCCGAATCCATCATTAAGATCGCTGTAGTCCTCATGCTCTACATTCCCGTTACTATCTTCCGTGCCTCGATGTCTGCTTTTGGGACTATCCTTGCTACCGTAGCAACCAGGTGGGAGCTGCCAATCTAAAACAGCTGACAGTCTGTCAAGTGAAAGAAACTGATGATGGTATCCCAAGATCCCGCACACGTAACATTGTTCCATATACAGGTCTTTATCCTCAGCATTCCTTGACTGGTGCTTTCTCCTGAGGACAAGTTCCCTCCATCTCATTTGTTTATAGATGTTAGCACAAAGTGTTTCAAATATATTTTCGATAGTTCTTTTTCCTTCTTTGTGAGAACTGTAGAGTCTTTGGGTGATATTGGGTAGACAACCTGCCCAAAGATAAAGATCAGCTCTAAGAATTCATATGCCTTTACAAGCATTTGCCTTTTTCTTTTCAAGTGTTTTCATTACTTGTCTATAGTCCAGTGTCTTCTAAGACCATGCTATTTAATTTGTTTTCTTATCAAGAAAGGCAAAATTGCCTTTTCCTAAACCAAATTGTCTGATGACACTTGATTTTTGTGAACAAGTCGCTGAATAAAAAAAAGCTAAAAAATAATTATTAAAAAAAAAAATAAAATAACTAGGTTTCATAATACTTACGCAAGGCTGGTGTTCTTTAAGGAAATAATAAATTAGTCATTAACTTGAAACCAACTTAAAATCAGTTGATCGTAATAAAGTGATCATTTATGACCAGTTAAGGGTATAAAAGCTCTCGAAGTAAAAGGAGTAGTTACTTTGCTACTGGCAGCACCGAAATAACGTCGAAACAATGTCTAAATAGTACGGGGGTTATCATTTAAGTCAAATGATAGTCTCGAGTCGTTGAATGTCACGGGAGTCTTTTGCTTGAAAAGGATTGAACCTTTGTTCAGTTTTGCTTCGATTTAAAAGATTTTTGCAATCAGGTACCTTTGATTTCCCCAACCATGAAGAAGAGTGCTTGGTGAGTTGTCATGTAACCTGTTGTGTTCTCACTTCGAACGAAATTCCAGCATTCTTTGGTGATGTTACAAGGTTTCGCACCAGACCTCTGGTCTCCAATCAATTCCGAGATACACCGGTCCATAGTGTGCATGTCAAACTGCACATTTACAACGTCTTGTGGTTTTATTTGGGAAAGGCTGGTGTTTAGATTCCGGAACTCTCTCCGGAATTGCCAAGCATGCTTAGCTACGAAACCGAGCCTGTAGTAATCTGGGTCCGAAGCTTGTAAGTAGGGCTGTGATTTATTGGAAACAAAGCTCGCTTTGCGGTGTAGACGGGTCAATACTTGGAATGTTTTCTTTGGTATTTGAATACGATTGGTTTCCACCTTGTTCAGTAAGTCCTGAAGAATTCCTTAAAAATAAAGCACTCGTTTTTAATAAAAGAAAAAAATAAAAGCAACGCCTTGACCATAGCTATTTCAATTATTAATTTAGTGTTCTTTGATGTTGATAATTTAGCACTGACGACTGGAGCTTTCGCCAGTGGTGGAAGCTGAAGTGTAAGCACAATATGCATCTGTTATTTCATCGTGGAATGAATTTGACATGGTCTTTGATTCGCATATGGTCCAGCAAGCACAACATTTGGCCTCCGTGTAGTTGCCTCAAATTTCCCTTGCTGCATTAGGAAAAGTCTGCAGACAAGCACACGCTATTTTATGAAGATGGCAATCATTTTGTTCTTATGGTTTTGTCCGAGTCTTTCTCTCTATGAAATAAAAGCTTTCATACTATCTACTGGGAGTGTGGGCTACTGCTTATGTCGCTTACGTCAATAGGGGCTTCGCCCTCCACCCACCCTCAGAAACATACATAAGAATATGAACACGTTTATACTTACTCCGTTTGGGATCATGGTAATTTATTTAATCTCAAAGCGGAAGACATTTAGATTTGCGTTGTTGAGGAATTTCTTATGCGTTATTTCGGTGAATAAATATATCTTATTAACCAAGCGCGAGGGCCGTACTGGGAGAATATCGGCCCGAGGTCTTGACAGTACGGACCGAGCGCAGCGAGGTCCTTACAAAAAAAACCGAGGGCCGATGTTCTTCCAGTACGGTCCCGAGTAAGCTTGGTTAATAAGAGATTTATTATACGACTGAAGTTCAACTTGAAGGGACACAAGTGTGGTATCATTCGGGACCATTCGGGACAGTGCCCGGTCCAATACTTAGAGAATATTGGACCGGCAATAGAGCATTTTGATTGGTTGATTTTAGTTATTGGCCCTCTGACTGCTCGAGTCGTGTAATAAAATCCCATATCACACCCAGTTTGGAGATATTCGAAATCATGTAGTGTTCTTCATGTTGTGCTGTCCGAGCTTAAATTTTTACGGCGTAAAAATGATAAATTTGTGCTGAATTTATGTTAAGACGACCCTCCTTGCACTAATTATGGCTAATTTTGGTGCCAAAATTCTTATCTCCCTTCTGGGTTGATGACTCTTACGGCCAACGGCTAAAATTTTGGCCCCTCTTTAGGGTCAACGGTTAATGTCTTTCAATTGATGTCACCTGAAATTTTCTGAAGGACTATCAGTTGAAATTTGTCAATTTTTGTGCCTAACGACTAAATTTTTTGGCCGTTTTACGACTATCGGTTAACCTCATCGAGAACCTCTTTTTCCTATAAAAATGTCTGAATGAAAAACATCTTTTGTGATTTCTGACGCGTGCAACTTCACCTCGGTTTGTTTACGTTGTCTGTGTTTTGCCTTAATAGCCAAACTGAATTTCTCTATGGTTGCACCGGCATTGTTGGCACAAATTCGCTTCATGATAGCTGTTTTGAAAAAGCTGGTGCTTGTTAACTTGTCTCTATCGTCTTTAGGTGATGACCCACTTTATGTAACCGCGATCAATAATTAGTGACTGATGCAGAGCCTTAGGGTTTCATTTTCATTTGATGATCCTTTAGTGAAGCTAATTCATTTGATCCTCTAATAATATTTGTAGTTCTATAAAGTTTGATTAGCAAACTATATTTTGTGAGATATTATTACTTACCATCGAGTGCCTGAAGACCAAAAATCCCGTCGATATTAAACTTTTTGTACTCCTTTGCGAAGAAGTCCACAGCCTTGCTCAGCGAGATTAAAGTCCTTCTCAGTAGTCTTTGATGATTCTCAGTAGTCTTTGATGATTCTCTACGTATTCTATAAAGACTGGTGTTGGAGGAATGCGCAGATTGTCCAAATTCGGAAATCAAAAGTAGAATTACGATCAGTTGCCGATATCGTGAAAGCAAATACATGGTTTAAAATTCAAGTTGATAGTTGAAATTTGGGAATAGAGGAATTTTATATCTTGAATTACCCAACACGAATTCAAAACATGCTCCGCATATGGTGAATTTTTTATGCTTAGCCCTTTGATGTCAAATGACGTGTACTTAATCTGACAGATGACTGCCTGCCGAGACAGGGATTAGCATTTTATTAGCGGAGCATATCCGCATGGCAAAACAATAAGCGACGTGTTTTGTTTACATCGTAACAAGCGTAGCTGAGTAATCTGCCCGCCTATGATGCCTTCATGGGGTCTCAAGCTGAGTCAAGAGCATGTTATATCAAACAACCTATTTTCAGTGTTTATAATTTTAAAGCCACGCGTACGTCGAAGAATTTTATATATCTTTGTTTTTGGCTAGGAGTGACGGGATGGAGATTGCGTTACCCACGATCATCTTAGCCTTACCCATCCCCACTAAGATGTCTTATTCAGTTTCGTCCTTGTTAAAATCTGGTATTTGTTAATTTGAACAAGCTATTTTTTCAGATACTTAACGGAACTCAAAAAAGTCATACGGTCGTGAAACTTCTTCACCAATCCATTTCCGATGACATTTGTGCTGTTAGTCGCGCATGTGGGCAATAAATTTTGAATTTCGGGAAGGAAGATTCGCACTGTCCACCTCTTTAATTTACGTAGGTACCTCGGAAAATGTATGACTGATTGTTTCCATGGACATTACCGGATTAATTGAATGGAGTCTACTTTCAAGGTTCAATTCAATAACGGGTGGCTATTGACTGGTGCACTGGACTGCTTTTGTGGTAAGAACCTTATATAACTGCGAAGATTTTCTATAGTTCTAAAACTTTTGAAATAGTTCGCGTTCGTTAAAGAGATACAGCACTTCTAATGATCGTGTGCTCTGCGCTAGAGGATTTTAGGAAACCTAAAAAACGAAACGTAAAAACGATATGATAAACAAACATGGGCTTGAAGCGAAATGAAGCGTAAAGATAATGATATGATAAACAAACATCGGCTTGAGGGCTTCGAGCGGGCAGTTGAAAAAGCTAGAAATAGAAATTAAAAATATTTCTTTAAAATCGAAACTGCGGGCTCTTACGTAGCTGTAACAGCGGGCTTCCCAAAATATGACCCATACTTTGCAGAGTAAGAACAAAAAATACTATGCTAAGTAGCATTTTAACGTATTTTATTTGGGATTATATAGATCAAAGAAATCATTAACATTATACTATCAATAATAATGGTTTATTAAACTCTCTTGCAGTAACTTACTGAATTAACGAGTTATGATACAATGAAAACTTAATAAGAACGACTATGTACATTTCTGTATACATAAAGTACAAGTTATATACACCACAAGGAACATACATCACATTTGTTAAAAACACTTAAAAGTTAAAAAGTCTTCGGTGCGCTTCGTTCTACAGGTAGTAATGTTTCTGTAAAGATACAACTGGTCTGATTTGTGTCTGAGGTTATAGGGACAGGTATCGTCTAAGCGTGTTGGTAGAAGAGGATGGAGAGGGTGGTTTGAGTCCTTCATTTTGCAAATATACTCTTTACATATCTTATCTCTTCTATACGCAAGGGTCTCCACCCGTGCTAACTCGAGGGCTTCTGAGTAACTATCGGCACATGGGAAAATTATCTTAAGCGCCCTTTTCTGTATCAGAGTGGCCTTTAGTAAATTATCAGAGTGGCCTTTAGTTAAAATCTGGCACATTCGTACTGAATTACATCCGCAAATTGCTCAACCTGTGGTAAGCAGCTACCTTGGGCGTACTGTGAATTCGCGTCTCTAGACTCGACTGAGATGACACCATTGCCGACGAAAATTCATTCTGTAAATATGAAATATTTTTGCCATATACCAAAAAAGTAAAGTTTCCTATATTCAGCGCTGACCCATTTACTTTTGGCATTCGTACACCCTCAACCCTCGCATACGAGGGAGGCTCTTTGCCTGGCTAGGACGAAGATCATGCCAAGCCGTAAGTCATGCACCAGCACAGACCAAAAAAATCAGCTGGAAAGTAGATAGGTATTTAGGGCACGGGATCTTTTCAATAAGCTTCAATAGTTAGCAGATTTCGTTATGGTAAATAAGAGAAAACGTTAAGGAAATTTTTCACATATTACAAAACGGACATGTTTGTTTCGATTTGTTTTTTCCTCGTTCTGAGCGTCTTTTTCATCCGTATCTTCACTATCACTGCTGTTAGAATCCTCATGTTCACCGCTATCGCCACTAGAACTTATTTCAATGTCAACTTCGTCATAATGATCTTCATCTTCATAAGAGTCTCCTTCATCGTCATGTTCGTGGTAATCGCCCAATGCATCCCAATCTGTCATAATTTTGTATCGTCTTGCGTCGGCGACGTAGCCAGAAAGTTTATTCAGATCAACTCTTGTAAATCCTTTTTCATTTGTGGAACTTCTCACCAGTAAATGTTCTGGTCCGTACGTTTCCCAAACTAAACACTCTATAAGGTCTTCACTATTGTTTACTCGAGATCTTCCTTTCTTGGATATTTGCTGTGTGCAGCTGCGGTACATGACTGGTGTCCACTCAGGTGAAGAGTCACCATCTGGAACTCCTCTAGAGGAACTTTCCTCTAGAGGAGAATCTGGCTCAAAAAGCTCGTGTTTTCTCCACGTCTGGTCTTTCTTAGATTTCTGTCCCAATACAGTCTCCAGAATTCTCTCAATTATGAATTGTGCAAGCTCATAATCCTCCCCTCCTTTGTCAGCGCTCGAGTCGGCATAATATTCATTTATTATGGCGATAAACATGTTAAAGATGATTATAACCGCGCTGGAGACGAAAGTGAGAAAGAAGAGACGTCCTACTATTGGATTTGTATCCTTTAGTTCATTCAGTGGGATTGGTTGTCCCAAGAGCATTAAAAACTGACTAAAAATAGCGTTATGCACTAAGGCAAACATGCTGACACTGGATCCAAAAGCGATGAAACCCAATAGTGCATGGGCCATTGTTGCTATAAAAAACACCATGAAAAAGGAAGCTATTGGTTTAAACAATCTACGAAGTGTCCAGGTAAAAACTATGATCTGTGGGTTGAAATAAAAGCATTTCAGAAGACGAAGTGTAGCAATCACGGTCGCCAAACAAATAGCAGCTTCTTCTAACTCAAGCAAACTTAATACACGATGGAAGCTGACTGGAAGAAAAGGGTTTTCTTTCAACGTTTCGAACGTTTTTGTGGCCACCTTGGTCCGCATATATTGCAGTAACATCGCTGATGACGAAGAGAGTATTTGCAACATATCCAAAAAATTCCACACCGAATTGAAATAAGAACACTTTCGACGGTAGAATTTGACACATTGGACAAAGAAGAAGCAAACGAGTAGAATGCTGAACAACAACACAAACAGCAGATAAGTGCTATGAGCCTGAGGGTTTGTTGCACTCAGAGATAAGATCCTACAGCTCTTGAACGTTCCTGCAAAGCCAGATGGAAGGACTTCGAAGTAGTAAGTCATGACTGCTAGAAGGTTACTTGGTGGATTATACAATGAGAACTCCAACAGCACAGCTCTGGTCTGCTGATCAATCCAGTGGTTTTCTTTTAAATCGTTGATAACTATTTCAGCTGTAAACTTGTTGTATCCTAAATTGGCTATGTATCCTCCGCCATTGTAAACAGCAAAACGACCCCAAGAATCAAAGCCGCCAAACCTTCTGTCTGTATCATATTCCCAATTTTCTGGGCACAGGACTGAAGAGCTATTGGAGTAAATCCAAGTTCCTTTTTCCTCCTTTGTGGAGGAGTACGAATCGAAACAAGATTTGATTGTGTCTTTAAACAGTTCGTGAACTTCACAGGATTCTGTAAAGAGAAAGACAAAGAGAAACATTTCCGTACTTGAGAATGGCTGTTTTCATTATTTTACATCCACTCTTTGGTACGTTTGCTGGAGCTCATCTTGGATAAAATTATCATGAGTTATTTGCTCAATCCACGTACGCTAAGTGCACTTTATTTCAATTATTTCTGTGTCCCTGAAGGTCATATTAATACATTAACCTGTTACGACGTTCTGAAAGTTGTGACAAAGTTGTAACTTTCGTATGATGTGGTCATCATTTTACTGCAGCTTGTTGTAGTTCGCAAAATTTCAGATAAGAAATTCACACCAGAATTGTCTCTTTTGACTAACGATAAACTTACTTTTCTTGACCCTGAGTTGTCTCAGACGAGGCATTCCGACCAAGAGTGATCGTTTGTTTCCAACATATTCTGAAACTTTTTCTTCTTGCCCATTGTACCAATTGTTTGTAAAAACTGCTGGCATGAAAATGTTTTCCACCCAACCCCAAAACTGAGTGGCATTGGTAATCTGTAAAAATAAAATAGAGCATTGACTGCACAGAGAAAATAAAACCATTTTCAATAGCTGCACTAACAGAGTATCCAGAATCATTAGAAAATGATGAAGAGCTTTTTTCTTTTCCAAAACAAAAATACAACCAACGTAAAATATGACTGCTGTAAAACGGTGGATGATTCTTTCTTCTTATCACTTGTTAAATAGTTAAACGGCTAAGAACTGATAATTAATCTATATCATGGTTAGTCTTCTCTTTTAAGGTTAGTATGTTTTCAAAAGGTATCTATAACCATTTAAATTTTCATCGCAAATGCAAACAGGGAACAAGAATCGGTGAATTCCAAAAAGCGAACTCTGAAAATTTTGACTAAGTACAACGAGATCCAGGTTCTGCTCCTTTTCGGTTTTACAGGACACATTGCCTCCTGTTCAACTGTAACAAGTTTGAGATAAAATTTTATGTGTGATACCCTAGTTGGTGGGGATATGCCATCGAAAGAAACGCACCTTATAACTGCCCACATTATCGAAGAACTGAAAGCTTCCCTCTGTGGCGGCATAAAGTTTGTATCTATGGTCACTTTTGTCTCCATAACAGACAATCAATAAAAGTGTAAAGAATGTCATCGAAAAGACGAGTTCCTTGAAGTAAGCATACATTTTTCTCTCGTTTCTCTTAAACTTTCTTGCACGCTCAACATCTAAGGAAGAAAGATCCACAACACTAGCTAGTTCCTCCCCGTCACGCCCGTTCGTCGACGTAGCTTCCTTCGTTTTCCTTCTACTGCAACCACACCGCGCGGCTATAATGATGGATACGATAAGAATCTTGATGGGCTGGGAGATTATAACATCTCCAGTAAGCGAAAGCACAACAGTTGTTAACCAACGTGCCGACTTCTCTCCTCCCCACGCAAGAGAGTAAAACGCTGTGAAAAGGGCAGAGGTGATTGCAGTACTTACACAGAGAAACCATGCAATATATACACAAACATGAGGTAGTGAACACGATGTTTTTCTCTTGCTTTTCTCCAATTGATACCGCCTCCCTTGTGTATTTATCCTAGGTTCGCTTTTACGAAACAAAAGCACAATTAGCAGACTTGCAGGCACAACAATCAAGGCACTTTCCAAGGCAATGACAAGTTGACTCCGAGTCAGTGAAAAGGGTCCAACCTGTATTTTTCTCTCTGAGAGGTTCGCTGTTTCATAAAACATGGCGGATGTTACCATTGACAACATGAGAAGGCTCCAACAGCAGGATGCTCGTTGAACTCGAGTAAAGTGATTCCTTGGCTGCTTCTTAATCACTGACAACCACAAATGATCATCGGCAAAGCCATTTCTTCGTAGTACACTGAACGTTCGTTTAAATTCTTCGTCTTCTTTAAAGTCATCTGCATAAAATCTCCTGGTTGTTTCACCATCATCTCTCTCTAGCGCAAGCCAGCGGTGACAGCTAAAGAGCCATTGCTGTCCTGTTTGACAATCCACAGCTAAAATCTCACTGATAAACCAGGATGGGTCCTCGCCAGAAATGTCATGGCCGATCTGCACACAAAATATCTCACCCAGCGGCATATTCTGTCGAAGGAGGAAATTATCAGTGTTCCCTTCAGAAAACAGCTTCCTGTCGTACGGGATGTCACATGTCAGTTTGATAACCTCACTGGTATTTTTAGTCCCATGAAGAGTCATGGATACATTAGCAGTGGTACCACAATATTTCCATCCACCAGTGGTAATGGATACCTCGTACTTGTAATAACCGTTTTGATTCTCCAACAAGGGTATCATAGGACTGTCCTTGAAAAAAAAAGCGAATTAAGTGAAACTTAATCACCGTTAAAATCTCTGACAGGAGTGCTGCCTCTTAGACAAACGTATTCAAAGAATAAATGATTGATATATATTACATCGTTGATACGCAAGTGTCATTCAAATTTAAATTTGCACACTATCGTAGAAATTGATCTACTGAGTAAATATATAAAATGAAAGTTTATTTCTAACTCAGTTCATAAAACGTCCTCTGTAGCAAACTTCAGAAACAACTGATTGCAAAGAAATTGGTTCATTTATGTTGACAGTATCCTTACTATCATCTTTTGATTTTAAACCAACCTTCGAGGCATCCTCTTTATCAGCCCTGCGAGCTTTCACCAAAACAAGAAAGTAAATCAGAAAAGTAGAACACAATACTGTTAAGACAAGGAGGTCATTAGGATCCACATCGTCAAAGGCCTGCTGGACCAGTTGAAAGTCAATGGTATTTGGCGCAACAAGAATGTCTCCTCCAAATGCAGTTAAGTGATTACAGAGACATTTCAGAGAAGAATGGCTTGATTCTCGGCTCACCTGTGGATCAGTCCATTAATTCCTGACTCAGTTAAAATACCCTCTATGTGGCTACTATTACGATATTTTCTGTAAAAAAGACTCTCATCTCACCTTCAGCAAATTTTAAAAGGACTTTGCAAGGGGAATTTCCAGTTACTCTCAGGTTATTTCGCTCTGAAAGCGATTTAGAGCTGTTGCAAGTACGTGCGAGTACTTTATTCTCCGACAAACGAGAAAAATGTTTGTGTTTTTTTCTTGAGTAGCAGTAACAAATTTATACTTACTTATTTTAATTTAAGCATCAGTTTTATACTGCTATAGATACAACCAAGTTGCTTAATGGTTTAAATCTATGACATACTAGTGACTATAAAACTCTTCGTTTAATTTCCAATCCCACAGAGAGCTTACAAATGCTTGAATAACCTGCGTAATAAGGTCTAGGATATTTTTCTTTGCCATTGAATGGCTCATTTCATGCTTTCTGTGTATTCTCTCTCACCTTGCATCCTTTGTTTGTCCATCTTTGTTTATTCTCAGACCAAAATGCACACCATATAGTCTCCACTTGCACACTATAGTTAACTGATCTATTAAAGTCGTACTGATGGACAAGACTGACGTACTCTCCTTTAGGGGCAACTGTTGGAGGAGGATCCTTAAACTTTACGCACTTCTCTCGCGTGGCTCGCTCTGGCAGAATGGATCGTCTACTCCTTGACTGTGGCAATTCTGTTCGAGACTCACTGATCTCCAATAGACCAAAGTAATATTTACCCGAATATCTGCACTCCATGGTGATATTATGAGTACACGCCTCTCCTAATTCACAATCAATGCCCGTGCTGTTTAATCGTTCCTCTGCAGATGAGTAAATCATCTCATCGTAGGATGTCTCAGTTGGCTGTTCAGCAAATTTTACATACACAGTAAGAAAAGAAGCCGTTTTGGTCGTAATGGTTAGTTTCACGGTAGTATTGACCTCACTTACGGTTACCACATGATATTGCATCCTTCCAGGATTTAAGAAATGATCCGAGCGAGTACTGTTTCCGGGATCATAATTTGTCACTGGAATAGCGATTTGTATATATGAAGGTAGTTCAGTCGTGTTAAGAGCTTTCCCCGTCTCGTCTTTTAGGACAAGGCTGACAACGTTTGATCTGATTCTACTGCTGCTATTGTCTGTCGTATACGGGTTGAAATGATAGCTGATCATCTGTAAGGTACCAAGAAGAAGTAAAAAGTAAAGATAATAAAGTAAAATATTTCCATTAGCGTGGGGAGACGAATAATCTTATTCTCCTTTCAGTATACGAACCGCAGCCTCTTCTTATTTCGCGTTTCTTTGCGCAACAAACTGAATTGCAGAAATCTTGAAGGTGAGTGAGACAGGATACTCGAAACTTATCATGGATAATGCGACAAATCCTCATCGTAAATGTACATGGATTGTTATGAAGGTATGCAGTATAATAAATGTAGATAAATGGAAAAGAAGGTCGAGTTGACGAAGAAACCGGCTCAGAATCATTACAAACATCCGCTGTACCTTCCATCATGAGATGGTGAGATATTGGGAGGACGCTCCATGTGACATTGTTCATCAGCCATTAATCAGTATTGCAGTGTTTTTGTTTTTTATGCTACTTCAAGCCTTTTTTTTAACACAGTTATTGTGTGGCTGCCCTCGAAAAGTCGCACTTGCTAGGTCTGAAGGAGTTTCGACGATAAAGATACTAGCGTTGTTATTCGCAAGATCAACACTTTAATCTTCAGATAACAACTCAAGTTCTTCTTTAGAAATGCAGATGGCCAGAGGATCACGTTGATGGAAAACTACGCATCACACTTGTGATGAGACGAAAACATGGCCACCCTCGTGGATGTGTGGTTACCCGGCAAATTGGTGACAACCGCTGACCTTACTATTCGCTTACTACAGTACCTCCGTAGTAAAATATTTCCATTAATGAACGTGATAAATAATAATAATAATAAATTTAATACTTATATTGCTAAAAATTCATTATAAGTATATGATCTAATGCGCTTCACAATAAGTTAAAAAGATATCTAAAAGAAACCGCGGGGAATGTGAAAGTTAAATTACAAAATGAAAACAAAGTTATATTTTAACAATAAATTAAAAAGCGATAAAAAATCTATATAGTATCAAGTCTAAAAAATGTTCACGCAATGAACAGTATGCTTGTTTAAAAAGATACGTTTTCAGTTGTTTCTTAAAAATATTTACACTACTTATATTTACAGCCTTTAGGCTTTCCAGAATAGAGTTCCGTAAATATGGGGCAGCTACCGAAAAATCTCTTTCTCCAGTGGTCTTGGCAGATCTAATTGTCCGGCGAGCTAATAAATTACTAAAATTTTGATCTTAAATTATAATTAGAATCACCTTTGAATGATATAATATCACTAAGATATGCTGGCGCTAGGCTATGGAGAGCTTGAAGGCAACAAATTTCACTTTATTCGCTGGAACAATTACTTACCTCTACCCCAACCTCAGAGACGTCACCAATCCAACTTTTCAACGCTTTGTCATCCAGATGAGGGAACACAAAACTGGCTTCTCCATCGCTGATTTCTAAAAGGCTCAGTTCAGTTGTTTCATGTTTGCCGAGCGTAGTCGATTGAAGTCCATCGCGAATTGTACTGTATTCTTCTCCGGGCAACTTGAACGATAGTAATACGTTGGTAATCACTTCTGTCAACTTCTGACAACGGGCTGAAATTATCTTTCCAATGTATATCTAAAGAGAAGTTCAGTAACTTATATAATCATTTTATTACGCTGGGATGGGAAAAACTTAAAAAAGAGGGGAGGGACGAATAGGAATAAAAGCGGAAAAAAGAGCAAAAAGCGTCTGAGAAAAATTGCCCGTGCGTAAAGAAGATTTCTTCAACTTGAAGAGAAGGGAGTGGGATAATTAGTGTTCCTCTTGCATTCCCAAGAATTGATATTATCTTAAAGTTTGTCGGACCGTGTTGAGTGGTTAATTGCCGATTTCCTTTTCCCCGGAGTCGTTAAAGATCTGATGCGTGATTACACTGTAGTTTTCTATCTCTTTACTTCTGTTAAATGAATAAAGGGGGTAAGTTTCTAAAGAAACTGAGGTGCTGCTTCGGTGGGAGTGACTAAGTAATTTTGGTTTTATCAACTGAGTTGATAATGTAGATTGGCCACCGTAAAGACTTTAAAAGCTGTAGTTTCGATTGTTAGCCCTTCGTCAACTCAGTTGATAAAACCAAAATTAATTTTAATATAGGTCAGTTTTTTACTGCTATGGAGTTTGGCACGTGTTGTCATAATTCCTAAGTCTACATATCGGTAGAGAATTCAGGGCCGTTTCCCAATCTTTTGTGTTCTATGGAACAAAAACAATAGCATGGCCTTTTGTTTTTCATATTATTATTTCATAATTCGTTTTCTAGACTCTTCATTGTAATTAGTCCGGTACGGTGAATATCTTGCATGCATGAATCAAAAGTCACGGGCCAAAACACCACATCTTACAACTTTTTGTTTTCTGCGGTCCCTACTGAAAGTATGTGAATAAAGGAGATAAGTTTCTTAAGAAACTGTGGTGCTGCGTTGGTGGGGGTAACAAGGTAATTTGGTTATATCAACTAAGTTGAAATTGTAAATTGGCCACCGTAAAGAGTTAAAAACCTGACGTTTCGAGCGTTAGCCTATCGTCAGAGCAAATAGAGGAATTGTGGGTTGTGTGTGAGTTTATATGCAGAAAGTGGAGCTACGCTGTTGATCGGGACACTGTGACGAGAAAAACACGAATAAATTAGTAGAATGAAAAGCGTTTGTTGATATCTATGGGGTTAAGAGTGCCGATTTGAAAGATAAACTTTTGTTCAAGAGTTTGCGGCTTTCTGAGCTACCTAAATGTAAGGAA